>NW_020954583.1:13124415-13136910 GCF_900497805.2 Vombatus ursinus
AAAAAAAAATATCACTTTCAACTCCACTTATGATAAGCAGGAAGGGACTTTAAGAGTCATGGTAAAGTTGGACATCAAATACACCAGAATATAAAAACAACTATCATTATCCTTTTTTTCTCTATTTCTACTCTCTGTTTTTCCTTCCTCTCCTCTCTTCTCTTCTCTCCACTTCTTTCACTATTTCCCCTTTTTCTACTTGCTTTTCCTCTTCTTTCTATATTTTACTTTTTTCTTCCCTATATTACCTTTCATTTTCCTCTGTATTTTAAAATTACACAAATATGTTTTAAGATATCCAATAACTAATGTTAAATGTGTGATAATTAAAAATTCAACTAAAAAGCATATAAAGATTTAAAATGTAAGAAACAAAGTCATGAGAAACATTTTAGTTTAATTTTAAAGGCTATAATATGGATACTTTTTTATCCTAATGGTAAAAAGAATTTCTGGTTCATTACAAATTTATAAGAATAAATGCATATATGTGAATACATGTTTTGGATTACAGAAGCTAATGAGAAAAAAAGGAAGTCATGCATTAAATGTATATCATAAGTCATCTTCAGGGTTAGGGTTATTAAAATGTTGGACAAAATGTGCATGTACAATGCATAGAGATGTCTGGAAAGAGAATTATCTTATCATTAGAGTTGAAACTGTACCCATCTTCAAATTACCCAGGAGATGGATGAAATAATATAAATTCATTTAGAATATATTCTGCTAGGAAAGATGAACCTACAAGTCTTTACCTAATTTTTTTTAATGAAAATGAGAAGACAGGACATCTTGATAGCAATTTCAAAATAATTGTGAGTGGAAGAATAAAAATATGACTACACCAGTACAAAAACATATAGCAGTAATGTGGACATCATTTTAATTTGCTGTGAGTAAAATGAAACACTCATTAAGTTGCAGAAATTAATTGGTAACCATCATAATACACAAAGTTCCAATGAAACCACAAATGAACTTTGTGGAATTAACAGCTCTAGGACATCTTGTAATTATATTAGCAGCCCTGTTATTTGCATAAAAATGTCATAGAAAATAAATGATGTTAATATTTACTCTACAGCTTCATATTCAGTATGGTAAGTTACCCCACTAATAGCTAATCAGAAAATGATCCAAAAGCAAAGCTTATTAAAGCAACAACAACAATAGCTGAAGTAGCAACAGAAACAACAATTCACTCAAGGAGAAAATACCTAGATTTATTACAGGAAAAATTTTTACTTAGATAAAAATGATCAGTGCGGTACAAAAATGCTTGAATTTATTTAAGAGAGAAAACATAATGTTCCACAAAAAGTCTTGTATACAACTCATTTATGCTTAGCTTAGGTTATACCTGTTCCAATAAATCCATCTCTGATTCCCACATGTGAAAATTTCTCACTCTTCAAATTTCTTAAAGCTCTTCTTCCTTTTTCCCTTAAATGGAAATATATCTTGATCTTTGCTTGCACTTTACCTTGCCTCATTCCTATGGTATGTATATTATTTGTATACCCCCTTCCCAATTTGAAAGTATATTATCTGAGATGAGATGTTTTAAATAAAAAATATGTTTTTTCTTCCTCTCCCTGCCCCCATGCTTAGCACTTTTTTTTAAATGGCATAGGATATTTTGATACTTCAATGAATTTGAAATCTCGTGAATGTTAGTGCTCCATCCAATGATACCAGTCAATCAACATGTGCTTATAAAGTGATATGTTCCAGGCCCTGTATAAGCATTGCCAGGGTACAAATTTAAACCAGTTCATTCCTTCTTATCACGTGTGATTCTTGCTCTTGTTCCCCCATAAATCTTGTAAAAGTAAATCCATGCAATGTACTTCAGGGCTTCTTTGGGTTTCTTGGCTTTTACTATAGGATTGGTCCTCTTCCTCTTCTGTTCACACATATTAGCTGGCATTTAGAGAGTGTTTTAAATTTTACAAAGCATTTTACATAGTTTCTCTCTTTTGAACCTAACAACAACACCATGAAGTCCATGCTAAAAATATTTTAGGGGAACAGAGCCAAGATGGCTGAGTGAAAGCATTGACTTGCTTGAGCTCTCCCCCAAACCCCTCCAAATACCTGTAAAAAATGGCTCTAAACAAATTGTAAAGCAGCAGAACCCACAAAAAGACAGAGTGAAATAATTTTCCAGCCCAAGACAACCTAGATGGTTGATCAGAAAAGTATATCTCATCGGGCAGGGAGAGGAGTGCAGTGTGGCATGGGCGCAGGCCACAGCGAACCTGGAGCAGACCTCAGAGGGCTGCTGATTCACGTGCAGCTATGGTGGTTTCCAGACTTCTCAACCCAGGAATGCCAAAGACAACTAAGAAGGTCAGTGGGAAAAGTCTGTGACTGCTGTGAGAGAAGGAGCTAGGTCTCCGCCACAAGTCCCGAGTGTAGACTCTGGGGCAGCAGCTGTCTCCTGAGCTCCAGGCCCACAGGCTGAGGGGGAATCAAGTGGCTGATCAGAAGGGGATTGCAGGGTTCTCTCTGCCAGTGCTGAGGCAGGAATCTCTTGCTTTGCCCGTGTTTGGATCTGGGTCACAGTTCTGAGGGGTGGTCCTGGGGCAAGGAGGGGCACTGGAGTGGTGGAACTTGTTGTGGTGGTGGAAAGGAAACTCCTCTCCCCTTATCATATGACCTTGGAAGAACTGAAAATTTTCAGGTCCCTAGAAGAACCTCTGAAAACAGCTGTATAAACCCCCAAAGCTTGGGACAGTACATTCTCCACACTGAAAGCAGAGTCTTACCTCAACAAAGAGTTTAAAACTCAAGTAATTGGCTGGGATCATGAGTAAGCAGTACAAAAAGAGTCAGACTATATTATCTTACTTTGGTGACAAAGAAAATCAAAACATACAACCAGAAGAAGAAAACAAAGTCAAAGCTCCTACATCCAAAGCCTCCAAGAAAAATATGAATCAGTCCCAGGCCTTGGAAGAGCTCAAAAGGGATTTTGAGAAGCACATAAGAGAAGTAGAGAAAAAACTGGGAAGAGAAATGACAGTGATGCAAAAAAATCATGAAAATCAAGTCAACAGCTTGCTAAAGGAGACCCAAAAAAATACTGAAGAAAATAACACCTTAAAAAATAGCCTAACTCAAATGGCAAAAAAGGTCCAAAATGCCAATGAGAAGAATGCCCTAAAAAGCAAAATTGGCCAAATAGAAAAGGAAGTCCAAAAGATTACTGAAGAAAATACTTCCTTAAAAATTAGAATAGAGCAATTGGAAGCTAGTGACTTTATGAGAAATCAAGACACTGTAAAACAAATCCAAAAGAATGAAAAATTAGAAAACAATGTGAAATATCTCATTGGAAAAACAACTGACCTGGAAAATAGATCCAGGAGAGAGAACTTAAAAATTATTGGACTGTCTGAAAGCCATGATCAAAAAAAGAGCCTAGACATCATCTTTCAAGACATTATCAAGGAAAACTGCCCTGATATTTTAGAACCAGATGGCAAAATAGAAATTGAAAGAATCCATCGATCTCCTCCTGAAAGAGATCCCCAAAGGAAAACTCCTAGGAATATTGTAGCCAAATTCCAGAGTTCCCAGGTCAAGGAGAAAATATTGCAAGCAGCCAGAAAGAAACAATTCAAGAATTGTGGGAACACAATCAGGATAACACAAGATTTAGCTGCTTCTACATTAAGGGACCACAGGGCATGGAATATAATATTCTGGAGGGCAAGGGAGATAGGATTACAACCGAGAATCACTTACCCAGCAAAACTGAGTATAATCCTTCAGGGGAAAAATGGTCATTCAGTGAAATAGAGGACTTTCAAGCATTCTTGATGAAAAGACCAGACCTGAATAGAAAATTTTACTTTCTAATACAAGACTCAAATGGAACATGAAGAGGTAAACAGGAAAGAGAAATCATAAGAGACTTATTAAGGTTGAACTGTTTACATTCCTGCATGGAAAGATGATATGTATAACTCATGAGACCTTTGTCAGTATTAGGATAGTTGGAGGGAAAAAATTAGATAGATAGATAGGTAGATAGATAGAGGGCACAGGGTGAGTTGAAGATGAAGGGGTCATATCTGGAGAATAAAATTAAGGGGTGAGAGAGGATTATCCCAGGAGAAGGAGAAAGGGAGAGGTAAAACAGGGTAAATTTTCTCACAAATAAAAAACAGAAAATAAAAGGCTCTTACAGTAGAGGATAAATGGGATTGGGGGAAGGTGAGAGGGAATGAGTGAATCTTATTCTCATAGGATTTGACTTAAGGAGGGAATAACATACCCACTCAATTGGGTATGGAAATCTGTTTTACCCCACAGGAAAATATGGGGGAAAGGGGATGAAAGAGTAGGGGGATGATAAAGAGGATGGTAGATTGGGGGAGGGGTAATCAGAAGCAAATACTTCTGAGGAGGGAGGGACAGGGTCAAATGAAAGAATAGAATAAATGGGGGAGGGCAGGATAGGATTATGGGAAATAGAGTTAGTTTTTCACAGCATGTCTACTATGGAAGTGTTTTGCATAACTGCATATATATAACCTATATTTAGTTGCTTGCCTTTTTGATAAGGGTGGGTGGGGAAGGAGGAAGGGAGAAAATTTAGAGCCCAAAGTTTTAAAAACACATTTTTAAAAAATTGTTTTCACGTGCAACTGGGAAATAAGAAATACAGGAAATGGGGTCCAGAAATCTATCCTGCCCTACAGCAAAATTGAAGGGGGAGGGGATAAGAGAAGGGGGGTGGAGATAGAAGGGAAGGCAGATTAAGGGAAGGAGTATTCAGACTGCATGCCATCTTGAGGTTGGTGGAGGGGTGAGATGGGGTAAAAAATTTGGAACTTAAAATCTTGTGGAAGTAAATGTTAAAAACTAAAAATAAATTTATTAATGAAAAATAAATAAAAAATAAAATAGAATAAAATAAAAAAAAATACTTTTACCCCAGGTTTTCAAACCTTCTTAAACTATGTCACAATCCCTTATAGGGTCACAAAAAATTGGCAACAGTAAAAGGTTTTTGAAGCCACAAAAACAAAAAATTAATTCAAAATCAAATGTGTAATGAATCCAAGGTGTTTCTGGCAGCACTAGTCTGTTTTGCACTGTGTGACTTCAATGTAGGCTTGATTCTAAAGACACAACATGCACACACTGCATTGCACATGCCATCATGCCTTACAATACCAATAGATGTTGCCAGAAATGCCTCTGCTCAGGTTAGAAATTATTGTGTATTATGAATTGCAGTGTTTTTACTGTATGTGCAAAGTTTTCTACTCTTACATAATTAATAGTTTAATTATGGAAAATAAAGACAATATTTTTCTACTGTCACTCTTCTGCATGTAAGTATGAAATTAGTATACCTTTGGATTGCATTGTGTTAGAATGTTTGTTTTTTTTTAAAAAAAATGTTGTTATCGCCTTCTTTTACAGAAACATGAGGGTTTAATTGTAGTAAGACAAAAGCCCTTTATTAATATTTTTCCACCATTGCCACTGTGTGTGTATGTGTGAACATTGATTTTTAAAATTAAGCACAGATCAATTTCATACACTAAAGCAAATATTGATTTGAGAAATTATTAGCAATATTTATTTTGCTAATATATATTTTAGGGCAAAAACATTTTTCCGTTATGGATAAGTGGCTAAATTTAGACAGAACGGGTAAAAATACTGATGACAATGTAGCAGAGTCTTCCCTACCAAGTCATAGGACATCTAAATTGACAAGAAAAAGAAAATACATTGAGTCATTTTTGCAATATGGATTTCTAATAATAATGATGGTGTGGTAAAACCTCTTTGCTTAGTTTGTAATGAAGTTTTGGCTGTGGAGAACATGAAACCAGCCAAACTAAAATGACATCATTCCTACAATCATGCAGCATATGACAATAAACCAAAGGGATATTTTGAATGACTTAAAATCTTCAAATAAAGAATAACAGTGCTTTGAGAAATTTGTTACTGTCAATGAAAACTATTTATTTGCATTTTATGAAACTTCTTATTTAGTTGCAAAAACTTAAAAGCCCTATGTAATAGGAGAAGATCCCCTGTTACCTGCTGCTATTAAAATTTCAGAAATAGTTCATGGGGAAAAGTATGGGGATGAAATTCATAAAATTTCTTTGTCAAATGATACTGTTTCCAAAAGAATTTCTGAAATTAGTAATGACCAATTCCAGCAGCTTATTACCAGGCAGCTCAAAGTTTTCAATTCAGTTAGATGAAACAACTGATATTTCAAACTTGGCACAGTTGTTACTTTATGTAAGATATGTTTATGAAGAAAGCATACATGAAGAATTATTGTTTTGTCACCCGTTGGAAGGGCACAAAAGAGGGCAAGATATACATCTTAAAGTTTATGAATTTTTCACAAATGAAGGTTTACAGTGAAAAAATGCATTGGAGTCTATACAGACTATTCTGGAGCAATGGTGGGAAAGAATGTTGGATTTGTAGCAAAAGTTAAAGCTGGTGACAATGGTCATATTACTTTTACTCATTGCATGATCCATCAGGAGGTAGTTGTAGCCAAAAAAAAAAATATGTCAGCAGAGTTAGATGTCATCCTTTGCTATACATATATCAAAATCATTAACTTCATTTAAAAGTTGTGCCCTTAATTGAAATTTGTTTTCAAACCTTTGTAAAGACATGAATTCCAATTACAAAAGCTTATTACTGAATGATGAGGTAAAGTGGCTCTCAAGAGGACCAAGTTTAAACAGATTATTGAAGTTGAAAGATGAAGTTGTTATATTTTTGACTGAGGAGAAATTTGATTTTGTTAATTTTTTCATAATGACTTGTATTTGTTAGATATTTTCAAAAACTCAATGATTTAAACAAGTCACTCCAAGGAGAAAATGTAACATCTTTATGTTAAAAGGTAAAATTGAAAGTTTTAATCAAAATGTTAACATGTGGAAGAATAAGGAGGAAAATGGTTCTTTAAAAATGTTTACAGTTACAAATGATTTTATAATTAAAAATAACCTTCCCAAAGATGTAATTGTAAAGTATAAATGAACATCTGAAGTGCCTGGAGATACAGTTTCAGAAAGTCTTCCCTTCAAATTTTGAATCTCAAAAAATAAGTTGGAATCATAAACCATACTCAATTGAAATTAAAAATGTCAGTCATCTGCCATTAAAAGTTCAAGAATTTGTTGAGTTATCAAGCAACACAGCTTTAAAACTTGAATTTCCTTTAAAAAAATTGTTAAATGAATTTTGGCTTGGGATTAGGACATAATTTCCAACAATTTCTGAAATGGCCCTAAACTTTCTTCTTCCATTTATACTACATTATTTATGTGAAGCCACATTCTTGGCATTGACGGTTATAAAATCAAAGTATCAATCAATTCTGAAAAACATGGAAGATGCTCTATATCCTGCAGTTTCAAATATTCCCCCAAGAATTAATTATTTATGTAAAAATAAACAGCACATCCATCTTATTAGTATGCAAATTTGCTTTCATTTTTAATAAATGGCAAAATTATACATATATATGCCAAAGAATTGTTTTAAAATCAATTTCTTTATGATTTATTATCAGTAAATGTTTGTTTTTTATAGCTACTTTATATACCTATATACCCAGAATCACACAAAAATTTCTTGAGTGAAAAGGGGTCATTTTAAATTATATTTAAAATGATAGACTTTTTTGAGAAAAAAAAGGCATTTGGCTTGGGCATTAGAACTATGCAATTTTTTTTTAATTCAATACAAACTGATCTTTCTGCTACACCTCATACAATTCTGAGTTTAATCCATTGCCCATCATTAGTCCAAGGCATATCTATACCTCTGTGGGTTGTCTGTGCAACTCATAATCTAGCCAATAGTCATTTTTCATTCACTTGGTCATTCCTTTATGAATGGTTATTCTTAACTCTTTGAGTCATTGTGGCTTTTGTTTATTCAACTCAGTAATATTCTAGGGCTTCATTTGATCAGTAAAATGTCAAATCTGCAAACTAAAACATCTTGAGGACTTCACTATTTATAGGTGATCTCTATTCCATTTTTATACTATACTAGATATTCTCCATAATAGTGGCAAATACCTTTGATGAGAATAAGCCTCATTGGCATATGCCAAACTTCATATTAATAATTGGTAATGAGAAAGTTGATAAAGTTTCTTTGTACCCATAATAAATGCCATCTTAAATTGAATTGTAATTTATACTCATTTATGGTTTTAGTTGTTTCAGTCATTTCAGTCATGTCTGACTCTTTGTGAGACAATTTGATTTTTTTTTGGCAAAAATACTGAATGGTTTGCCTTCTTTTTCCCAGCTCATTTTACAAATGAGGAATTGAGGCAAACAGGGCTAAGTAACTTGATTAGGGTCACACAGCTTATAAGTGATTGGGGCCAGATTTGAACTCAAGAAAATGAGTCTTTTTTTACTTCAGGCCTGGCACTCTCTACACTGTGCTGCCTACATATATGTACACATACAAAACCAAAAGAATCCAAAATGGAAATAAATAGGTTGTAGGAAAAGGTTTCCCATCTTCCTATTTTGCGTTAGTTCTGCATATATTTCTAAGACTCTTACCTTCATCCCAAATATGGGGGGGGGGATTATACCTAATAGGGGGATAATACAAAATAGAGGGATAATACATACATGATTACATTGAATAGCCAAGCAGTTTAAAGGCTACCCAGAAGTATTATCAATAAACCAATGGAAGATCAATGAATTTAAAGTTAAAATAGCCCTTGGAGGTAATTGTGTCTAATTTCCTCAGTTTACAGGTAAGAAAAATTACAATTCAAAAGAATATAACAGTAATTTTTCTAGTATAATTTTCACAGCAACATTTAATGCCATCATTTCACTAATACAATGTAAATTCTCTGAAGATGTGTTTGATAGACAAGAAGAGGAAAATTCTGATCTGAAATGAGGTCACACTACTTCCAAAATTGTTTCCAATGCCCATCAGTAGTGCTGGACCTACTATTCAGAGAGACTGTGCCATGGCATGCATATCCTAGTTCTTCCCTGTTGAGAAACCCCACTGTGGTCACTACATAGAATAACTATATTAGGATTGCCTACAAAGAGACCTACCCTGCTGGGTTGCTATGGAAAATAATGACAACTGTGGTTTCACCTTATTCAGATTGGGGTTATTTGACTACACTCCTTCACAGGGGACTTCCACTGAGGCACCCAGTATTACTGAATCCACTATTGTAAATATTGTAAATATGCAACTAAACATTCCAAAAATAGTTATTAGTTATATGTTTATTACTATTGGTTACATGTTGTATGTGCCAAGAAGTAAATTTCTAGCCAAAATGTTCAATTATTTTAGAAACAATGTATACAGTACAAAACGAACTGAGTATTTTATAATTACCCAGATAATTTGGTCAATATACAGAAGACAAACAAACCAGATAATTCAGTCAAATATCCCACTGGGCCTTGATCATACATCTTTATATAATTTGACAAAATTAATTATATAATTTGCCAACTAACCATTTATGAAGCAAATAATTAATTTCTGAGTTATTCCCAATGAACCACTTAATAAAAGCTTGAAATTATAATCTTTAAGTATATAACAAAACATACAAAATAAAAATTTACTTTCAGAAAACAGAATATATTTGTAGTGATATCATGTCTAATATGCAAAATAAAAAAAATGACAAATATTTTCGAGATCACTTTTCAATTCTTAAAATCATGTTTTTCCTGGTAAATATTCTCCTGGGAAACACATAAAATATAAGACATTCTTACCAAATATATGAATAATAATTTATTTGAAATGGATATGGATTTATATGTATGAATGTACATGTGCATTGTTCACATATATATTTAATTCCTTACTTTCTCTATGTAACCAATTCCTATTCATCAGGTCTTACAGTTTATTTATAATGCCTGATATCAGGACATTTAATTGCATTTTAATTAAAACTGCAAAGAACATATATTTTTATAGTTACTACTAAAAAGGAATGTGAGTTGCATTGGAATCACCACTTTTTCTCCTTACCATCACTTTAATTTGAAAGAAGTATTGTTTTTACTTTTCAAACCAAATTGTTTAATTCATGCCAAACTCCCCTTCTACTTTTTTATTTTATTGTGACTCCAGCATTAAGTATAGAAAAGCCAATGATAAAGAATTCTAAATAAACATCACTCATGCTGCCAAATACTTTATAGCTCAGCAGGAGAAAAAGGTTAATGAAATTAGTAAGATATATGAAAACACATGAAAGCCTTTTTCAATGTAATAGCCTTATTGAACTCTTTCTCAGTGTTATTTAGCAAACTGATACCATCAAATTGTAGGTTTTATATTAAGTAGTAATAGTCTTCGATAGGACAGAGGTTTGGTCCCACTTATCTGAGGTTAGCACTACAGGTGGGGTTCAAATACTGATTTCTGTATATTGAGAATAAAATTGGTTGGATCTGTTGTGAAATATAAGACATGAATCATGTTACAAATGGGATCAATTTGCCAAGGATAAGGGAGAACAGTGCATTCTGAAGTATTAATAAAAAAGAGAATGAAGTCCTTTCTTTCCCAGAAGCTATTATTGAAAGGTTGAATAAGGACTGGCAGCTCAATCTAAAAAACAGTCATGATCAATTTTTCATTCTACATATATTCTGCTCTATGCATTCTTTCACTATTGAATAGTCTCCACACCTTCGAAAAACAATGACTTTTTTTAAGTATTCAGGGATATTGGATACTAGACTTGGAAAGAGCTATTAGTATTGGTTGAGGAATGAGCCAGGTAGGTTCCTCTCTCCTCTTACCAGATGGGCTAGGTTAGTTCTTCCCCAGCAGACATTTAATTGTCCCCAGGCTTCATTGTCCCAGGGAGATAAGGCTGAAACAACCACAGAAGAGGAAGTTTCCTGGTTGCCTGTAGTGAAAGTGAGGTATTTCCCTAGTTGCTTAAGAGCATAAAAAGACTCACCTACATAGAGTCAGAGTCCTTTGCACTTGATGGACGGACCTACTTTCACAATGACCAGAGCTGAATATTTCAGTGTACTTGTGTAAACTTTCTGCTATGCCTAAGTAAATATCTTTTTTTTTTAACATGAAGGATGAGGTTTGACTAATCCATTCCATTCCAATATTGAACCTCAATTACTAGGGAACTGGCCTGAGTCAGGCCTGCCCATTGAAGTCCATTCTAGACAAATTTGAAAGAACAGTAATTTTTATTTATCTCTTGGAAGAATGGTGATGTGACACATTTTTGTATATAAGTGCAAAGCAGTCTCAGAATTTCACATATTCTATACCAGCAAAGATTAAGTTTAAGATTTTCTAAATTTAATGGTGCAAAAATGGAAGACAATTGTGTTTATTAATTAAAAAACACACCTTTCCAAAATTAAAAAAATAACTTTTTGCTACTGGGGGAGGGAATGTCACTTTGGTAATACAAGTTAATCAATGCTGATAAAATCACTAATTGTTCTTTTCATCATCATCATCATCATCATCATCATCATCATCTTCAGCAGTAGTAGCAGTGGTAGCAAAAGCATTTTTAACTATAGTAGTCCTGTGATTTCATTAGTATTTCATAAGAATAGGGTACTTCTGGTGAGGAACTCCCTCTACAAATGAAATCTGTAGTCTTAGATAGCTCCCTTGGGGAAACTGCAAGTTTAAATGACTCGCCCAACTTCATAGTCAAAAAGAAAGATTTGAATGAAGGTCTTCTTCATCTTCACAGCATCAAGGTCAACTTTATCCACTACACCACAGGTCTTCTAAACAATATATTAGGAATAGTTAAATTGTACATATCAACACAACCTATATTAGATTTAATTTAACTCAACATTTATTAAGTACCTACCATGTATAGAATGCTATATGAAGTATGACTTTGTGGTAAGCCCTATAGGTTGTTAGTGTTAAAAGAGAAGCAGGATCAAGGATGGTTAATGAGGCTATAAAAAGATAAAGGGAGATTAAAGGAAAATCAAGAAGTATTAAGGAGTAGAACCTCAAGACGACAATTCAAGAAGGAAAGGGAAAAGATATTTAACAAAACAAGGGAAAATTTTGGAAGCATATGTAAAATGCATTCTAGGATACTTCCATAATTCCTATTTACATTGATGTATTAGGTCCCCTGCAGGTGTATTTCAGTCAATCAGTTCATAAGTATTTATTAAGTGCCTACAATTAAGTGCCAGGAACTGTGCAAGATGTGTTCTAAAGGTAATCCTGAGAGGATAGGTTTCTAATGTTATTTGTGAACTCCTGCCATGATATTTCCCACCAACAATCAATCAAAACTCCCTTTCTTCTTATAGCTCTTGGATGAATACTCTGTAAACTACTGGTCCAATCTGTCTAATATTATAGTCAATATGGATGAGAGGAGAGAGAGAGAGAGAGAGAGAGAGAGAGAGAGAGAGAGAGAGAGAG
>NW_020954583.1:13136920-13211254 GCF_900497805.2 Vombatus ursinus
AGAGAGAGAGAGAGAGAGAGAGAGAGAGAGAGAGAGAGAGAGAGAGATTCTTCACTTCCCCAAAGTAATTCTATTTATATCTTAAGGATCTGGTTCTGAGTCCTCCTAACTGGAGTTCTTTTACCACTAGACTGTTTTTACCACTTCACTGATAAATATCTTAATGAATGTTTTTTTTGGTAACATGAATCCCAAGAGATGTAATTTGATTTTTTTTTAATAAGTCATAGGATGTTTCCTCTATGTCATCACATGCTTTTAATCTAATGGTCAAAGTACTTTCAAAGTAAGAATTTATTCAAGAGGGGGTTGGATTGAGCTCATATTGGCTCTTTAGAGCTGAATGTTAAATTCTCAGTGTGAGCATTTAAACCTCAGAAATTGGCAAATAGTAAAAATCAGGGCATAATTCATAGTTTTATTGATTGTTTAGACTTAATAAAATAATGCAGAAAATGTTAATAATGCAAATTAAACTTAAAAGTGTATTGTACATACATTTCTATTTCAGAGATAAGTTTTTAAACATTTACCAATACATGACTGAATTTATCCATATATGTTATTGTTTTTGTTGAGTTGTTTCAGTCATATTTGACTCTTTGTGATCCCATTTGGGGTTTTCTTGGCAAAGATATACTGGAATGGTCTGTCATTTCCTTCTCCAGCTCATTTTACAGATGAGGAATGGAGGCAAACAGGGTTAAGTGACTTGCCTAGGGTCACACAGCTAGTAAATGTCAGAGGCTGGAATTAGATTCAAGAAGATGACTCTTCCTGATTCCAAAACCAGTGTTCTATCTGCTGTGCCACCTAACTGCATACGTAATTTATACTTCTGACTGATTTATGCAACTGAGATGTCTTAGTCTTTTATAATTACAATAAATTGGTTTATGGATGGAACTTATCCTTCTACATATAAGGATAAATTAATTCTTGAAAGGTCATAATGGTTTCCTGATTTTTCATTAAAACTGAAGAAAGTGAAATATTGTGGTTTAATTTAATTGCTAGTTAAGATTTTCCCCTGTTCAATATAACTACATCAGAATATTCACTTCTAAGAATCCCAAACTACCACAATAAGAAGAAAAATAGTGGTGAAGAGAGTAACTAAACTATATATCAGTGTCATGCCTTGCATAATAACAAAATACATATGAAATTATTGAATTTATGTGAATATTGACTTCTCTTATATTCATTACAGGGTTAATAAGCAGTATGGCTCTGTAGCCTTTTTAAATGCAAAATTTGTTCTCTTCAGTTTATCACCCCACCCTGTCATTCTTCAGGAAAGTTTTGTGAAATCCACATTTCAATTTTAGTCAGAGAGATAAGGATACCTTCCACTGAAAATAAATTATACCTTAATCTAAAACAGAAAAAAATCAAAATTGTGTGGGCTTGTTTATTGTGTCAAAGTTCTTTCTTAAACCAACTAATAAATAATATCTAAAATTACAAAACAGAAAATATTTCAGAGAGATCATAATATTTTTTAAAAAGTCATCCTAAACCACAGGCAGCAACAAAAGAAAACTAACATTGTTAATGCTTTTGGAGAGAACAAAGAGAATTTGAGAGACTTTTAGTAAGTCTTTCTAGAAAGCTGGACCTCAGCCATGAAATGCTCAGTGCTGCAAATACTAGGTTTAAAAATCAATCCTCTGCTTCACAGGAAGCCAATGTACTTTAGCCAAAATTAGAGTCACATGAAAAAAATACATCAGTGAGCTGGTTAACTCTTTCATTGCTCACATTTTTCATTTCACAGTAAAATGAGTACCAGAAGATGGCAAGCTCTGATTGCCTGCAGTAACCTAAGAGGTTAACTTTTTTGTAGCAGCATCTGTATTGAAAGAAGACACTTTAGAATCAATGATGAAAGATTTATGAGTTAGAGTAGTCTGCAAGGTAGAACAAAGCATGCACTGAAGTTGAATCAAACAGTAGCAAAGGAATACTTATTAGTAATGTAATAGTGATTCAGGGTGGAATATATTATTTTTAAAAGAGTATATGATTTTGCTGCCTTTTGAGAGAAAAATCATGTGAAAAAAATTCACTAGCCATTGAAAAAGTATTATTTTCCTTTTCCTAATTAGACCAACATAAAAACATAAAATTTATTTGGTTTACATTTTCTTAAAACTTTACACATTCTATCATATCCTGATTCATTGGCATTCCTATCAAATGTGAGTTTCTTCAAATCATGCAAAACAGGTAAAGTGATGTTACAGCATTCCACATGAGGATCTGGTGAAGCAAATGGAGAGGCTTAGCAAGGAGAAAAGGAGTTTGATGTAGATAGAATTGGATAGAATAGAATCTTTAAGTATTTGAAGGGCTGTCAAGTGGAAAAAAAATTAGATTTATTCTGTTTGGTCCCAGAAGGCAGAAGCAAGAATAATATGTAGAAGCTGCAAAAGGGTAAATTTAACCTTGATCCAAGAAAAATATTCTAATGGTTTGAGCTTTCCAAAATACGATAGTGTAAGTTGCCTTCTTAGGTGATTCACTAGAGACCTTGCAGTAAAGACTAGATGACCACATATCAAAGGTATTCTTATTCACATATGGGCTAGACTCTGAAATAGTTTCCAACTCTGAAATTGTAACTTAAATTGATTACCTGTATTTTTTAAATCAATTTTAATGACATCTATTTTGACATGTCTTTTTGTAGGCATCTAAGTAAAACAGTGGATAAAGTGCTAGACCTAGAATTAGACAGACCTGAGTTCAAATCCTACCTGAGACACAAGCTGCATGACCCTGATCAAGTCACTTCACCTATGTCTACCTCCCTTTTCTTATTTATATAGTGGATATGGTAACAGCAGCTACCTACCATGGATATCATGAGAATAAAATGAGATATCTATAAAGGGTTTGCAAACCTTAAAGCATTGTGTAAATAAATGTTCATGATAATTATCATTAACACTGTCCCTCCAAAAGACTTATAGGTTATAACAAATACTAAAAAGAATAATAGTTAATATATAAATATTAAATATATATAGGTAAACACACACATATATATAAAAATAATGAAAAAGAAAAAAATAAGTTCAAAATAAGTTGTTTTTGTTTTTGTTTTTTTATGTTGTACTTATTAATTTATTTATTTTTAGTTTCCAACATTCACTTCCACAAGATTTTGAGTTCCAAATTTTCTCCCCATCTCATCCCTCCCCCCATCCTAAGACAGTGTGCATTCTGAATATCCCTTTCCCTAAACTGCCCTCTCTTCTATCTCCCCTCTACTCTTATATCCCTTCCCTCTCTATTTTCCTGTAGAGTAGGATAGATTTCTATACCCCATTGCCTGTATTTCTTATTTCCCAGTTGCATGTGAAAATAATTTTTAACATTTGTTTTTAAAACTTTGGGTTCCAAATTTTCTCCCTTCATCCCTCCCCACCCACCCTCATTGAGAAGGCAAGCAACTCGATAAAGGTTATACATGTGTAGTCATGCAAAACACTTCCATAGCAGTCATATTGTGGAAAATTAAGTATATTTCCCTTCATCCTAACCTGCCCCCCATTTATTCTATTCTCTCTTTTGTCCCTTTCTCTCCTCAGAAGTGTTTGCTTCTGATTACCCCCTCCCCGAATCTGCCCTCTCCTCTATCATCCCCCCTGCTCTCTTATCCCTTTCCTCCCTATTTTCCTGTAGGATAAGATAGATTTTCATGCCCAATTGAGTGTGTATGTTATTCCCTCTTTAAGTCAAATCCAATGAGAATAAGATTCATTCATTCCCTCTCACTTTCCTCCGTTTCCCCTCCACTGTAAAAGCCTTTTCTTGTCAGTTTTATGTCAGATAATTTACCCCATTCTACCTTTCCCTTTCTCCTTCTCCCAGTATAATCATCTCTCACCCCTTAATTTTATTCTCTAGATATCACCCCTTCATCTTCAACTCACCCTGTGCCATCTATCTATCTATCTATCTATCTATCTATCTATCTATCTATCTATCTATCTATCTATCTATCTATCTATCTATCTGTCTATCTATACATATAATTTTTCCCTCCAACTACCCTAATACTGACAAAGGTCTCATGAGTTACAAATAGCATCTTGCCATGCAGGAATGTAAACAGTTCACGCTTAATAAGTCCCTTATGATTTTTCTTTCCTGTTTACCTTTTCATGATTCTCTTGAGTCTTGTATTTGATAGCCAAATTTTCTATTCAGCTCTGGTCTTTTCTTCAAGAACACTTGAAAGTCCCTTATTTCACTGAATGTCTATTTTTTCCCCTGAAGGTTTATACTCAGTTTTGCTGGGTAGGTAATTCTTGGCTGTAATCCTATCTCCTTTCACCTCTGGAATATTATATTCCAAGTCCTCTGGTCCCTTAATGTTCAAATCTATACATTCAAGGCTTGAGTCCTATCCTACCAAATGCCAGTATCACAGTGACCACATATTGTAAATAACAAATAAACCTATTTATCCAAGTTGACAACAAACAGAAATCACAGAGGTTATATAGGTGAAATTATACCAGACTATTCATAGAATAAATGAACTCTTCCAATGAGAGTGAGATATCTCAGGTCAACTGAGAGAGTTATAGGTCTCATCTAAGGCTAAGTTCCCTAAAGTCTCTAGCTATGGGTAGAAAATTGAAAGGTTTAGTAAAATAAAAGTTTAAGAAATGAGCAAAAAAATCAATAATGGTTTTATATAGCAATTAACAAATTCTAAGAGGGAATAATAGAAGGGGAATTTCTACTCAAAACAACTGCAAAATGCATCTGGGAGTCAATTTACCAATGCATGTTCAACAACTATATAGATAACAATTACAAAATGCTCATTAAAAAATAAAGAACAATTTATATAATAGAAATTATATTATGCCCTCATATTATTGTTCTTTATTTTTCTCAAATGGTTCCTTTGTTGATTCTCTAGTATTTTCTATGTAAAGCTATGTGTCAACAGCAAATAGGAATAGTTTTTTTTTCCCCTTTGTCTATCTTTGTGCCTTCAATGTCTTTCTCTTGCTTTATTCCTCTTAGTAGTTATTAATTCCCTGGGCTAAAGACCATTTGACTTGCCTCATTGACAAAGAATGATTACTATTTGCTCCATATTAAGGATGAGGGATCAAGCTGAGGAGAACTTTGGAGAGGAGAGATTTTCAACTTTTATTTTTTTGCTTCAATAGAGCAGACATGAAGGGCAGCTAGGTGGTGCAATGGATAGAGCACTGGGTCTGGAGCCAGGAGGACCTGAGTTCAAATCTGGCCTCAGACCAGACACTTTACACTTGCTACCTGCATGACCCTGGGCAAGTCACTTAACCCCAGCTGCCTCACCAAAAATAAAAAATAGAGAAGGAATGAGTTTCTAAGTTCTCTTAAAGGAGGAATCCCTGAAGAAAAAGAACCTCTGAAGAAGCCAGGATGTAGAGGAACTGGTGCATTGAACATGTCTCTACCCATAGCTAGAGACTTTAGGGAATTTAGCCTTAGATGAGATCTATAACTCAGTTGACCTGAGTGAGTTATAGATCTCTCATTGGAAGAGCTCATTTACTCTATGTATACTCTGGTGTATTTTCATCTATATAACCTTTGTGATTTCTGTTTATTGTTAATTTGGATAAAGAGGTTTATTTGCTATACTATATGTGTGGTCTTTGTGATACTGGTATTTAGTAGGATAGGACTCAAGCCTTGAAAATATAGCTTGTAACATTCTTGCCCTGTTAAGGGACAGAGATCAAAAAAAGATTTGAACATAAAAATAATTTCCCCTACATTAACAATATTTGCGAAGGCGGGGACAGATAGATGTAATTTAGTCCAGCACCTCCCTCTCTGGAGAAGAGCAGAGTAACCAGCCTCCTGGCCACAGTCTCCTACTCCTTTCCTAACAGTATTCAACATCCCCCTTGGAGAAGTTTGACAAAGAAGGCTCTTAAAATATCTTATTCATGCTTCTCTTCAAGCTCTATCTGGTTAGACGTATGTGGACACACAAAATTTACATAGGCAATACACACACACACACAGGCACACATATATCTTACACTAGAATTTTTTTTTTGTACTATCTCAAATAGCCATGTTATTTCACTGGTTGAATCCTATGCCTGTATTACTCTCCCTTCAAACTTCTACCCAATGACTTCACTGGCATTCTTCAAGACTCAGCTTAAATCCAACCTTGTTCAGGAGGTCTTTCTCATTCCTTCTCATTGCTAGTTCCTTTTCCTCTGAGACTAGCCTCTATACCTTTGGTCATAAGGAATGTTTTTTTGGGATAAATTGCTAGTATCAGTTTTGTCAAGGAATTATTTATAATTTTTGAATCAATATTCATTAATGATATTGATTTATTATTCCTTTTTCTTTGTCCTCTTTTGTAGGCATTGAGACCAAATTTTTTATCATAAAAAGAGATTGGTAGGGTACTGTCTTTATGAATATTTTGAATAATTTGTGTATTAAAAGTATTCATAAGTTTTAAAAATTTTGATAAAATTGTGTTGGATTTCTAACTAGAATATTTTTCCCTTCACCCTCTCATCACTCTCTGATTTGGTAGTTCTTTAGTATTCTGATAATTTAAGTATATAAATTTTTTATAGATAATGTACTTCTCAGTTTTGTTAGAATATAATGGTGTATAGAAAATTCTGAGAATTATTTTGATCTTATATCTTGTGAGTTTGTTGTGCATTAATTTTATTATGATTCCCTCTCTAAGCATGCATTAATATATTAGTCATGAAAGGGTTAAACACTTCCAGAGGATTGCAAATTATCTTTCCTTTTAAAGTAGACACTCACTGGAACCTTTGCTATCATGTATCTCTTTATTTAGAATGAACTTCTGTACTTTTGAAACATCAAAATGTAAGAATTAAAATACTAAATTTACTTGCTTTTGTACTTATCTATAGTAGCTAATAAAAGAGCATAAAACAATAATAGGATAATGAATTATATCTATCTACATATCTATATCTAAAACTATATATATACATACATATATATATATATAATATCTTCATTAAAGTGAAAATGTTTATTTTATTTTCCACTTTAACCACAACATGATCTTCTGTCAGAACAGAATGGGTTATCCATAGGGGAAAGAAAATTAGAAATTCTATGGCCCCTCCCCTTTCCTGATTGCTTGCATAACAACTATTCAATTAATTTTATTCTGGCTAGGTAAAAGAACGATACAGAGAGTATATAGCTTCATTGATTCTGCTTTGTTTCATAGATTCCTCAACAATTCCATGAAACTGAACTTTCTCTAAGCTAAGTATCAAAATCAGAACAAGAGATTTTCTCGGGGGTACTACTGGTCACATAGACCTACTCTGAAGGCATAAGCCCAGTTCCTTTGGTAGCAGAGATAGAGTTTGTATATATTGCATATGCCATTGAATATGTACCTAGAGTTCACCTAGAAACTTCAATGGTCTCCAAGAAGATAGTGATTCAGTGTTTGGCTTTTTACAAGATAATAAACTTCCTTGCTGCTTTTGTATGTATGGAGACCCAGAGATGAGAAGACTTAGCAGAAAACCCTGAGTGGTCCCTTGGACCTCCTCCTACATCATAACAATGGTACTGAGACAGGATGCTGCATCAGTTGAAAGAAAAGACAACTTCTTTCTAATTCACACTCTCTTCTTTCCACCCTCAAGGATGAGAAAATTTCCCTTAGGAATGTTTGTACCAGAGAACTTTGCTTCCTTTTCTAATCTGAGCTTCCACATCATCCTCAAGATGAATGTATCCAGGCTTGCAGTGACCTTATGAGTATGAGAGGTCCAAAGAATCAAGTTGCCTGGTGGCAAGGGAATTTTCTCATCATAGAAGTCAAAAACTGAGGCAGCTACATGGTGCACTGAACTTGGAGTCAGGAAGATATGAGTTCAAATATGGCATCATAAATTTACTAGCTGTATCACCCTGGGCAAGTCACTTAATCTTCATTTTCCTCAACTATAAAATGGGGCAACCTTTAGGGTTGTTGTGAAGATCAAATAAGATAATATTTATAAAGTGCTTAGCACAGTGCCTGGCACACAGTAGATACTATAGCAATTTTCTCTAAAGTCCATTCCAGACTCCCAAGAAAAACTCTTAGAAAGATGGGATGGTTGAATATTTTAAAAAAAACCTTTCACTAGGTGAAGAGATTAAAGGACAGTTTCATCTCATTACCCCCTGAAGAGATTAGACTAGGGTTTACTCCCCATAAGAAGTATTCTCTACCACTCAGTTGTAGGCACTGTCACTACTGCCTATTTATTTTGCTTCTTGAAATATATCTCTGGGAAGAATTCAATTGATCTCTCAAGGGGAATGGTTCAGGAGAAACTGGATGTCAACTTGGTTACTCAACAAGTTGGACTTGAGGACATCTTTTCCTTGTTGAAGTTTCCCATGTAGAGGCAGCTAGGTCAGTTTTGTTGTTTTCCAGTCATTACTGTCCTGTCCAACTCTTTGTGACCCTATCTGAGGTTTTCTTGGCAAAGATACTGTAATGGTTTGCCATTTCCTTCTCCAGCTCATTGTACAGATGAGGAACTGAGGCAAACTGTTTTAAGTGATTTGCTCAGGGTCACACAGCTAATAAGTGTGAGGTCATATTTGAACCCAAAAAGATGAATCTTCCTGGCTCCAGGCCCAGCACTCTATCCATTTCACCACCTATCTGTCCACACAATCTGTCAGTAACAACTGAGTTAAAATCTTTCCTTAATTATCAGTCGTGTGACCCAAGACAAGTCATTCTGACTCAGCTTCCTCACAAAAAATTGGAATAATTATAGCACTTACCTCTCATAAGGATCAAGTGAGATAATCTTTGTAAAGCACTTTGCAAACCTGAAAGCACTATGTAAATATAAGTTATTATTATTTCCTGAAATTTTCTTAAAACAGGAAGTCATGTTGGAACACACTGAAACTAGCACATTTTGGACATCGCTCTCTCCAAGCTAGAAACAGCTTGGGTATAGATTAATAATAAATTTTGAAAATTGATGGAAGTTCCAGGCCTAAACACAGAGTAGAGTATTAATATTGATATTTTCCTTTCACAATACTAAAACAAATCACTCTTTTTCAGAGTAGACCTTAAAAGGTTAAAGTGGTCTTCATGACTCTAAAGAAATAAGGAATTCCTATGTAAGTTTGGAGCTCATTCTCTTCATGCTTCTTCCTAAGACAAAGCAAAATTTGTTAAAAAAAATTTTTTTTTACATTCAAGCAACACATATGTATATATCTTTATAATCTTTAGGATTTGGAGGAACCAAAGTCTGTATAGGAAGCAACTAAATTGATAACAAATCATTCTAACTCATAAACATAAAGATGAGTTTATACAAATGTATAAATTTCAAACTACATATTTAAACTCTTTTAAAATAAATTACTCTGATTTGTTTTAGAAACTTGACAGTGATAAAGTTAATTAATAGCCCTCAATCCCACTGGGTCTCTCTGTGATACCTCCAGCAACTCAAATTGTATAACAGCTTAAAGGTCAGAGATTTTGCATTTCCAAATGCTAAGATCATCTAAGGTTTGGATCTCGGGGCTGTCTATTCTAGGATGCCAGCTTGGGATTTTTCCTATGATCTAGGATAAGAATCAAAACTTTTCTTTTGCTTAAACTAAAAGATAGAGTGCAAAAAAGGTGCAGAAGAAAAGGAGAGAGAAAGTAAAGAGAGGGAGTAGTTATTAGTAACCCGGGGACTTTAAAAAATAAATACATAAAATAATAGGACCATACATTTAGAACTAGAAGAGACTTTAGAGAACAAGTTCAATTCTCTCACTGACATGTAAGGAAGATAAAGTCTATGTGGCAAAACTAATATTTACCAGCATTTCCTTTACCCAACTTCTTTCCTTCCACCCTCAAGGTGTTTTAGGCCCAGTCCCCACTTCCTTCCTTCTTTCATTAGGGATTAACTTTCCCTAAAAGAAGACAAAACTGACACTGACATGCTTCCCTATCCAGCTTCCTTGTCAAGTAAGGATGTTTAAAAAAAAAGTGCCATTCACATGGAGTCTGATCCTTTAGATTAGGTGGATTTCTGACCAGCGCAGAAGTCACCATGTCCATTAAACATATCCTGCCCTTGTGACAGGATACATTTCCACAGAAAGAAAGAGACCTGCAGCCAGAGAAGTTAAGTGCCATTATATCCTTGCTGTGTTAGGGTAAAGTAAACTTCCTTTTGTAAATAGTTCATTGACTTGAGAGTGCCTAAATTCATCCCAAATATAGGACCTAAATTAAAAGAGTGCTGGGCTATCTCCAATATTCAAAAAGGTTAAGTGATTTACCCTAAGTCCCAGAGCTAGTAAATACCAGTCAGGATTCAAAGCCAAATTTTCTGACTCCAAATCTTACATTCTTTCTACTGAACAGTGATGCTTTCTAAGGGGTGAAAATGTTACAGGTAGTGATATCTACATGAATTCACTGATTAAATGTGTTGGGACAAACCTTAAGAGCTATATATAAGGTCCAACAATATAAGACTATAGATTTTTCTTCACTCCTTCAGCAATGGCAAACATTGATTTTTCAGATTTAGTGGAAAGAGTGATGAATTTGAAGTGAGAGAATCTGGATTCAAATCCCAGTTCTGTAACTTAATACTACCCCTGTGACCTTGGATAAATCATCTATTGAATCAAAGCAAGCAATCACCTCACCTCACTTTAAAAAAAAGTGAAAATACATTAGAATAAATCATCCAGGGGTATTAATCCTTGATCAGTTTGAAAAATATGAAAGCCCCTGGATAAAAAATAGAGTGATGCTATGTAGGAGGTATATTAGGATTGACTAAAGGGACTTGGCCAGGCTCTGTACTTCTTGAATAAAGCAGCAAACCAATTTGGAACCCAATATCCTTGTTCCTGGCTATCATGGAGGACAGAACAGTTCCAATGAGGCTCTTTAGAGGAGACTCCTTGGCAGAAGAAGAAAAGAGCTTCTGACTCCTCATCCCCCTCATTTTATCTCAGAAAGATCTTATAAATTTTGAAAGGTGAAACAACTAATGTCAGTGTCTGCATCAAATTCTATATTAGATTCACTTAGGAAAGAAAACTTCAGAACCCTATAAAGAACCCAAGAGAAAGCTTCACCATGTTTAAAAGGAACTTTGTGAGGATTTAATGAAAGAAGAAAAGGGTTTTCAATAATCAAAAGCTTAGTACTTTCACACATGATTGCTATACGCTTGAGCCTACTTTCTCTTGGATGCTCTTAGTTTTGGGAGACTGTCTCACAGACTTTTAAGGGGATGTATTGTACAAATTGCTCTTAACATATTGTCTTATTAAGTGCTCTTAACAATTAAGTAAGCCTGCCTGATATCAATTGATAATCACTGGAATGAATATACCAGTGGGGACTCAACAACTGTCATACAACAGGAAAACCAGTCCATCAAGTACTGACTAACACTAAAGGGAGAAGTCACCTTCTGGGGATCCAAACTTTCACTGTGAATGGTAGTTTGGGAAAGTAAGAAAAGAGTCTGTGCTACATTGCCTATATAAATTAATTATAGAAAGATATTCTGACACCATTTTCTCTGGAAATAGTTTGAATATAGACAGATATGTGAACACATTTGCATATAAATGCATATGCATTTTTTCTGATGTCCATTTCCCTAATCATTAAGCACACTTTCAGTGTTGACCTTTCCTTTCTTTAATATTCAATTGTTCCTATCTAATGCTCCCATTTCTACTACCTGCAAATACACCCATTTCTCCCCAATCCTTAAAAAAGTTTCACTAGACCAGAGATGGGGAGCCTGCAGCCTTGAGGCCACATGTGGCCTTCTAGGTCCTTGGGTGTGGCCTTTTGACTGAGTCCAAGTTTTAAAGAATAAATCCTTCTATTAAGGGGATTTGCTCTGTGAAGTTTGGATTTAGTTAAAGGATTGCCTCGAGGCCACAGGTTCCCCACCCCTGCTAGACCCTAGTAATTCCTGAAATTATATTACTATGTCTTTCCTTCCTTTCTCAATAAAAAAAGAAAACTTCCACAAAAAGCTACTTATACTTATTAACTTCATTCCCTACCCTCTAAATTATGCCTCAATGATTTAAATTTAGCTTCTGACTTCATCACTCAAATGAAACTGCCTCTTTAAATGTATCAACTATCAACTGCTGAATTTGGTGATACTCCATCCTCTTACTTTTTCATCTCTCTATTATATTTGGCATTGTTGAACCACTTTCCTCTTGGAAACTCTTTCTGCCTTGTTTTCTGGGACACTACTCTCTGTTATTCCTCCTCCTACTTATATTAACCCTCTCAGTTCTCCTTTGGAGCAAATGATCCATAATAAACTTTCTATTGATAGATATTCTGCAAGACTCTATCTTGATCCTTTTTTTTCTCTTTCTAGATTTTCTCAACAGCTCCCATGGATTTAATTATCATCTTTATGTACATAATTCATAGATATTGATATAGATATTGATATAGTTATAGATATGCCCATTCTTTCCATTGAGTTTTAGTCCCAAATTATGAACTGCATATTGAACATTTCAAAGTGGTTAACTTATATGCCTAATAAACTCAATGTTTCCAGAAATAGAACTCATTTTTCCCCAAATTCCATTCCTCTTCCAACTTCTCTATGTCTGATGAAGACATCACTATTATTCTACTTTTTGATTCATAACCTAGGCATTATTTTTCACTTCTCACTTTTTTATCTCATATTCAATTAATTACCAAATACAGTAATTTCTACTTCAATATCATCTATTGTATTTCTTGCCCTGCTCTCCATTTATACAATTACCTCTTTAATTCAACCTTTCCAGTCTAGAGTTGCTTCCAACTCTAAAGCTATGATTTCATGAGAGTCAACACAGCATTCTGAGACCCCTCTAAATAACATAATGTAATCAATTCCCAATGAACTAGTTTATTTAACACAAGAGAAAACTACAAAAGAAAGGGAAAAAATCAATTTTGAAAACCTTATCGTTTAACATAAGACTTAAATTCACTACAGAATGGAATTTTTTAATGTTTCTAATCAGATTCTGAGATAAGTATCTGTATTATATAATATTGCTTAGACTATTACAATGGAATCCTAATTGATCTCCCCACATCAATCTATTCTCCACATATTTCCCAAGGTGATTTTCTTTAAGTGCAGATCTGATCATATTCATTATACTCCCAATATATTTCAGTGGCTCCTTGTTAACTCTAAAATATTCAAACTTTTAGAATTTTCTTTTAATTTAAAAATTTTCCACTTTCTGTTTGACTTTGAAGAACTTTCTAACACAACCTGTATTTCCAGCCACATTATGCATCATTTCCTTTCCTGTATCTTATGATACAATCACACTAGTTTTCTTTGTTTCTCACACAGTACACTCCATCTCTCTTTGAAAAGACTATCCCTGTGGTTTGAATGCATCCCTTCCTCGACTCTGCCTCATAGAACTTTTCTATTTTTTCAGCATAAGTTTCATATACCACCATCCATATAAAGCTTTTACCACCATTACCTCCCACTACCAGTGTCGTGCCTCTCAAACTATGTTGTACATGAATTATATCCATTTTGCATTTATTCTATACATGCTTATATAAGTACATGTTGTCTCTTTCCCAATAATACAGATTCTTTGAGAATAAGGGTTGTTTTCACTTTTGTCTTTGTGTCCTCAATGACTAATGTAGTTCCGTGCACATAGTAAATGACTAATGACTTGATGACTGAATGTTTAATATTAGTTACTATGGTAAATAGTCCATAAAAAAGCTTCTGTATGGCAGTAGAAAGTCATCTACGGAAAGTATGAACTAACAAAATTCCATATAGAGGATAAATCTGCTAAAAACCAAATAATAAAGAGTTATAAACAAAAAAGACTGATTCTCCTACTTTGGCCGCATCTATCATTGTTCAGAAAAATGAAAAAGGGGGAAATGGGGGAAATTGATATGCCTTTCTAATTTTACTTCAGACAGGGGGAGTATGCAATTTCAAAACAAGTGGTAGAAGCTCTTACGATAATAACATCCATGTATAAAAAAATAAAAAGACTGCAAGATTTGGAGTCAAATGATCTGAGTTTGAATCCTTGGTTTCCTACTTTCTACCTATATCATCACAGTGAAATCATTTGCCACTCTGGGCTCCAATTTCCTCATCTATAAAATATGGAGCTGATACTAGATGATCTCCAATGTCATTTCCAATTCTAATGTCATTGATACTATGAGGGTTAACACACTATTATGAGGTCCCTTTGAATGAAATAGAATAAACATTTTTCAATGAAATAGTTTAACATGAAAATTACAAAAGAAAATAAAGAAAAAAAATCAACTCTTAAAATCCTGATCTTTTAATGTAAGACTTAAATTCATTAAATAATAGATTTTTCAACATTTCTCTTCTGATTCTTGGTTAAGAATCTGTATTATAATATTTTAACATGTCTTAGGGGATTTCTTTTCCCTTCTTGCTTCCTTTTCTGTGTGAAATTTGGCCTGTAAATAGATAGCTACTCAAAACAAACATATTAACACATGTGGATAACTACGGTATTGACTATCTGTCTAAAAAATTAAGTATTTTTGTACACCACTTAATAAGTCATCAATGCTTTACAGTTTTCTTGTTGTAATTTAGATCATTCAGTTTTGAGTAGGATAACTATAATCTACTGAAATCACAGCTACAGGGCTTCTGATAAGAGCACTTAAATGGATTATCCATTTTACACCAGCTCAAGTAGGTTATCTTACAGAAATAAAATCAAAGAACCCTCCCAGGCAAGTTTCTTACAGATTTATCTAAAATGAGGATTTTTTTTTCAAACATGGGACTAAGCTTCTGGTTCCCAGATACATTTTATCATTGTCAATGTACCTCTTCATAGTGAAATGATAAACTGATAGCACAGATTTCAAGACTTTGAAAACATCCTAATAATCTCATGGAAAATGTTCATAGGATATTTATTCAATTAAGCAATTTAAAAAGAGAGGTCGACATCATTACATAGTGAAATTTCTACTATATTTGATTCATAAGACATTTATAATATATTAAAATCCATTGAATAAACACAATACTTAGAATATAGTGTGTATGGCTAGATAAGAATCTAAGCCATCAGGCACAAAGTAGAGAAACAAGTTAATGTGTTTTTCTTCAAATTCAGACAGAATCTGGCTGTTTTCTAGGCAAAACCTTCCATTTGTATTGCTTAAAACATCTGCCAGTGATATGTGCTGTTTGTGGTTTGTGAAAGTCCTTTTTAAGTAAACAAGAATTTTGTTCATTTGTCTAAAACTTAGATAATGCTTTTAAAATGCAAGAGAAAGTGTTTAATTAACTCCTTTTAAATTTGTGATGTGACAAGATGTTGTTTCTTTTCACATGAGACCTCAAAGAGCCATCTGAGGTCCAGTCCCAGTTATTAGTCCCTTTTCAGAGGCACCAGCTACCATATCACTAAATGAAAACCACCATACCATGCTGTACATAAGAACAAGTGCATCAAATATTAATCACTTCAGCTCCACATGTGAAATGTAACAAAAAAGAATGTCAGAAAGAGGGGGAAAAAATCTCACCACAGGGGTGCTGTAGATTAGTATTGACACACCATGCTTACTGACTAGAGCAAAATGGGGCAGTATAGACCTGACATGCTAATAACTTTCAAACTCTTGTCAAGGTAAATAATAGCTTCAACCACAGAGGGATACATAGATGTAAAAGGGGGGGGGGGCAGGGAAGAGAAGCTTTCTCCTAAAAGGCAAAGCAAAATACACCCTGATTGTTCCACAATACTGATTGAAATGGTTCATCAGTTTGTCTATCTATCTATCTATCTATCTATCTATCTATCTATCTATCTATCTATCCATCCATCTATCTATTTAAGTATCTACCTATGTATATAGATAAAAAGACTGTGACCTCTTTGAATTCCTCGGACTTTGTTATCTATATTGTTATTGTTTTACCTACTAGTAACTAAATAGTTTGTATACATTCAGATTGAAATGAATATTATTTTTTTTTTGCTCTTTTGAAAAACTAATCAACAGTGAATTGCCCTGACTGAGAAAAAAAAGTCACTTTAAATAATATTTCCTCATTGTTACAAGGCAAAATGGCACAAAGGAAAGTAAAGGAGAGGTTTATTTATTTTTATTTAAAAATAAAATCTAGTCAAAACAACTGTCAGAAAACCAGGCAGTGCTAAAACTATACATTTTTAAATGTACTATAAAGCAATGCTTTTCATTAGAAGATCATTTTAATGTAATAATGAGTCAACATTTCCTCAGCTTGTATTCTGGACATATCATCACACTATGCATTTTTAAGAGTTGCAAAAGATATAGAAAATAAATGGCTCCACTAAATCACTGCCGGTGGAGTTTTGAAGAGGTTGAATTTAAAAAAAAAACAAATTGAAATTATGCAAAAAAGTTACTTTCTAACATAGCCAAAACTGATTTCAATCACTCTAATAACTCTAGTGACATACACATAAAAAAAAAAAATCTTCCCCCACCCTCATTCATTCTAATTATGGTTGTGTCTCTATGGTTGATGTTTTTGCCACATGTATTCCTATATATAGTTTAATTGGACTGTGTATAAATCTGTAGATAAGGATGAACATACCTGCATATATGCATAGATATGTGTACTCATATACATTTACATGTATATATGTGCCTATATATATACACATGTGTTTCCTTATGTATATGGACATATCTGTGTATGTTTCTTTACATGTGTGTATATACCACAATATGAATATGTGTGTATATATTGAGTGTATATTTATGTACATATTTACACTCAATTGAATTCAATCATGTATATTCAACCATATATTATATAGATATATGTGGACATATTTCTGTGTATAAAAATACAAAATTAAAATTAAAGGGAAAATCTCTCTCTTTTGTTAACAATTAATTCTTTTTTTTAAAGAAATGCTCTTTGTAAATGATTTTATTTGACTAATTCCAATGAAGTACTTCTCACATCTTTATTCCTATGCTTTGATTCCAGTACTGGACCACTGCAATTGTGCCAATTATTCCAATTACAATTGCAATGTGTTTTTTTGTTGATAACATAAAGATGAAAAAACATAATATGCCCAGTGACTCTAGAAATGCTTTATTAAATTATAGTATATTACTTTAATGAATATTAGTATGTGGCAAAGAATGTTAAATATGAAGAATTGAGAGAAACATAAGAAGACTTTTTGAAGTGATAAAAAATGAATATAAAGCTAAAAGAAC
This sequence comes from Vombatus ursinus, assembly GCF_900497805.2. Taxonomy (NCBI): domain Eukaryota; kingdom Metazoa; phylum Chordata; class Mammalia; order Diprotodontia; family Vombatidae; genus Vombatus; species Vombatus ursinus. The sequence continues at coordinate 13,154,304 of NW_020954583.1, forward strand.
ACTGTACAATAGCTCTGGCAGTGTATATAATGGAAAAAATGAAGAAAGAACAAAACTTTGGTTAATTAGAGTATTGGTCAATGTTATTACAGTATTACAAAAATTAAAGGACACACCCTTCTTTTATTAATAAATAAAATTAAAGGACATCATTTCTATTAATCAATTAAAATTTTTAGGGCAATGTCTTTCTAAGGTGTATTATTTGACTGTTTCTTAGGAAGTGAGTACTTTGTCCAAATAAAAAGTGTGTGTGTGTGTGTGTGTGTGTGTGTGTGTGTGTGTGTATTTAAAGAAAATATAATCAAGTAACCATTAAGCTAAGTTCCTAGTGTGCACAAGCCACTATTGTAGGCTCAGAAGAAACAAATTCAGAACAATGAACATGATGCTCATGCTTTCTGAGTTTACAATATAATGTGAAGAACAAGATATCTATCCATCTATACATCTCTTTCATCTGTATGTTCTATGTCTAAGTTTTCTATGACCTCTCTATATCTATACCTACACCTATACTCAGAAAAAGTTATCGCCATGTTCATTCTTTGTATTTTTATTGCCAGAGCTTACTTAGCATGGTACTTGGGATTTAATAAATGTTTATTGATAGTTTGGTCATGTTTTCACAGATAATATAGATAGATATAGATAGTATTGTGTCTGTATACATTGAATATATATATATATATGTTCAGAAAAAGAGAGATAGAAGGCATGCACATCAGATATGTGTATGTATGTATCTGTGTATTTACATATATATTCTACATATACATATATTATAGATGTACAGATAAATGGAGAGCATATGAATAAAATATAGCTATAGAAATGTAAACACAGTTCATAGAAATTTTTAAATAGCTATATGAGTAGATAGAGTTTGTCTCATTTCCAAAATTCCATTAAAAACTCAGAAAAAATGAGCATCATAGTTAATCTTTGGATTTTATCACCAGAGGCTAGTACATTGTCTGACATAGAGTAGGCACTTAAGAAATGCTTGTTGATTAATTGACTGTTTTGTTTAAAAAGTTATCACCAATTTTCTTTTGACATAGATGGCACTGCTCAGGAAACAATTTTAAAAATACTTTAAAAACATATGCTCCCCTCAAAACACATTGTATTACCTGTTAACAGATAAAGAGAGAAGTATATTCTTTAATTTTAATAGTAAAAGACTAACATAGATATTATGATATATATGTATATGTGTGTAGATAGGTAGGGAGATAGATATGAAGAGAGGAGAGAGAGAGATATACACACAGAAATATAAAAAATCATTTATATTATTGAATGTAATTGTGTCTAAACATATATCTTTCATCTACATACCCGCCTGCCTATTAACCTATCTCATTGAATGAATAATAGATAGATAGATGATAGATAGATAGATATATAGATAGAGATATTGTCTGTATATCTATAAACCTCTTTACACATAATTCACATCAACCATATATAGAAAAAATGACTTAGAAAAACAAAGTGCAAAGGAAAGGGGATACAGGGGAGGCTTTTTTATGAGAATAGTGTTAGAGTTATTAGAGTGACTGAAGTCAGATGGGGTTAGTTTAGAAAGGCTTAATGGAATAAGAGAACAGAGTTAGTTTAGGTCACAAAGCTATCAAACCTAAAGCTCTCCTACTATAATTTAAGTCCATTTTCTGCTGAGAACATATTGCTTTGAGAATAGCTAGTCAACCTATCCACACACTAAAAAGGTCTTCTCTTTCTATCTGCCACATGAATGATTTTTCAGGAGGATTATTTTTTAAAGTAAGTTTTACTTAGGAGTTGAAAAGGCAATAATATACAAGGTGCCTCAAAAGTCTTGTTTCAGTTTTAAGACTTAACAGATTAAAACTTCAGCAAGATTTAAAGATACGCTGCATATCAACATATATTATATGCATATATATGAATATATGCACTGTATATACATTTATGTGTAGATACACAAAACACAAACACGCATATTTGATTAGTCTGTCAACAAGTATTATGTATGTATTTAGGGAATACTAAAAACCATAAAAGACACAAGGAAATACCAAGAAAAATCATGAAATAATTTATATCCCTTATCTTTTTTAGAAACTAATATAGGAGAAGAGATGTTCCAACAAAGAAGAAATATTCCTGTATATATATATATATATGCATATATATTATATAAAGTGTTTTCATGTAAAAATATTTCAATATTTATATTGTTTGATGTTCACCATATCTACTGCCTACCAATTCTATGTAATATGTCTCTCATTTTTTGAAATGTTTTATATATATATATGTGTGTATATATATATAATATGCATATATATGAAATATGTGTGTATACATATGCATACATACATATATGCATAGGTATACAGAAACAGAGAGAGAGAAATAGTGTGTGTGTTTGTGTATATTTCCATCCTCACCTTTCCTAATATTTACATAGAAGTCATTAAGTTTCCAAATGTATATTGATTTAACTTGGAGAGTTTTATCAATCTTTAAAAAATTGCCCTACCACTTCATCCTCAGCAACTGATGTTGCTGCCTAAATTGTAATTTTTATTTTCATGATATTTTTATTAGTATTGCACTTAACTTCCCTGAGTTTCAGTATTCTCATCTTAAAATTAGAAGGTTGGACAGAATTGCCTGTGAGGTCCCTTCCAGCTTTAAAGCTATAATCTTATTTCATACTAATCAAATACTTGGCTAGTGCAAAGTGAATATGTATATGTGTGTATATATATATATATTTTTTTTTCTTATTGCCTTGGGGGGACTATGATTATGCCTACTCTATCAAAGGAGCCATTCTTCCATTTAGCTTCAACTTCCTTCTTTCTTTTTCTTCATTCATTACAAAATATCAAGAATGATATGGTCTTCCAGCAATATGTCCATGTTTTGGTAATTGAATATATAATTTAGAACAGTGCCTAGAACATAGTAGTTACTAAATAAATACTTTATGACTTGACTCCGTGTATGCAGGACAGCCTACCAAGTTATTCAGTTCATCTTATTTTCTCCACAGCTTTCTGTTAACAAGTTAATGGTGTTGAACTCCAGAACAGCCCATAGACTTCTCAGAATATTTTTTAATGCATAAAATAAAATATCTAAAATTACAAAGGAAACCAATTATACTGAAAGTAAGGTAAGCTTTTCTTTTTCAACAAGTACACAAACCCATAGTTAAGAATAGCAGATATAAATAATGTGATGTATCATAAAGGGTAACATCACTTAAGTTGACCCAAATCAAAGGCTTAAGATATATTCTAGGGAAGTAGAGCCAAGATGGCAGAGTAAAGGCAGGGACTAGAATGAGTTCTCCCCAACCCCCCCATACCTTTTAAAATGACTCTAAACAAATTCTAGAGCAGTAGAACCCACAAAGAGATAGAGTAAAACAAATTTTCAGTCCAAGACAACTTGCAAGGTCAGCAGGAGAGGTCTGTTGCACCAGGGTGAGAGAGGAGTACAGTTCAGCATGGACCATGCCAGCATAGACCTGGCCCCAGCAAACCCACAGCAGGCCTCGGGGTGACTGAATCAGTGGCAGCAGTGGTGGTTTTCTAAACCTCTCAGCCCATAGATGCCAAAGACAACTAAGAGGGTTAGCAGGAAAGGTCTATCACACATGAGTGAGAGTAGAGCACAGTTCAGTGCAGGCCATGCCAGCATAGCCCCAGACACAGCAAACCAGAAGCAAGCCTGAGGAGTGACCGAAGCAGCAGGACCTGCTTCCAGAACTTTCAGCCCACAGATGATAAGGGAGTTGAACAGCTGGCCAGGAGATTACAGGTATCTTTTTGCTAACAATGAGACAGGACTCTGTCGCTTTGCTCATAATTAGATTCAGGTCACAGTTCATAGTGGCAGTCCCAGGGCAGGGAGGAGAAGTAGAATAGCAGAGCTTGAAGTCACAGTGAGGGGGGAACCCTCCTCACAGTTACAGAGCAGAAAAGAGTGCTTGTGTTCACTCACAGACCAGAGCACAAGACAGGAGAATAGTAAACACATCTCCTTAGATCATACCACCTTGGAAGAACTGAAAGCTTACAGGTCCTAAGAAGTATCTTTGGAAATAGCTGCACAAACCCCTCAAGCTTGGGAAAGTAAACCTTCCACCCTGGAAGCAGAGCCCTACTTAAACAAAGAGTTAGAAGTCAACTAATAGGCTGAGTAAATGAGCAAACAAGAAGGGAAAAAACTATTTAAAATTATTGTGGTGACAAGGAAGATCAAATCACACACTTAGAAGAAGAAAACAAAGTCAAAGCCCCTACATCCAAAGCCTCCAAGAAAAAAATGAATTGGTCTCAAGACATGCAAAAGCTTAAAAAGGAATTTGAAAATCAAGTAAGAGAGGTAGAGGAAAAATTTGGAAGAGAAATGAGAGTAATGCAAAAAAATCATGAAAAATGATCCAACAGCTTGTTAAAGGAGACTCACACACACACACACACACACACACACACAAATACTGAAGAAAACACCTTAAAAAACAGACTAGGCCAAATGGCAAGAAAGATATCCAAAAAGCCAATGAGGAAAAGAATGCCTTAAAAAGTAGAATTGATGAAGTGGAAAAGAAGGTCCAAAAGCTCACTGAAGGAAAAAAAAAACCTTAAAAATTAGAATGGAGAAAATATGGAAACTAATGACTTTATGAAAAATCAAGAAACAAACAAAACCAAAAGAATGAAAAAATAGAAGACTGTGAAATATCTCATTGGAAAAATAACTGGCCTGGAAAATAGATCCAGGAGAGATCATTTAAAAATTATTGGACTACCTGAAAGCCATGATCAAAAAAGAGCATGGATAGCATCTTTCAAGAAATTATCAAGGAAAACTGCCCTGATATTCTCAAACCAAATGGCAAAACAGAGGTTGAAAGAATTCACTGATCACTTCCTGATAGAGATCCCAAAATGAAAACTTCCAGTAATATGATAGCCAAATTCCAGAATTCCCAGGTCAAAGAGAATATATTACAAGCAGGCAGAAAGAAATAATTCAAATATTGTTGAGCCACAATCAGGATAATATAACATTTAGCAGCTTCATCATTAAAGGATCTGAGAACACGATATTCTGAAGGGCAAAGGAGATAGAATTACAACCAAGAATCATCTACCCAGCTAAAATGAGTATAATCCTTCAGGGGGAAAAATGGATATTCCATGAGGTAGAGGACTTTCAAGCATTCTTGATGAAAATACCAGAGCTGAATTCAAAATTTGAGTTTCAAATACAAGACTCAAGAGAAGCATAAAAAGGAGGAGCCAAGATGGTGGAGTAATAGATGAATCTCTCTTACTCTCCCTTATTAACCCCTGAAAGCACAGAAAATATCACCCCAGAAAAACCCCAAGAGTAGCTAAACGAGAAGAAAGATGGGGTATAGCAGTCCAGTAGCCCAGGTAGCTTGAGGGATTAACTGGAAAGGCCCCTCTTACCCTGGGGGAAGGGGAGCAGTACAGAACATGAGGCATCCAGGCAAGCTAGTGGAAAGCCCCACCTCAGCATACCAGGAGGAGATCCTGAGGCCCAGGTGGTGGATCAGGCAAACACCAACACCTGGACCCCAAGTGCCTCATAGAGGGTGGGGGAACCGGTAGAAACCAGCTCAGAGAACCATCAGGTGCCTCAGCATTCTATAGCAATGGGCTCTCCCCCAGTGCCTCAGCAAAACTAAGGGAAGCAGTGCTCCAAGGGGCCCCAGGAAGATAACCACCCTACAACATCTATCTGAAAAGAGCTGAAAAAAGCAAAAGGAAGGAAAGGCCTGGGTGAGCAGGAAATCTCCAGGAGCCACACTACCCAATCCTACCATAGAGTTCCAGTTTTGCTGTTTCCAGTCCAGCACCAAGTAAGCTGCCAGAATCCTACAGCCTCCAACTACCAACATTGGAGGCCCCAGCACAAAAAGCCATCGACTAGTCTCTAGGCTCCCAACACAAGAAGCTTGGGTCAATGCCCTCTGCTTCCCAGCAGGAGAGCCCAATCTCTTTAAAGTCCAGGAAATAAGCAAACACCATGAGCAAAAAGAAACACACGATAGATTCTTATTATGGGAAGAGTGAAGATCCAGGCAGAAATTCTGAAGAGGACAACATTGTCAACAAACACACATCTGGAAACTCAAAAGGGAATATGAACTGGTCTGAAGCCCAAAAAACCTTCTTAGAAGAGCTCAAGAAGGATTTTAAAAGTCAAATGAGAGAGGTAGAAGAAAAAATGGGAAAAGAAATGAGAGGTATGCAAGACAGAGTCAATAGCTTGAAAAAGGAAGGACAAAAATTAACTGTAGAGAACAAGTCCTTAAAAAATATAATTGACCAACTGGAAAAAAAGTACACTGAAGAAAAGAAGTACCTAAAAAATACAATTGGCCAAATGGGGAAGAAGGTACAAAATCTAATAGAAGAAAACAATTTGTTAAAAATTTGAATTAAGCAAATGGAAGCTAATGACTCTATGAAAGAGCAAGAATCAGTCAAACCAAAGCAAAAGAATGAAAAATAGATGAAAATGAAAAATATCTCATTGGCGAAATAACTGACCTGGAAAATTGATACAGGAGAGACAATCTAAAAATTACTGGTCTACGTGAAAATCACGATGAAAAAAGATCCAGGATAGCATATTTCAGGAAATCATTAAGGAAAACTGCCCTGAAGTCCTACAACCTGAGGGTAAAATAGCCATAGAAAGAATCCACCACCCACCTCCTGAAAGAGATCCCAAATTGAAAATGTCAAGGAATATAGTAGCCAAATTCCAAAATTACCAGGTCAAAGAGAAAATACTGCAAGCAGCCAGAAAGAACAATTTAAATATCATGGAACCACAGTCAGAATTACACAGGACCTTGCAACTTCTACATTAAAAGACCATAGAGCATGGAACATGATATTTCATAAGGCAAAGGAGCTTGAATTACAACCAAGGATCTACTACCCAGCAAAAATGAGCATGATCTTTCAGGGAAGGAGATGGATATTCAATGAAATAAAGGACTTCCATACCTTCCTGATAAAAAGACCATAACTCAACAGAAAATTTGATCTTCAAATACAAGACTCAAGAGAGACATAAAAAGGTAAACAGGACAGAAGTAACAACATGTTATTAATAAGGACAAACTTTCTACATCCCTACAAGGGAAGATGACACTTGTAACTCTTGAGAACTATATTGTTATTACACCATGTTAAAGCTGTATACATAAAGGGGGTGGGTATGAATTGACTTTGATGTAATGATGAAAAAAATCTAATCAAGTGGGTTAAATGGATCCAAGTAAGTGAATTAATCTGATCTAAGAAAATGTACTGAGACAAAAGGAAAGGAGGAGTCAGACAAGGGTAAATTAAATTACAGGAAAAGGCACAAAAACCTATTACAGCAGAGGGAAAGAAGGGAGGGAGATGAGCATTGTTTGAACCTTACTGTCATCAGATTTGGCTTAAGAAGGGAATAACATAATCAGTTAGGTATAGAAATCTAACATGCCCTGCAGGCAGTAGGAGGGAAAAGGGGAAAGAAAAGGGAGGGGGCTAATAGAAGGGAGATGGGACTGAGGGAGGTGATGGTCAAATGCAAAAACATTAGTGAGGCGGGAAAAGGAGAAAGGAGAAAGAAAAGCATAAACAGGGGGAGGGGAGGATGAAGAGAAAGACACAGATATTTATCATAATTGTGAATGTGATATATGAATGTAATGTAATACTATTGTGCTATAAGAAGACTTCAGATAAACCTGGAAAGACTTGTATGGTTTGATGCTGAGTGAAGTGAGCAGAACCAGGAGAATGTTGTACACAGTATCAGCCACATTAAGTGATGACTGACTTTGATAGACTGAACCCCTCTCAGCAATACAAGGATCTAAAACATCTCCAAAATCCTCATGAGGGAAATTCTATCCACATCCAAAGAAAGAACTATGGAGTTTGAATGTAGATCAAAGCACACTTTTTGCTATTTTTTTCTTCTATTGTGCTTTGTTTCCTCTTTCTGGTGGTTCTTCCTATTAGTTCTAATTCTTACTTACAACATCACTAATGTGAAAATATGTTTAATAAGAATGTATATGTATAGCCTATATTAGATAGTGTGCTGTCTTGGGGAGGGAAGTAGGGAGAGAGGGGGAGAAAAGTTTAAAACTCAAAAGCTTATGGAAGGTATTGTTGATAAATCAAAAGAAATTAATAAAAAAATTTGACTTAAAGAAAAGAAGCATAAAAAGGTAAACAGGGAAGGGAAATCATAACGGACTTAATAAGGTTATACTGTTCACATTCCTACATGGGAGGATGATATTTCTAACCCATAATACCTTCTCATTATTAGGGTGGTTAGAAAGAGTATATATAGACAGAGGGCACAGATGTATGTTGAATAGGAAGAAATGAAATGTAAAAAAAATTAATGGGTGGGAGAGGAGTGTACTGTGAGAAAGAGAAGGAGAAAGGTAGAATGGGATAAATTATCTCACATAAAAGCAGCAGGGAGGGGGAGTGAGTGAACCTTATTCTCTTACAAATTGACTTAAAGAGAGAATAACATTCACACTCAGGTATAGAAATCTATCTTTCTTACTTTACAGGAAAATAGGAGGGAAAGGGATGAGAGAAGGGGGTGATATAAGGGAGGGCAGATTGGGGGAAGGGGTAGTCAGATGCAAAACACTTTTGAAGAAGGACAGGGTGAAAGGGGAGAGAGAATAGAACAAATGAGGGGCATAGGATGGAGGGAAAATATAGTTAGCAATAGTAACTGTGAAAAAAATTTTGAAACAAGTTTCTCTGTTAAAAGCCTCAGTTCTGAAACATAGAAAAACTGAGTCAGATTTATAAAAATAAAAGTTATTCTTCAATTAGTAAATGATCAAAACATATGATTAGTTTTCAGATAAAATAATCAAAGCTATCTATAGTCATATGAAAAATACTCTCATTATTGATTGGAGAAATGCAAATTAAAACAGTTCTGAGGTACTACCCCATATCTATTAGCTTGGCTAATAGGACAAAAAAGGTAGATGACAAATGTAGGAGGGGATGTGAGAAAAAAATGAGACTTTAATGGATTTTTAGTGGAGTTGTGAACTGATTCAACCATTCTGTAGAACAATTTGGAACTATGTCTGAAGGGCTATAAATCTATGTATACCCTTTGACCTAGCAATACCATTACCAGGTCTATATGCCAAAAGAGATTTTAAAAAAGGGAAAGAACCTCTATGTACAAAAATATTGATTGCAGCTGGGGGTAAAGAATTTTTTTTCTGGGGGTAAAGAATTAGAATTTGAGAGTATGTCCATCAATTGGGGAATGGCTGAACGAGTTGTGTTATGTGGATTATATGGATTACAATTGTACTTTAATGCATGATGAACAAGAAGCTCTAAAAAAAAAAAAAACCAGAAAGACTTGTGTGGGCTGGTGCAAAGTGTAATGTACTGTGCACAAAGTACAAGCAATATTGTAAGATGATCAACTCTGAATGACTTAACTATTCTCAGCAACACAATGATCCAAGACAACTCTGAAGGATTTAAGATGAGAAATGCCATCTATCCCCAGAGAAAGAACTGATGGTGTCTGAATACAGATTGAAGCACACTTGAAAAAAAAAAACCAGAAAATAATCTTTTATCAATGTATATTTTAAGTCAAACATAGCATGATTACTAGTTTTGTCTTTTAATTATGAGAAAAACTATTAACAGCATCCATTTTAAAAGTAGATTTTTTTTTATTGCAGAAATTAAAGTTGCTGTACTTATCTGTGCATATGAGTACATGCTTGTGGTTAAGGAATAGATTAAGGAATGTTTACTCCATTTGCATGAACCTCTTTTGCTTAAGTTAGCTTCCTTTCCAAACAAAGCTACTGAAGTTAGCAAATCAATTACAATTCTGAAAAAAAAATAAATTAATGAAAGACAGATTGATCAGTGGAGTCCTTCAAATAATGCTGGCAGACAGGCAACTTGACTTCATGTGCTCAGGGGAGTAGGCCCATGGTTTATACTCGGTTTACTAAGGATTGGTTGCTATGTTCTCAATAAAAGTTTTCCTTTTCCATGAGAGACTTGTAGGTTTTAACAGTGTAACTTAAAGCTAATGACACCCTGAACAAGTATGAGATTGAAAGATCATGACTAAGGGCTGCAAAAACATATTCAGACTTCAGTGTACCACTAATTCTAGGTCCTTGGGCATTTCTTTTCTTTCTAATTTTTTTTCTAGACAATAGAAGTAAAGACCAAACCATTAATTTAAGTTAGTATAAATTAATATAAGAAGGAGGAAACTCTCCCAATTCATAAAAGTCTGTTATGACTTGCCTTGCCTTTTCTTTTACTATGTACTTACATTTTGGAAGATAAGCAAGAAAATCTTTCCCTTAAATAATTCATAAGTGGTATTTTTTTGTTTTGCTTTGAGAAAGCTACTAAATGAGACAAGCTTTGCCCTTAACAGGGATTAAAGGAGAGGTTTTCTGCCATTGACTAGGAAGTAGAACAGGAGAACAGCCAGCACCAACTTCTACTCTTGCTCCCCAAATGCCTTTAACTCTTTCTTCTGTAATATCCTGAGCTGGGGATGCAGGGCTAGCGAGTGTTCTAATGAACTTTTTGCTCTAAAAGAATTGAGAACCTACTGTAAAGGATAAGCAAGGTCATGGAAGAAACAAATTCAGTTAAACTTTGCCATCTTAAATATATACATATATACATATGTGTGTATACATATATATGTATATATAATATGTGCATGTGTATACATATGTATATATATTTGTGTGTGTGTGTGTGTGTGTGTATACATATATATATATTCTAGTCCACAAAAGGCAGTTGGCCAAGTGCATAGAATATGAGATTTGAAGTCAGGAACACCTGATCTCAAATATTCACTCAAAAACTTACTAGTAATGTAATCTTGAACAAATCATTTAACATCTTTCAGCCTCATTTTCCCAAACTGCAAAATTAGGAATAATTATAGTATTACTTCACAGGACTGTTGTGAGAAAATATATTTAAATTGCTTTGCAAAACTTAAAGTGGTATATAAATGCTAGTTATTATTAGGTAGTTATTACTTAAGAATAGACCTAAGTAAAAGTCAGCCTTAGCTGATGATTTTACGGAAAGGATGAATTCATTTAAAATCATCAAAAGATCAAAGTTTAGAGATAGAAAGAACCTTAGAAATCATCTAGTCCAGTACTCTCATTTTAAAGGTAAATAAGATGAAGCTCAAAAAGGTGATATGATTTATATCACATAGGTAATAAATATATTCACACCTTCTGCCTCTAAATTCACCACTCTTTCTCCTGAGTAGCATATCTCCCATTTGATAGATTGTTTCATCATTGGAGGACTGCAAGGGGTCTGTTGTTTCATGAAGGTCGTGTTAGGCAAAACTTTAATAGATCATAGACTATTAAGGGAAAATACTTTATCATAGGGAAAAGGCCATGGTTGTATACATGAGTCACTTTTTTCATGAGTCATTTTTCAGTGATACAAAGTCAGAGTTGGAACTAGCTCTGAATGAGCAGGTATATTTTTAGGGTAGTGAATAGTAGCAACATGATTCCTGCTCTATACAGAGCACTTACCACCAGACCAACCCCATCTGGCCTGAAGACTAGGGATTTCAGGGATCTGTTAGGGATCAAGATTTGGGAGGTTAATCATCAAGGTGTGATGGATAGCTGATATAGGAATCATGTTAGCTTGAACATCAGAGATAGTAAATTCTTATTCACTTATTAAATGAGAGTGATAATGCTCGCACTATCTTTTGTGAATGGTAGGGAAGAAAGTGTTTGCAGATTGTTAATCACCATATAATTGTGAGATTAATGTGTCATTTCCTCAGGTGGTAGCCAGCATCCCACTTCCATTCTGGGGATCAGAACAGGTAGAAAAGACATACAATATGTGGATTACTCTAAAAGGGCTATCCACTTTCCTAAGTGACAGGTAATGTCCTTGAAGTTTATCAATAATCCTAAAGGTCATCTAGTCTAACATATTCATTTGAAAGATGAGGAAACTATGCTGAGCTAACTTGTCCAATATTGCACAGCTAATTATGAGATTGGGAATAGATTGCAGACGGTGGATCTGCTGATCTTAAGTTCCTAGTTTGTAGCCAATGTCCTTGTGAGGCCCCCATCACAGGATACTTTGTCCTTTGGTTGCTTTAATGTACCTTATCTCCCTTACTGAATTATAAATAAGAGCAAGACCTTGTACATTGTCAGCATCCAAGAAATATTTGCTTGATAGATGGAAATATATGAATGATAAAATATTGTGAGACAGATAAGTTATTTCAATGTTTATAAAGAGTCTGAAATAAATAATCACATCACTATTACCAGGAGAGAAATTATAATTGACCTTAACAAATCATCATAAAACACTCTTTTTAAGTGGGTTGGCCTATTCTGTTATACTTAGTCTTTATCAGTCTTCTCTGACCTATTTACTTCTTTTTCATTATTTCAAAATTCTTAAAACTGTTCCCAGCCCTACAGCACTGTTAAAGATTTGGGAGAAATTACCATTGGCCCATTAAAAGGAATATTTATTTCAGTGCTTCAATGTCTGTGATGTCATTTATGAGAGTATTCCCTCTGATAATTCTAATTGCAATCTCTCTGCCACTTAATGGATGGACTTTGAAAATTACAGTAGCCAAGGGGCAGCTAGGTGGTACAGTGGATAGAGCACTGGCCCTGGATTCAGGAGGACCTGAGTTCCAATCCAGCCTCAGACACATAACACTTACTAGCTGTGTGACCCTGAGCAAGTCACTTAACCCCTATTGCCCAACTAAGGAAAAGAAAATTACAGTGGCCAAAGTAAAACATCTAATGGCCAACATGGTGATGAATTTATATGAACTTAACCAGTCCTAGCTAGTGTTAGGACAAAAGATATACAGTCCATCACTAGATTGATACGATAAGGTCCTACATGGATGTCTCATCATACTATGAAAGTGAACCTACATACCTAGCTCAAATAAATGTCTCCATGAACAAATTGGGAATCTCCTGCTCACCTTAGGGTGAGTGAAACTTTCTTTGTATCCTACAACCCATAGGGGAACTCTATAGTAACTAAGTCATGGAATGGATAGAGCACCAGGCCTAAAATTCAGAAGACTTGTGTTCAGATCTAGTCTCAGATACTTGCTAGCTGCACAACCCTCAGTAAGTCATTTAACCTGTTTGCCTCAGTTTCCTCATGTGTAAAATGAGCACAATAATATAACTTACATACCAGAGTTGTGATGGTAATTAAATGAGATAATATTGTAAACTGCTTACACATAGTAAGCTTTATATAAATGTTGGTTATTATTATTATCAACCCAAATGGATATCTTAACTTACTTATCAGTACTATAAGCAGGCTACCTTAAAAAGGAAATAAACTCTTAAAAAACTCCAAAGAGGTGCATAGTTGTTCACAAAATGGATTAAGCACTTAAGTAGATTACGAAGGTTTTCTTGATTAATAGGAAAGCATCATCCTATGGACTTTCAACCTATATAGAACTTAGGTAAGTTGTCTGGATTCATGTCAGAGTAAGACAAATAGGCTACATTTGCTTAAAAGGAAAAAAAAAAGTGGAGGGCCTAAAATATGAAGCTGTGAAGTTCATGTTAACTTAAGCAGGAGTTCTTAACTTGGATTATGTGAATTTGTTTTATCAATATTTTTATAATTATATCTCAATATAATTGGTTTCCTTTACTATCCTATGTATTTTATTTTATGTTTTTAAAAACATTCTAAAGAAGTGTTCATAGGCTTCACCAAGCTACTAAAGAGATTCATGACAGAAAAAAAGTTTAAGAATTATGAATCCACCACCAAGGACTTCATGCACATTATTCAAATTCATTTTCTCTATAACCTTAGTAAATTATCTTCTTCTACAGAGGGTTCTGAACTTTCAGAACTTTCCAGTAAATTTTGTCTTTCCATCAGCCACTCTGCTTGGTTTGGACTCCAAAGAACATCATGTCCTTTGGTGGCTCCTCTCACATTTGCCACTACCACTTTCCGGCTACTTCTGTGTTATCTTCCCTCATCAGATTGGAAACTCCTTGAGGGTAGGAACTGTCTTTTTCTTATTTCTATTCCCAGAGTTCACCACAGTGTCTGGAACATAATAAGTACTTAGTTAAATGTTAATTAAATTGAACTGAATTGAAGTGACTACACTCAAATCATTTCAGCTAGGTCGAATCTGTCAAAATTTGCTCTTCATAGCCTTTAAGAACTTGTCATCATCTCTGTGCCCCAATGAGTCAGAAGTGTAGGACTTCAGGGGAATTAATTCATATCAACAAAGTTAACAAAAATATTGTGCATATATCAGTACATTTCATGTTTTGTTAAAAATCAAAACTTACTAAATGAATTGGAAAAGTGAACATGTTATCAAATTCACACAGAAAATTTAGTTAATTTTAAATATTTTCAAAATAGTTCTACCATACTTTCTCCCTCAATTGATTCCTTTGACCAGCAAATAGGTTCAAATTAATAATCATTTTCCATTTCAATAATGCTATAATAATTTTTGTGATAGACAATTAAAGTTTAGATATTTTCCCAAATTTTTTTTAATGTGGATACCACCCCAACTGACATAGATAGTGACCCTTCTAAAATTAATAAAGAATCTTCAAAATTTTGAATAACAAAAAGTTAATAAAACACAAAATAAGCATTATTGACCACAATAAGGCTTTAAAGAAAGATGGTGATGAAAATGTTACCATCAATTATAACATAATACTTTTTTCTTATGTTCATTCAGCCACTGAGGTTTAACATAAACTATTGTCAATATTCAAAATTGTCTACTGGTTTTTTTTTTAATTAGAATGCCAAAAATCATGGTTTTATGGAGAGAAATACATTGAACTTAACTACGGTAATATTGAGAGGGAACATATTGTCATTTAAAAACAGTATTTTTTTTTCAGCCAGAATAGGAATGGTATATTCTTTCCTGTAGTATAATAAGCTTGTGATTTAATTTGGGTAAAGAATTAATATGGTTTGTAATGTAAATTCTTGCTAAATATTTTGTAATAGTTTACAAAACAGATACAAAAAAAGAATGATCAAGCCATTGAAATGTTACATAAGAAGAATGTAGCATTAGACCAAATCACATGAAATCTGTGTAATTTCAGGGAGTAACTATTGCATATATTAAAAATATATAAATATTTTAATAATTTAAATATATATAAAATATATTGTGATTGAATATGTGACTGAGTATTTGTAGAAATTGGCAATTTTGGAAGTATAAAGATAAAGTCAGTCTTTTCACTTATACCTCAGGAAGTAATATATTTTTGACAAGTACCTTGAATTATGTACCAGCCCTGATTATAGTCTTCCTTATCTACATTTCATATAAACCTGTAAAAGAAAACAAAATCTCAATTCATTGAGGGAGGCATAAAAGTATTATGAATCTGTTATAGTACATTTATTCTACTGGGGGCAAAGCCTGGGATTTCACCAGTTTGAGGGAAAAGTGAGGAAAAATTCATTGTAATTGGTAAAGTTTAATTTGATTACAATTGCAAAGCACTTTCCACTAGCAAAATCCTCTCGCTGAGATGAAACAAGATGCCAAGGGAAAGGGGAAGGAACTGACATTCAAAAGGGAAAATGTGACTTGCAATAATAAACGGCCTTTACAAAGAGAATGTTGCTTCCAAGTGAGAGGATTTAGGGAAAATGAAGGACCAGGAAAAGAAAAAGAAAATAGATATTATTAAAAATTAATTTATTATGAAATAAAGTTTATAGCCAGTGGTAATGAAAGGAAATTTGAAAGTAAATGCATGGGAATACAACATTGGCATATTTAACCTTATCCATATGCAAATTATTTAACAAGATACATATTATTCTATGGTCATCTATCACAATTCCTAGAATAAACCACTTTACTTCCTATTAGTGATTATGGATAGAAGGAAAATTACCAAAAAAAGATAAATTTGTCTTAGGGATGCAGAATTCTTGTTTGGGATCAGTCTCCCATATGTCATATATAGATAGAAAGATACATACAAAGATACATACATACAGATGTAAATATGGATATGAATACAGATATACATATAAATGTGCTTACAGTAGATAAAAATATATACACGTACACACATATCAATGTGCAAATAAATGCATATACATATATAAATATACAATTACTATGATATTATTCTAGAAATCCATCCTTATTTTATTTCTCACTTCCATGGGATTACAAAATGTGGCAAAAATATAAACGTTAATCAAAATTAGTTACCTATGAAACAGGATGAGATTTGTTTACTAGGCTTCTCTGAAACTGTCACAATGTGAGCAGAAGGAAAATTCTTCTAGTCATTGCTTTGTTAATTCCTTTAAATATAGAATAAAAATCTGTGTGTGTATGTCTATAATTTAGTAGTATCCTCTCATTTATAGTTGAAAAAATAAACTGAATTATAGAGGCAAAATAACCAGTCTATGGTTACACAGATAAAGAGCATTCAGTATATTTTTGTCCTCACTTAAATTCTTTTTTTATTTTAAAAATATTTTAACGTTCTGTTCCTTTTGAAATTTTGAGTTCCAAATTCTTCCTTTACCCACCCAACTACTGAGAAGGCAAGCAATGATATCAATTATACACATAGAAATCATGTAAATCATTTCCATATTAAACATATTTCTAAAAAAAGTAAGAAAAACAAAGTGAAAAATTATAATCCAATTTGCACACAGAGGTCATCAGTTCTCTCTCTGTAGAAAATAGACAAAGAAGGAGTCTTGCAAATTCTTTTTGTGATACAAATATGGTGCTAATACGTAAACCTGGAAAAGTCAAAACAGAAAAAGAAAATTATAGACCAATTTACTAATGAATATAGATGCAAAAAATATAAATAAAATATTAACAAAAAGATTACAGCAACTTATCACAACTTATCAGCAACTTATACACTATGACCAGGTAGGATTTATACCAGGAATGCAGGGTTGGTTCAATATTTGGAAAACTATCAGC
The DNA here is from genome assembly GCF_900497805.2 of Vombatus ursinus. Classification (NCBI taxonomy): domain Eukaryota; kingdom Metazoa; phylum Chordata; class Mammalia; order Diprotodontia; family Vombatidae; genus Vombatus; species Vombatus ursinus. The sequence continues at coordinate 13,171,470 of NW_020954583.1, forward strand.
ACAATTGATCATATCAACAACAAAATTAACAGAAGCCACATGATCATCTCAATTGATGCAGAAAAAACTTTTGACAAAATATAACACTCATTCCTATTAAAAACACTAGAAAGCATAGGTATAAATGGAGTCTTCCTTAAAATAATAAGTAGCATCTATCTAAAACCTTCAGCAAGCATTATATGTAATGGGGATAAGTTAGAAGCACTTTCAATAAGATCAGGGGTGAAACAAGATGCTATTCAGTATGCTACTAGAAACATTAGCTTTAGCAATAGGAGAAGAAAAAGAAATTGAAGGAAATAGAATAGGCAAAGAAGAAACAAAGCTATCACTCTTTGCAGATGATATGATGATATACTTAGAGAATCCTAGAGAATCAAGTAAAAAAAAACTGCTTGAAATAATAAACAACTTCAGCAAAGTTGTAGGCTATAAAATAAACCCACATAAATCATCAACATTTCTATATATTACCAACAAAGCCCAACAGCAAGAGATAAATTCCATTTAAATATTTGGGAGTCTACCTGCCAGAACAAACTGAGGAACTATATGAACAAAATTACAAAAGACTTTTTACACAAATAAAGCCAGATCTAAATAATTGGAAAAATATCAGTTGCTCATGGATAGACTGAGCTAATAAAATAAAAATGACAATTCTACCTAAACTAATTTACTTATTCAGTGACATACCAATCAAACCACCAAAAATTATTTTATAGAGGTAGAAAAAATGATAACAAGATTCATTTGGAAGAATAAAAGGTCCAGAACATTAAGGGAACTAATGAAAAGAAATGCTAGGGAAGATGACCTAGCCATATCAGATCTTAAATTGCATTATAATCAAAACTGCTTGATACTGGCTAAGAAATAGAGTGGTGGATGAGTGGAATAGGTTAGGTACACAAGACACAGTAGTCAATGACTACCATAATCCTCCATTTGATAAACCCAAAGACCCCAGCTTCTGGGATAAGAACTCACTATTTGACAAAATCTGCTGGAAAAATTGGAAAAGAGTATGGCAGAAACTAGGCATAGACCAAAACCTTACACCATATACCAGAATAAAATCAAAATAGGTACACAATTTAGATATAAAGGCTGGTATCATAAGCAAACTGAGGGAGCAAGAAATAGTTTATCAGACTTATGGAGAACAGAAGAATTTATGACCAAACAAGAGGTAGAGAACATTACGAAATGCAAAATGGATAATTTTGATTACATTAAATTGAAAATTTTTTGCACAAACAAAACCAATGCAACCAAGATTAGGAGGGAAGCAGGAAACTGAGAAAGAATTTTTACAACCAGTCTCTCTGATAAGGGCCTCATTTCTAAAACATATAGAGAACTAAGTCAAATTTATAAAACTACAAGTCATTCCCCAATTGATAAATGGTCAAAGGATATGAATAGGGAGTTTCCAGATGAAGAAATTAAAGCTATCTATAGTCATATAAAAATGCTCTAAATCATTATTGATTAGAGAAATGCAAATCAAAACAACTCTGAGGTACTACATCACACCTATCATATTGGCTAAAATGACAAAACAGAGAAATAATAAATGTTGGAGAAGATGTGGGAAAATTAGAAAATTAATGGATTGTTGGCAGAGTTATGAACTGATCTAATTATTTTGGAGAGCAACTTGGAACTATGCCCAAAGGGCTATAAAAATGTGCATACCTTTTGACCCAGCAATAGCACTTCTAGGACTATATCCCAAAGAGATCATAAAAATGTGAAAAAGGCCCACATGTACAAAAATATTTATAGCAGCTCTTTCTGTGGTGGCAAAGAATTGGAAATTGAGAGGATGCCCATCAATTGAGGAAGTTGTGGTATATGAATGTAATGGACTACTATTGTGCTATAAGAAATCATGACCAAGCAGACTTCAGAAAAACCTGGAAAGTCTTGTATGGACTGATGCTGAGTGAAGTGAGCAGAACCAGGAGAATGTTGTGCAGTAACAGACATATTGTGCAATGACTAACTTTCTAGACTTGGTTCTTCTCAGCAATGCAAGGATCTAAGATGTCTCCAAAATTGGAAAATACTCTCCACATCCAGAGAAAAAACAATGGAATTCGAACGCAGATCAAAACATACTATTTGCTCCTTTTATTTGTTCTATTTTCTTTTGTTTCTTCTTTCTTGTGGTTCTTCCTATTGGTTCTAATTCTTTAGAACATGACTAATGTGAAAATATGTTTAATAGGAATGTATATGTAGAGCCTATATCAGATTGCATGCCACCTTGGGGAGGTAGGTGGGGACAGAGAAGGAGAAAATTTAAAATTCAAAAGCTTATGTGATTGTTGAAAATTAAAATTAATTTAATTAATTTGATTATTTAAAACAATGATTCAAATATGATGCTGATACTTAATTTGCAAAGAGCCAAAAAGAGAAAGAAATTTATTGATCAATTTCCCTAATGAATATTGATACAAAATTTTTAAATAAAATATTAGCAAAGAAAAAAATAATCTGCACATGAATCAAGGATAACTTTTCTGATATATTAAAATAGCACAGAAAAATTTCAGAAGTAATATTCCAGAGCAGATCAATTTTTTCATCATCACAAAATTGACTAAAAGAAATAGAAATACAATATGCCATTGTGCTTAATGTTTGTTGACTATAAAATACGACCTTAAAGGATTTCCTCCAACTAAGTGCCCTCCATGCATCCATGAACATTATGCAAAGTTCCTTGAAAGATATAACAATTCTGATCATTTATAGCAGATGAAACAGAAAACAAAGATAACTATACTTATAAAATGTATTTCCCTTGCCACAGAGGAAATTGGGAACAAATTCTAAATCAAAGACAGATAAGATCCCTAATCACTCTTAAGAGTTTGTCTTAATTATTTACACAAGAAAAAAAAAACAAGCAGATGAAGAAAATAAATGTAAAACACATGGAGCTAATATATATTATATATATATACATATATGTATCACATATGTAGAGAGAGAGGGGTGCTCTTATTCTTTTGGCTATATATGTCCACATATATCTGTCTAGATGTGGCATTCAGGGAAAGAAAAACAGATATCTCCAGAATTTGTCCTTTTTCAAGGGACACTTTTCTTCCTGTCTCAGAGGGAAGCAAGAGGTTGGGACCAAAGGATGATGACTCTACTCTCCTCAGATAGCAGAGGCACCAAGCTAAAACTATTTCTATCTGCTCTCTTAAATATTATTAATCCAGGGGAAATAAATATTAGAGTCAACCTTCAATATTGATTGCTATTCCTTAATGGGGAAACAGTGACCCAGGTCATATATCCAAGACTTGATTCCCTTCCCATCAGATGCCAGTTTCACAAGAAACACATGTAACAAATGGGAAATAAACCTACTTATCTAAGTCAGTAGCAAAAGAGAAATCAGAGAAAGTATAAATAGGAGAGTAAATTACAGACATTACAGAAAGAAAGAGCTCTCCCATTGGAAGTAAGATAACTCAATCACTCAAGAAAGAGAGATAGAGAGTGTCTCAAATTCTTTCAAGGGGAAATCTCCAAAGTCAAGTTGGAGATAGGGACACAATCAAAGCGTTAACTCCTTTACATGTCAACTTCTTCACTGAGTCTTTCTCCCTTTAGGAAACTGAAGAGTCTAGAATAGTATGGCCAAAAGTGAAAAGCACTAGATCACTCTTCTTTCTGGCTCTCACAAACTCTGTATCTACCTCAACCATGGAATATTAATCAATAACTAGAGTTCCATAACAATGGTTTTTGAGACTCAGATTACATATATACACACATGCATGTGCCTATACAGACATATACACATATACACATTCACACATATGTAACATAAATCCCTCCTCTCTCTTTGTATACACACATGTATATGTAGATATGAATGTATACACATACATCTGTGTATTTGTGTTGACAATATTACTATTAACTTGCATTAGATGGGGTTTCTTCATCTAGGAGTTCTCTATACCAATCAAATCACAGTTTATGTCCAGTCCTTATACATATATGCATGTACACATACATAGATACAAACATACATGCATACATACAATCAGTCCTCCTATAAGGAAGCATGTACTCTTTAAAATTATAACACTATACAAAATCATGTAATAAAAACCAAAGAGTTTAGGCTTTTTTAAAGGATATTTTCAAAGGGATAGGAAATAAATAAAAATGGTTGCAAAGTTTTATACATGGCAAATGATTAAGAAATACACAAATATTACAATAAATATTGGCAGTGTATATGGCCTTGGGCTATTGCTTGACCTGCACCATTGTTCCCATTAGGGCCCAGGCTAGCAAAGTTGAGTCACTGAGGGCAACTTTGGTGTTTAGTTCTTGCTCTACCAGAAGATATATACAATAAATACAGCACTTTACCTTGAAAGAAACCAGAAGTTTGCTTGTGAAAGCAGGTTTTGGAAGTGTTGCAGTTTGTGAGTTACTGTGAAGTGGTAGTTTTCTGTGTTTTTTCACTATTTCTCATGGATGAAATTATGCATAAGCAGATGAAATTATGCTCAAATCACTCACTAATATTAATCACATTGAAACAAATTTTCATTTTCAACTAAAGCATTACTGTAGAAATGACTGTATACACAAATGCATGCACATATGTGAATGTATATGTATCTATATATATATATATATATACATACACATTTGTGATTATCAGATATATCTATGACTATGTATGTGTCACACTTCAGAACAAACCTGGAATCCCAGAGGGATCCTCTTTCCTTCTCCTCTTGGTCACAGCCTGCCTAAAAGTCCTCAACCAAAAATATAAAGAAATTGTAAACCCAGTAACTCATGGATATGTATGCCTATACATATTCCAGTTCAATGAGTCTCCATTACCATTAATCTTGTGAGGCTCATAAGGCCCAAACTATAATGAGATACAGAACCACATGAAAATATTTGAGCATTTTTAAAAATTTTATTTGACCCCCTTGGAATGTCCATCATGCAGATAGATTGTACATGTATTATTATTTACATTTTACAGGAGAGGTAACAGACTCAGAGAAGCTGTTACTTTCCCATGGACACTTAGCTAATAAGAGCCAAAGAAAAGTTTCAGTCTCAAAGTCCATTACTCTAAATATTATAGTACCCTAACTTTCTAATTAACACAAACATACATGAAATTTATCACTGGCATTTTAAAAGATGACTTATGAATTTGTTTAGAATGTAGTCCTTATGCACACTAGAGTTATTATAGTTATCTGCCTTTTAAATGAAACATATTTGTATATTCACCTATATTTTAGGGATTTAATTCCAGTGAAAAGAAAAAAAAATCTTATTGACCTTAAAATGCTTGTTTTAAAAGATATACTATTGAATCAAAATATGCAAGTAGAACAAACTGAATTAAATGGGAAAAACAATATGAATAAGAAATAACAGTGGCAACCATAACTTTCTGAAAAACTATATATTGTGATAGCCTTTTTTAACAATCATATATATATTTCCCTTATAGCTGGCAAAATATCACCATAATGAGCAGTTATAAAAAATTGTCACCTTTCAATGTAGATAGCTGATTTTTAAAGATGCACTGAACAAACTTTTTGGTTCTCATAAAAACTCCTTTCTGTCTTAGGAATATTTCAGCTTGTATTGAACATTTATATGCCAATTATAAATGCAAATTCTGTAACAGACTTCTGGGAACCAAGATGCCAGAATAAACAGTAAATCACCATAACTCATCCACATTCACCTCCAAACAACCATAAAATACTGCCCCCAAAAAATCCTAGAAAAACAGAACCAGCAAAAAGGCAGGGAACCATCTTTTAGCCCCCTAAAAAAACATGGAAAATCAACAGGAAATTTTTGTCTCACTCAGGTAAAAGGAGAGCACAGTACAGAACAGGAAGCATCCCAGAAAGCCAGCAACAAGCCCCACCTCAGCAAATCAGTGGGAGATCATGTGTCCCAGTGCAGTGGACCAAGCAAAGACCAACACCAGAACACCCCACATGCCTCATCATAGCTAGAGGAATGGACGACCTCCACTAGCCAGACTGTCAAGTGCTTAAGCATAGACCAAGGCAAACAGGCAGCTGACAGAAGCCAGACTACCACATGCTTCAGTGTAACCCTAGTGAAATACAGAAATACCCCACCAGCCTCAGCAAAAGCCAGATACTAGCACTAGGACCCTGACTCACCACCAGGTAAGCTACCATACTCCTGTGGCCTCCAGTAATATCAACCACCTCACACCCTACATCCAGATGCAACACCAGACATGAGAGTTCTGAGTGGGTCTCAGGGCAACATCAGTGAAGCACCAGGTAAATAGCCAGGGTCTGCAAAACCTGGCACAAGAAACTTGAGACAGTGTCCCTTCTCTCCAAGGAGTAGAGCTCAAATGTAAAAGAAAGGAAAGAAAAGAGCCCAAAAAGATGAGCAAAATACAACAACAAAAAAAAAAGAATCTCACCATAGAAAGGTATTATGGTGACATGGAAGACCAAGACACAAACTCAGAAGTGGACAACAATGTCAAATTGGCAAGCCCAAAAAATGCATGGAAGAGCTCAAAATGGAGCTTAAAAATCATATAAGAGAGGTAAAAGAAATGAGAGTGATGCAAGAGAATTATGAAGAGTCAGTAGCTTAGAAAAAGAAAACAACTATTTAAAAAGTAGAATTGGTCATATGGGAAAGGAGATACAAAAATTTATTAAGGAAAATGACTCCTTAAAAAGTACAATTGGCCAAATAGAAAAGAAAGTACAAAAACTAATTGAGAAAAACAATTCCTTAAAAGTTAGAATTGGGCAAGTGTAAGATAATGACTCTATGGGATATCAAGAATCATTCAAATAGATTCAAAAATAAAAAAAAATTGAAGAAAACATGAAAAAACTCATTGGAAAAACAACTGACTTGGAAAATAGATCCAGGTGAGACAATTTCAAAATCACTTGACTACCTGAAAGCCATAATCAAAAGGAAGACCTGAACAGCATCTTTCAAGAAATTATCAAGGTACCCAGCTCTTTCTGTGATGGCAAAAAATTGGAAATTGAGGGTATTGCCCTTCAATTGGGGAATGGCTAAACAAGTTGTAGTATATGAATGTAATATAATACCATTGTGCTATAAAAAATGATGAGCAAGCAGACTTCAGAAAAACATGGAAAGACTTGTATGGACTGATGCTGAGTGAAGTGAGCAGAACCAGGAGAACATTGCACACAATAACAGCAATGTTGTGTGATGAATAACTTTGATAGACTTAGCCCCTTTTATCAATGCAAGGATCTAAGACATCTCCAAAAGTCTCATGATGGCAAATGCTCTCCACCTCCAGAGAAAGAACTTTGGAGTTTGAATGCAGATCAAAACATACTATTTAGTCTTTTTTTTCTTCTATTTTGTTCTGTTTCCTATTTCTTGTAGTTCCTCTTATTGGTTCTAATTCTTCCTTACAACATGACTAATGTGAAAATATGTTTAATAGGAATGTATATGTAGAGCCTATATCAGATTGCACACCATCTTGGAGAGGGAGGTGGGGCTAGAGGAGGAGAAAAATTTAAAACTCAAAAGCATATGAAAGTGATTGTTGAAAACTAAAAATTAATTAATAAAATAAGAGAAATTATCAAGGAAAACTGCCCTGATGCCCTGGAACCAGAAGGCAAAATAGGCATTGAAAGAATCCACCAATCACTTCAGAAAAGATATGCCAAAATAAAAACTCTGAGGAACATTACAGCCAAATTGCTGAACTATCAGGTCAAGGAAAAAATACTGCAAGTGACCAGAAAGAAATAATTCAAATATGGGGGAGCCATAATCAGGATTACATAGGACTTAGCAACAGTAAAATTAAAGGATCAGAGATCATGGAATATGATATTCTGGAAGGCAAAGGAGCTAGGACTACAACCCAGAATCACCTACTTGGTGAAAATAAGCATAATATTTCAAAGACAAACATGGTCATTGAGTGAAATAGAAGGATTTAGAGCTTTCATAAGAAGAACGGAATTGAACAAAATAATTGATCTCCAATATCAAGACCCAAGAGAAGGCATGAAAGGGGGAAAAGCAAAGGAAAACATGAGGGATTAAATGAAAATGAACTGTTTACATCCCAACATGGAAGATGATACTTGTAATTCTTAAAAATTGTGCCATTAATAGTACAGCTAGAAGGAATTTACATAGAGGGTGTGGGTATAAGGTGAAACATAAAACTATAATTCAGGGATGAGAAAAAGTACACTGTGTGCAGAAGGAAGGGAAAGGTAGAATGGGGTAAAGTCAAGAAAAACCTGTAACAATAGAGGGAAAGATGAGAGAATGGGCAATGGGCATCACTTGAATCTTACATCATGATTGACTCAAAGAGGGAAAAATATACACAATAAGTTGAATATAGAAATCTATCTTACCCAACAAGAAAGTAGGAGGGAAGAAGATTAATAAAGGCAGGGAGGGGGGCAATGATGGAAGAGAGGGCAAACTGGGTAAGACAGTAGATAGAAGTTAAAACTGTCAAGAAGGGAAAGGGTGAAAGGAAAAAGAATAAACAGGGGGAAAAATAGGATGAAGAGAAATAAACAGTTAGTTATCATGAATGGAAATGTGAATGTGAATGAACTCTCCCATGAAATGGAAGCAGATAGCGTAGTGGATCCAAAAACAGAATGCTATATGTTGTTTATAAGAAACACAACTTAAGCAGAAAGACACACAGAGTAAAGGTAAGGGACTGGATTAGAATCTGTCATGCATCAACTGAAGTAAATAAAGCAGGTGTAGAAATACTGATCTCAGAAAAATCAAAAGTGAAAATAGACTTAATTAAAAGAGATAAGAAAGGAAACAATCTTGCTAAAAAGCGCAATAGACAACGAAGTAATATCAATACTAAAAATATATGCATCAAGTGACGTAACACCCAAACTCTTTAAGGAGAAGTTAAATGAGTTACAAGAAGAAATAAACAGCAAATCTATACCAGTATGGAACTCCAACTATACCCTCTCAGAACTTGATAAATCTAACCAAAAAAGAAGCAAGAAAGGAACTATATGACAGACTTTTGGAGAAAATTGAATGGGAAAAGAAAGGAATATACCTTCTTTTCAGCTGTACATGGCACCTATGGAAAAAATGACCAGGTATTAGGGCATAAAACCCTCAAAATCAAATGCAGAAGAAAGAAATATTAAATGTATTCTTTTCAAATAATAATGCAATAAAAATTACATTCAACAGAAGGAATTGGAAAGATAGATTAAAATTAATTGAAAATGAAATAATCCAATCCTAAAGAATAAGTGGGTCAAAGAACAAAACATAAAAACAATCAATAATTTCATTAAAGAGAATGGCAACAATGAGACAACATATCAAAATTTATGGGATTCAGCCAAAACAGTATTTAGAAAGAATTTTTAATTTCTCTAAATTCTCACATCAACAAAATAGAGAAAAAAGCAGATCAATGAATTGGTCATGCAATTGAAAAACCTGGAAACAGAACAAATTAAAAATCCCCAACTGAGCACCAAATTGGAAATCCTGAAAATCAAGGGTTAGATAAAGAAAATCAAAAGAAAAAAAAACTACTAAGCTAATAAATAAAATTAGGAATTGGTTTTATGAAAAAAATGAGACAGATAAGACATTGATTAATTAGATTTAAAAAAAGAAATAAGAAAACCAAATATCCAGTATCAAAAATGAAAGTAGTGAAATCACCCTCAATGAAAAAGAAATTAAAACAATCATTAAGAAATATTGTGCCCAATTATGTGCCAATAAATCTAATAATCTGAGCAAAATCATTGAATGTTTATGAAAATATAAATTACATAGTTTAGCAGATCAGTTAGTAGAATGCCTAAATAACTCCATCTTACAAAAAAGAAATTGAACAAGCCATTAATGAATTCCCTAAGAAAAAAAATTCCAAGGCCCAGAGGGTTTCACAAGTGAATTCTACCAAACATTTAATGAACAATTGATTCCAATTCTATATAAGCTATTTGAAAAAATAGATGCAGGAGTCCTAAAAAACTCCTTTTGTGACAGAAATATGGTGCTGATAACTAAATTAGGAAGAGCCAAAACAAAGAAAGAAAATTATACACCAATTTCACTACTGAATATTGATGCAAAAATTTTGGACAAAAAACTAGGAAGGCGATTATAACAATATATCATATGGATTATGAACTATGACCAGATGGGATTTATACCAATGTTGCAGGGCTGGTTCTATATTAAAAAAACTATCAGCATAATTGACTATATCAATAACAAAACCAATAGAAATCATATATGGATGCTAAAAAAGGTTTTGCCAAAATGCAGAATGCATTCTTATTAAAAACACTAGAAAGCATTGGAATAAAAGAAGTGTTCCTTAAAAGTATAAGCAGTATCTGTCTAAAACCATCAACAAACATTATCTATAATAGGAATAAACTAGAAGTCTTCCTGATAAAATCAGAGTTGAAGCAAGGATGTCCATTATTACCCGTATTGTTCAATATAGTACTGAAAATTTTAGCTATAGCAATAAGAGAAGAAAATGAACTCAAAGTAGAATAGGCAATAAGGAAACAAAACTATCACTCTTTGTATATAATATGATGGTATACTTAGAGAATCGATTAAAAAAACTACTTGAATAATTAACAACTTTAGCAAAATTGTGGGATATAACATAAATCCATATCATTTCTATAAAGAAATATGACTAACAAAGCCCAGTTGCAAGAGATAGAACAGAAATTCCAATTAAAATAACAGTAAACAATATAAAATACTTCCAATTCTACCTGCCAAGACAGACCTAGCAACTATATGAACACAATTATAAAACACGCAAATAAGTCAGATCTAAACAATTAGAAGAGTGTCATTTGCTCAAGGGTAGGCTGAGACAATATAATAAAAATTACAAGTCTCCTAAGTTAATTTCCTTTTTCAGTGACATGTCAGTCAAACTACCAAAAATTGATAGAGTTAGAAAAAAATAACAACAAAACTCATGTGAAAGAACAAAAGGTCATGAATATCAAAAAATCAATGAAAACAAAATAAAAAGGAAGGTGGGCCCAACAATACCAGATGTCAAAATATTTCATAAAGCAGTAATCATGAAAACTATCTAGTATTGACTAAGAAAATACAATGGTGGATTGGTGCAATAGATTTAGGTACATAAGACACAGTAGTAAATGACCACAGTAACCTAATGTTTGATAAACCCAAAGACCCCAGCCTTTGAGATAACAACTCACTATTTGAGAAAAACTCCTGAGAAAAAAATGAGGACATAGTATGGCAAAAACTAGGCATAGACCAACATCTCACACCCTATATCAAGATAAAGTCAAAATGGATACGGGATTTAGACATAAAGGGTGATATCATAAGAAAATTAGGAGAACAAGCAATATTTACCTATCAGATTTATGGAGAATGGAAGAATTTATGACTAAACAAGAGGTATAGAACATTATGGAATGCAAAATGGATAACTTTGATTACATTAAATTGAATTTTTTTGCATAAACAAAACAAATGTAACCAAGATTAGAAGGGAAGCAGAAAGCTGGGAAGCAATTTTTACAACCAGTATCTCTCATAAAGGCCTCATTTCTAAAATATATAGAGAACTGATTCAAATTTATAAGAATATAAGTCATTCACCAATTGATAAATGTTCAAAGGGTATGAACAGGCAGTTTTCAGATGAAAAAATCAAAACAACAAAAAAAATCACCCAGATCCAGACAAGTCAAATAAACAGGAATTTATTAAATACCTAGTATGTTCCAGGAAGATAGAGTCATAATGCTGTTTGATTTTAGTGAAGTGCTGCTTTTCTCTGTCTTTTAAAAACTTTGTCATGAGGAAGTCTCACTAGTTGGAGGATGCAATATATTTGGAAATCAATTTAATACAAAATCAGTAGTTATCAATAAAATATAAAAATAAATTCCTGGGAGTCATGGTTATTTTAAAAAACATAGGAACACATTGAAAAACATTCTCCAGTCATGACACATAATTAGCATATGCCTTTGTTCTTACTTCAAGAACTATTTATATTGGAAAAATAATATATTTTAATCATATACATTAATAAATGCTGTTCATTTAGTCATCAGGATGCCTAAAAATATATGTATATTCAAATAATAGAAAATACAGCTATTTGAAATACCATGATCAGATACATAGTTCCTGAAAAAAATCAAGGTTGGTAGACTATTTTTATTTCATTTTCCCTCCATTTTGTTCACTTTTCATCCGTGCATATTCTGTATAATTTCACCAGATAATAAAGTGGATTTCTATGACAGATAATATTCTCATTTCTTCATTTCCCAAGAAATTATATTTCTAGACACTGTCTAGCTTCAGAGACAGAAAAATACTTGCTGTATTTTATGAGAAGCCCAGTACATAAAGGGTGCTACTGACCAGTGATCTGACCTTATTCAAGGATGAGACTACATTTGCTAGTACTTCCATACATATATAGACTGTTATACTCCACCCAAACCAAAGGGCATTTGGAAGGAATATTAAATTCTTAATGGTTTTCAGAAAGCAAGCTACCTTTATCCCCTGGCCACAAACCTGTCTGGGTGACAGTACTTATCACATTAATCAAGGGTTGTGGTCTGTGCGACATTGTCTAATTCATCTCTTCACTCAGCTTTTACATATTAGGCAACTCACTTTCTTCTCTTTGTAATGTGTTTCAGTGGACCCTAATGGCTTGTATATGACATAATGGAGTCAATCATATGATGATAGCTTGACCAAATACAATGTTTTGTTCTTTACCATAAAAAGGGGAAAAATTAAAAATAACTAAAATGATTACCTCATGCACTATGTTCTAATCCTCTCATGCTCAGGAGTATGTCAATCAAGGAGTTCTGGGCAACAGTTTGGTTACTTACACTTAATTGTTCCCATATCAAATTAAAAGTTATACCTCATTGCTTATCCATTTGCAGCCTCTTTAAGAGTCAAAATCCACTTATTTGGGTGACTCTATACCAGAGGGACTTATTTGGTTTCTCTTAATCAGTAACAGCCACTGGCAATTAAGATTTTGACATTGATTCCTCCTTCAACCAAACCTGTCTTCTGATTACTCCTCTATAGCCACACCTCCAACATCTCTGCCTTCACCACTCACACCATGAGCCTTCTCTTGAGCAGAGATGTAGCCTAACTATCTTATTTTCATCACAACAAAGTAGCTGCAGGGCAAAAGCAGACTCTCTCTGGGCTAATAACTTTAATTTCTTTGCCTCTTTTTTTTCAAAGTTCATGCATTGCCCACCACATGTTATATTCTCCCCTTTCCTTTTTCACTCTTTTATTTTTTTTTCTTTTATTATTAATTTATTTTGACTTATCAACAATCACTTCCATATGCTTTTGAGTTTAAAATTTTTGTTCCCCATCCTTCTCACCACCCTCCCCCAAGATGGCACACAATCTGATATAAGCTATACATATACATTCCTGTGAAACATATTTTCACATTAGTGATGTTGTAAGTAAAAATTAGAAACAATAGGAGGAACCACCAGAAAGAGGAAACAAAACTCAACAGAAGAGAGAAAAATAGCAATTCAACTTCCATAGTTCTTTCTTTGGATGTGGATAGCATTTTCCATCACGAGGCCTTTGGAGGTGTCTTAGATCCTTGTATTCCTGGGAAGGGTTAAGTTTACCAATATTAGTCATCACACAACATGGTTGTTATTGTGTACATCATTCTCTTGGTTCTGCTCACTTCACTTAGCATCAGATCATACAAGTCTTTCCAGGTTTTTCTGAAGTCAACCTGTTCATCATTTCTTATAGCACAATAGTATTCCATTACATTCATATACCACAACTTGCTCAGCCATTCCCCAACTGATGGGCATCCTCTCAATTTCCAATTCTTTGCCACCACAAAATGTCACTCTTTTATTTTTAACAGCCAATAATTGATTCACTATGCTCACTTTGGGAAGCCTTATGGGCAGGCTGGGCTCATCATCTTTGTCAAAGATATAAACCTACTACATTAAATTAAAGTGAAAGAGAAAGAGAAGACAGAGAAGGACTAGTTATCTTCCATAATATTTGAGATGACTATTGGGATGAAAAAGCTATGTCCTTTTTTGATACATGATTCGCAACATGCCTCCTAACTGTGTGTGCATCTTCCAAGCTCTATCCTCTCTACACGCTTATTCTTGGTAACCTCAACAGATTACATTGACATCTCTATGCTTATGACTCCAAGCTCTGTATTTCTAGCCCTAGTCTCTTTCAAAGGTCATTTTTCTTGATAACCTCATCAATCAGTCAGTAAACATTTATTAAGCACCAACTATGTGCCAGGCACTGTGATAATTGGCAGTGATATGAAGGGAAAAGATAGTTTCTTCCCTCAAAAAAATGTTTAAAATGTAATGGGAGAAGACAACACACAAAAGGAAGCTGAAAAACAGGGTGAGGGGAGATCAACTGTGATTTCCTAAAGCAAAGATCCAGCCAAGTCACCTTCTCTACTAAATAAACTCCATTGACTCCTTATCGCTGCCAGAATAAAATATAAAATACTTTGTTGAACATTCAAAGCCTTTCTTAACCCCCCCTTTCCAGTCTTCTTACTCCTTATACATGTATTCTGTACTCTTTAATTCAGAAACACTGGCTTCCTTACTGTTTCTAGAACAAGACACTCTATCTCCTGACTTGAGAAATTTTCATTGCCTGCTCCCACAATGTCTGGATTACTTTCACTCCTCATTTCTGCCTTCTAGCCTCCTTGATTTCCTTGAAGTCTCAGTTAAAACCTCACCTTCTATAGAAAGGCTTTCCTGATCCCTCTTAATATTAGTGCCTTCCCTCTGATGATTATTTCTATTTTATTCTGTATAAATAGTTTGTACATAGTTATTTGAATGCTGTTTCCCACATTAGATTGGGAGCTCCTTGAGAGTGGGAACTATCTTTTACTTTTTATTTTTTAATTCCCAGGGCTTAGCACAGTCCCCGACACATAATAAGTGCTTAATTAATGTTTATTGACTACCACTGTCATTTCTGTGCTGTTGACTCCAAGATCCTTCTTTGTTTCCCCTATTTTTCTTTCCAGAAATCAAATTTGATATTACCATCTGTGAACCATAGAACTGGAAATCCCGTAGACAGCTCAGTCAATATGCCTAAACTAAACTCATATTTCTCCCCATACCAAACACTCCTCTGAAATTCTTTATTTTCTCCTTCCCTCCCTCACTCTCTTCTTTCTTTCTCTTTCCTGATTTCTTTCTTTCTTTCTTTCTTTCTTCCTTCCTTCCTTCCTTTCTTTCTTTTCTTTCTTTCTTTTCTTTCTTTCTTTCTTTCTTTCTTTCTTTCTTTCTTTCTTTCTTTCTTTCTTTCTTTCTTTCTTTCTTTCTCTTTCTTTCTTTCTTTCTTTCTTTCTTTCTTTCTTTCTTTCCTTCCTTCTTCTTTCTTCTCCTCTTCTTAAGGGTACCAACATCCTTCTAGTCACCCAAAACTTCAAAATTTCATTGATACCTTGTCTGTTCACTCTTACCCCATAAATCCACTCAATTGCCAAATATTATTTCTAACCCCCACAACATCTACTGCAATTTTCCATTTTTTCCACTCACACAACCACAAGTCTAGTTCAAACCTTCATCATCTTTCACCTAAATGATTGTGAGCCTCCTAATTCTTCTCTCTGCCTCAAGCCTCTTTTATTTCCAATCAACCTTCACAGAGCTGACAAATTGATTTTCCTAAAGAGTAGTTCTGGACATTTCACACACATCAATAAAGTCCAGTATTTCCCTGTAATTTGGACATCAAAGATAAGTTTCTCACTTGACCCATTTAGTCCATCAAAGCCTGGTCCTAAGCTCCTTTCTAGTTGATTGAACTTCCATGCACAAATAACAGCAGTTCAGTAAAACTGGCCCTCTTTCTTTACATAGTACTCTTCCTCTTCCTTTGTACTAGCTGTCCTGAATGCCTGAAAAGCACATCTTGTTCACCCCATCTCCCATTATCCTGTTTCATTTGAACTTCAGCTAAGGTACTACATGCTATATAATATCTTCCTTGATCCCCACAACTACTAGTGCATTTCTTCCCGTTATCCCCCCAATCACTTTGTATCTATTTTACTTCATATAAATCTTTATGTGAACATATTGTTTTCTCTGGGTGGATGCTTAGCTCTTCAAGGTCAGAATCTCTTTATTTTTTTTAACCTGTATTACCAGCAACTAGCACAGTGCCTGAAATGTATTAGTTGATTAATAATTCCTGTTGATTGATTAATGAAAAGAGAAAGTTGTCTCCTAGCAACAACATAACATATTGCCTCAATCAATATTCACTAAAGAGCTAAATTCATAATAAGGTGATTCTGTCTTGTACCCCATCTAAGGGAGCTTAGTTACTGTTATAGATATATCCCAGAGGGTAGTGTGGTACAATGTAGTAATCTGATTCCTTTTGAGGTATTCAGCATTTTGACAATGCAGTTGTGTGCTTCAGCTGGTTCAGTAATATTTTTTGTAGGACCAAAGTGGTCAAGCTGACAACTGCTTCATCTGCCTATAGCAATGCAGGAATTACTTGACAACTAAAGTAACTTCCCTTAAGATAGTTTCACCAATAAGATGATACCCATAAGGTGATCACAAACTACATATTTAATGTAATACATGTTAATTTCTTAATCTCCAACTTTGACTGCATTTTAAATTAACAATATAGCTAAGATATAGGAAAAGAAAAATCTATTTCTCTAGAATTAAAGAGGGTGAGTGATTAGAATATAATTTAATCTCCTTGTTTTATTTTCTAGAATATACTTGGCTATGTCTCAATCAAAAAAGATAGAAACTGAGCTGATGTACATAAGCCATCACTTTTGTAATTTCAGAACACTCCCTCTCATTCATCCTCTCTTATTTTTGTAAATTATATATTACTCACTTGTTTTTTGTTTTGTTTTGTTTTGTTTTGCAAAATTGTTTTTTTTTTCAACTCTGAAACTTGTAATGACAACCATCTGGCTATGGAAAAAGTTTTTTATCCTGGATCCAGTTTTTTATACATCCCTGAAGGTATTAAATACTATACCTTTTCAAATATAATTTGAGAATGCTAAAATGAATTCTCATGCAGAGATGAACAAATAATGCAACAGATGTTGCTTGAGTTGTGACTTGAATAGTGCAATGAACAAAAAACAAAAATTCATTGACAAAAAATATTTTGGGTGAAATTTATTCTTAATTTTCAGAATCAAAGAGGAATATTAATGAAAAATGAATTCTATTTCCAGAAAACAAGTAGATGAGACATTGATGTTATGGAAGCCAAGTCACTAGTAAGCCAGAGTGTTTGAAGGGGAAAGAACTCAGTATGGAAAAACCTATGAGACAGTTACTAGCCTTATTGGAAGGAAGAATAGTGAACTACTACTTGATAGAGGGCAACAACAAGAATATGGTTAGAATAAAGAGAGCTCTAAAGAAGGATAAGTAGTTACAGAGTGATAATGGCAGAAGAAGAGTATGAACACATTAGTAGGGAGCTATATTCATCTTTAGTTCCTGGACTTGTGTGTCATGAGAGAAGAAGCCCTCCATATTAGGCAAGATGTCAAGAAATGTTTTCAGGAGAAAACTGAGTTTTTGTGAGCACAAGAAGATGGAAGGAATGTAAGAGGAAGAAATCTAAAATTGTAGGTTTATAGCTAGGAGGGATTTTGGGGGTTACTTAGCTGAAGTCTCTCATTTTAAAGATGAGGAACTATAAAGATAAAGTAATTCATTCAATGTTATGCCAATAATAAAGGGTGGAATCAGAATTGCAACTCTGGTTATCTTATGCTAAATCCAGTGATCTTTCAAGTTACACAATACCAGACACCAGTTCTAGTGATCACAATGGAAGGGTGAGAAAAGAAGGAGAATGACAGGATAGTTAGGCATCCCATTCCCTCCCACCAACTACTATGAATTGGTCCCAGGATTTCTGATTTGAATGATATACTAGTCAGGTAGATCATGGGTGTATAGTGACATGGCAGTAACATGCCTAAGGAGAAGAGCCTGGTGATAATGGAGTCCTGGGAAGATGAGAGACTGGGACACAGATGCCAGTATCCTAGGGGCTATTTCTCACTTTCCACTTAAAGTAAAATTCCTTTCCTGTATCCCTGGAGTATACTTCACAGAACTATCCTCACTGTTCCCTTTTTGCACTTTAAAGAATATTAAAAAGTATGAGTCATCATATGTAATCATTCTTTGCTTTAAAAATCTTGTTTACCTTGTTAAGATTCTGAGTCATAGTTGATTTGCAAATAAAAAAAAACATTGCCTAGAATTATTTTTTGTTGTTGTTATGTGATATATTTATTGAGGGGGAGGATGATAAGAAGCAAAGAAATTCTTTAGTTCTATTAAAACTTTTTTCTCATGAAGGAACATGCTCAGTTTTGTCAGATTAGCAATTTAGGGGTTAAATCCAATTTACTTTGCTTTTTGATTTATTGCATTTCATCTTTTATTTCTCATACTTGATAATGTCTCCACCCACCCACCCACCCACCCAAACTCCTTCTTAGCTAGTGACTTCCTTCTCACCTTTTAAATCACAACCAAAACACCACCACCTCCTCCTTAAAGCTTTCATGAACTGAAAATAAATAATTAGTTTCCTGCTTGAGCAATGTTAGAAACTGTAATATTCTAATGCACTCAATATGTGATATTGGGTATTATTATCAGTATAGTGGTCTTAGCCCACTGCTAAACTGAAAATTTTATGAAGACAGTGTGGCATGAGGTTCTGTCTTATTTGAATTTTATATCTTTCCTAACACCAAACACAGTTCTATATGCATAAGGGAAACCTAATAAATACTCATTATTGATGTTTTCAAAATATAAAAATACAGCTTAAGGTTTTTTCCCTGTGTTCTCATTTGTTAGGTTTTGCTACCATATTGACAGCATCATTGTGAGATCCAAGTTTTCAAAAGATTATTCCTATCTAGAAACCCTTCCAGCCCCACCCTACTTTTTACTAACACAACTTCAAATTTTATATGTTGACTTCTTGATTTATTTTCTTTAAATTAATTGTTCTCAATTTTTGACCTGCCTGTGAACAACTTTTACCGCTATGGTAATATTTACTTTTCATTCTACTCTACACTGTTAGTAAATTCAAATTCCTAAAAATTGAAAGTTCTTATACATTTACTTGTCACACACTTACTTTCAGGGTGAATTTCTTTCTGTATTTAATCTTTCTTCCTATTTTTAAGATCAGTAGTAGTTCCCAGAGTAGCATTATACATTTAGTGAATTCAAGACATAGAAGGCTGTACCTTTAAATGCCAGGAGAATATGGTATCAAACTGATTAAATATAGAAAAGGCCTATTAGGTAGTTACTTCATCTATCCCCAAGGGTCCATTATAGTATTGAATTTTTACACTATATTCTCTGGTAAGTTTTTATTCTAGTTTTAAATGAACCAACTGATAAAAATTCCATCTCTTTCTTCAGAGATTTTTACAGTCTAAAAATTTCAAATTTCCTATATATTAGATTAGCAGCTAATGTCATGATTCATGGCACTTTTGCTTATGCTCAGCAATTTTTATTCTATTCAATATATTCTGGTCCTAGTTAAATCCCCCTGAGTTACCATAAGCAATTCTTTATCCTTTGTTTATCTTTTCCAAATAGCATGCCACTTTTCTGGTACTTTTTTTAGGTTCTGTTGGAAATAGGAGCTCATTTAATCATGTTTTTTTTTTCAGACTTAATTCAATCTATTTTTCTAATTTTTTTCTACATTGCACTCATCCTACCTACCAGAATGCTTTTCTTCCACAAATGTTTATATCATTTTGAATTAGTTAAGATATAAAGTAAGCAAAGCTAAAACTGCCAAAAGTGATCCAAAATTTGTATGCATGAAGTACAGATTTAGTTAAATTGCCAATCAGTTTCCATTATAATAATTGCCCAAACCATTAAATTAACTACAAATATGCCATTATTCAAAGCATTTGAAATTAGTGATTTCTGTCCTAATGAGCAGCAACTGGCATTATTAAAGATTTGTTCTTTTATAACTTTGTAAAAAAGAAAATTTGAAGGGAATTCAATGACATCCTGTGAGGCCTAATAATATCATTCCTTTCACACCTGCATTATCAATTTTAGATACATAACACATGTAAGCACATTTGTCTTAATAACTAGAACTAAGAGACTCCTGTCACTGTTACTAATATTTCAGAATATTAAGGCTGTCAGTCATTCATGAATTAATATTCATTCACAGTTTACAAAGTAATCTGATTTTTGAAGGAAAGGTGGAAGAAAGTGAAATCTTAGAAGTGATCTTTAAAAATGCCACTAGATTGTAAATGAAGTGTGAAAATTCCTAAAGGCAGCCATAAAGATAAATGCAGATGTCTATGGGTTCAGAAATCAAGATGGTGACAAAGAAATAGGATCATATAATCTCATGGTTAGATAGGACAGCAGAGATTATCTATTTCAACATATACCAAGACTTCCAGTAAGGAGGAATCCAGTACATCCTAAGGAAGCCTCTTCCACTTTTGGATATCTCTTATTATTTGGATGATCTGTCTTGGCATTCCTGGTGATTAATACGGTGTCTCAAATGTGGCAGATAGGTATTTCATAAAAGCTTGTTAATGAGTTCAGTTAATAGCAAACCTGAATCTACTTTTCTGAAACTTCTGTGAAGGGCTACTAGTTCTACCCTATAGGATTAAGAAGAATAAGTTTTGGGGCAGCTACTTGGCACAGTGGATAGAGCTCCAGCCTTGGAGTCAGAAGGGCCTGAGGTCAAATTGGACCTCAGACACATAACATTCACTAGCTGAGTGACCCTGGGCAAGTCACTTAACCCTGATAGCCTCACCAAAAAAAAAAATAAGTCTTATTTCTCTTCTACATGACAGCCATAACCTAAAGATACCTTTTAACTCCATTATCATAATAATGACAAAAGAACAAAATAATCAATGAACATATGACAGATAAGTTTGCAAATAATTGATTCTATTCTCTAAAGGCAGTAATATTACTTTGAGACTGGGAGAATGCAGAGCAAAACCAAAAAGATTGGCTTATAGACATTTTCATTTATAAATACAGATCATTTAAATTTCCTGGGCCTGTTTTGTTTGTTTTTTGATCTAATTAATGTATTAACAACCCATTTTGGTGCTGAGGAAATAAAGGTTCAGAGAGAATAAATTACTTGCTAATGATCACACAATTACTAAGTGTTATTTATATTCAAGTCTTACTCCAATATCTCCTAGTGTGGTTGCTGTGATCCTTTGGCTAAATTTCTTCAACATGGATTAAGTTGTAGAACAAGTGATTGCAGCTCCCCATTCACAAAAGTGCCAGACTGGAACAGTTCTATGAATGCTCAGGTCTTAAAATGGGCATAGGGATTGCCAACCTGACAGTGTCCATATGAGAAGTAGGAATGCACATATTTTATGAGAAAGATATGGAGATTCAACACACACACACACACACACACACACACACACACTACTAGGGCTGAAGAATACTGGGATCCTTTAGAACTGTTATGTGACACTGCATTAAAAAACTAAATAGCTATCAGAATTAGTGCCAGTTATCCTTACTTGAATAGGAAATAGGAAGAAAGGAAGGAAACCCATAGAGAAACTAATTTAAATTATTGAAAACTGAAAATCCAAATTGGAGCTGCCAGATCAATGTGGCAGAAGATTGCAGATATATAGCTGATGTAGGGGTTTGTTAGAGAGAGAAACTAATCTTTGGAACCTGAATTCTCCCAAGCCAGTAAAAAAGAATGAACATGAGCAAACAGCACAAAAAAAGTCAGACAATAAAATCTTACTTTGATGACAAAGAAAATCAAAACAAACACTGAGAAGAAGACAATAAAGTTAAAGCTCCTATATCCAAAGCCTACAAGAAAAATATGAATCAGTACCAGGCCATAGAAGAGCTCAAAAAGGATTTTGAGAAGCAAGTAAGAGAAGTAGAGGAAAAACTGGGAAGAGAAATGAGAGTGATGAAAGAAAATCATGAAAAACAAGTCAACAGCTTGCTAAAGGAGACCCAAAACTGAAGAAAATAACGTCTTAAAAAATAGCCTAACCCAAATGGCAAAAGAAGTCAAAAAAGCCAATGAGGAGAAGAATGCCTTCAAAAGCAGAATTGGACAAATGGAAAAGGAAGTCCAAAAGTTCACTGAAGAAAATAATTCCTTAAAAATTAGAATGGAGTAAATGGAAGCTAATGACTGTATGAGAAATCAAGAAACTATAAAACAAACCCAAAAAATGAAAAAATAGAAGACAATGTGAAATGTCTCATTTGAAAAACAACTGACCTGGAAAATAGATCCAAGAGAGATAATTTAAAAATCATTGGACTACTTGAAAGCCATGATTGGCCTGATATTCTAGAACCAGAGGATAAAATAGAAATTGAAAAAATCCACCAATCACCTCCTGAAAGATATCACCCCCTCAGAAAAAACTCCTAGGAATGTTATAGCCAAATTCCAGAGCTCCAAGGTCAAGGAGAATATATTGCAAACAGTCTGAAAGAAACAATTCAGGTATTGTGGAAATGCAATCAGAATAACACAAGATTTAGCAGCTTCTAAAATTAAGGAATTAGTTATTCTGGAGGTCAAAGGAGATAGTAATACTGCCAAGAATCACCTACCTAGCAAAACTGAGTATAATCCTTCAGTGGAAAAAGTGGAAATTTAATGAAATAGAGGACTTTCAAGCATTCTTGATGAAAAGACCAGAGATGAATAGAAAATTCAGCTTTCAAATATAACACTCAAAAGAAGCATGAAAAGGTAAATAGGAAAGAGAAATCATAAGGGACTTATTGAACTGTTTACATTCCCACATGGAAAGATGATATTTGTAATTTATGAAACCTTTCTCAGTATTAGCATAGTTTGAAGGAATATATATATATATATGGACAGAGGGTACAGGGTCAGTGGAACATGAAGGGATGATATATAAAAAATAAAATTAAGTGGTGAGACAGTATTGTACTAGGAGGAGAAAGGAAGAGGTAGAATGAGGTAAATTATCTCACATAAAAAAGAGAAAAAAAAAAGCTTTTACCATGGAAGGGAAGAAGGGGGAGGTGAGAGAGAATGAGTGAATCTTACTCTCAACAGATTTGTCTTAAGAAGGGAATAGCATACACACTCAATTGGGTATGGACATCTATTTTACCCTACAGGAAGATGGGGGGAAGGGGATAAGAGTGTGGGAAATGATAGAAGGGAGGGCAGATTGGAGGAGAGAGTGATCAGAAGCAAATGCTTTTGATGAGGGACAGGATCAAAGGAAAGAACAGAATAAGTGGGGGTGGTGGGATAGGATGAAGGGAAATATAGTTAGTTTTTCACAACATGGCTATTATGGAAGTGTTTTTCATAACTACACATGAATAACCTGTATTGAGTTGCTCACCTTCTCAATGAGAGTGGATAGGCAGTGGGGAAGGGAAAGAATTTATAACACAAAATTTTAAAAACAAATGTTAAAAATTGTTTTTATATGCAACTGTGAAATGAGATATACAGGGAATGGGGTATAGAAATCCATCCTGCCCCTACAGGAAAAATAGAAGGGGAAGGGAATAAGAGAAAGGGGGGTGGTTATAGAAGGGAGGGCTGATCAGGGCAAGGGGTATTCAGAATGTACGCTGTCTTCAAGTGGGGAGAAGGGAGAGATGGGGAGAAAATTTGGAACTCAAAATCTAGTGGAAGTGAATGTTGAAAACTAAAACTAAATAAATTAAGTAAAAAAAAAATCTGAGCTGGAAGCCCAATTAGGATACTGTTGCAAAAGTACAGGTGGGGTGGTGGCTATGTCTATGGAGAGAAGAGAAAAGATGGGAGAGACATTGTCAAAGTAAAAATAAAAATATTTGGCAACTGATCATACATAAAAAGGGAGAGGGAAGAGTCAACAATAATTTGTGAGTTACAGTGGTATTTAGGGTGGTGTGCCCTCAAAAGATGTAGGGAAATTTGGAGAAGGGCTTAGGATAAGGATGAGTTCTCTTTGATATGCTGAGTTTGGAATACCTAGAGGCAGTTGGTGGTGTAAGGCTAGAATATAGATTCTGTTGATGATGATGATGATAGATCTATATATATATACATATGAAAAATATATGTGCCTTTATGTATATGGAAGTCATCTACAGAGATTACTTACAGGGGTATATGTGAAAGGAACTATGTTAGATATGTGGAAAACACAAAAGCTAATAAGAAACAACTCTGATATCAGGGAATTTGAATTCAATTAAGAAGTAGGGGTGGGGAGAGAAATAATATTAATAAAAGGTAGAAAGAAATGATAAATAGAAGTATATATAGAATAACTCATATATATATATATATATATATATATATATATTTGTGTCTAACAGTAGCTATCTCTAGGCCAAGGGATAGGTGGGGTAGAGGGTTGGATGTGGGAGAGAAGGGGGAGGGGAAAAAGAAATTTACATGTTTTTTTGTATATTTAAAAGGAATAGAAAGCTATGCATAGTAGATTTGGAGTTTCATATGCAATCATCTTTTTTATTGTATTGTGTTATGGAAATGTTTGTTTTATTCCATAAATTCAAAAACAAATAAAAAAGAAAAAGAAACAAATGTTCAGATCTACCTAAGAAGCTAGAAAAACAACAATATTAAATCATCTAGAAGGCTAATGAGTTGTCATGTGATAATTTTAAACCCTTATATCTTTCAAATAAATGCTGTACAGTATGTAAAAAAAAAAGGAGAACATTCTGTGTATGAGAAATATAAGTAATGTGTTTTAAGTACTGTTGTTCAGTCATGTACATCTCTTCATGACCCTATGGACTACACTATCCATGGCGTTTTCTTGGCAAAGATACTGGAATGGTTTGCACTTCCTTCTCCAGTGGGATAAATCCAATAGAGGTTAAGTGACTTATACCAAGTCACACAGCTAATAAGTGTCTGAGGCCAGATATAAACTCTGGTCTTTCTGACTCCAGGCCTAGTGCTCTATCCACTGAGCCACTTAGCTATCTCCTAGAAGAGGAGGTTATACAAACAGTGGTTAAATGACTTGCCCAAGATCATACAAACTAGCAAGTGTCTGAATCTGGATTTGAACTGGGTCTTCCTGACTCCAGGCCCAGGATTCTACATACTGAGCCATCTAGCTACCCCCTTAAAGCAGTCTATAAAACTTTAAAGTGATATATGAATGTCAGTTATCATGGGTAAAATGAATCCATAGTTACTGACATCTTCTAAATAGTTTTATTTCCCAGGAAATAATTTACTGTCATTTATGATATAAAAAATTTCCTTTTTTTAAAATTGCTTGATACTCCCTATGTCTATTGTCTAACATCTTTACTGGTACATATACTATCAATTGAAAGTCAGGGGGCAGCAAGGTAGCACAGTGGATAGAGCACTAGCCCTGGAGTCAGGAGGACCTGAGCTCAAATCTGGCTTCAGACACATAACACTCACTAGCTGTGTGACCTTGGACAAGTCACTTAACCCCATTACTTAGCCAAAATAAATAAATAAAGGATGATAGCTAAGAAACTAACTTTGCTTGGGGCAGTGAGGTGGTACAGTGGATAGATCACCAGCCCTAAAGTCAGGAGTACCTGAGTTCAAATCTGGCTTCAGACCAAACACTTGACATTTACTAGCTGTGTGATCCTGGGCAAGTCACTTAACCCCAACTGCCTAAGCAAAAAAAAAAAGTCAGTAAGCTCATTTTTTCTATACAATTAATCTTACTTAACATTATTTCTGAAATGAACCATTTTCACAATGACATCTGAGATACATACATATACATATATATATACACATACACATATATAGCTCTTTAGGTTCTAATAAATATGTTGCATTCATTAATCATTTAATCCTTGCAACAATCCTGGAGGGAAGATAGTTTAATATTATTATTTGTATTTTCAGCTAATAACATTAAGGTTTCAAGTGATGCAGTGCATTAGATGCAGTCACATAGCTAATAAGTGTGGCAGCCATGACGGGGATTTGAATATATAGTGAAGTATTGATTCGTGTGAATAGTTAATACCTTGAAGTGGTCACACTATTTGAATTTGTTGTACATATTTCCATTGGACTGGACTTAATTATCATATTTTATGTAATTATAGCCTCAAATTTTAATTTTAATACAGTTTAGTTAACAAATTAATTTACAAATTAAACTTAATACAATTAATACAAATTTTAATACATGTAGCAATAATTTCAGAGGATTCATTTATTTGTGCTAATCATGACCTGGCTTTTTTTTTTCTGATGGCAAATTTAGTGTTCTCTCTTCTATATAATTCAATCTTTCCCAGAAAAATAGTAAGGAAAGTGTGATATCAGGGATAGTTAGGAAATTTTGTGAATCAGGAGCAGTGTTGCTTTCATCCACCAACAGGAAAAGTACCTTTGTAAATGGCAAACCATCACTCAGGAAGGAATTGATGATGTTACAGGAATGTGAATAAAGTAGAGTTAGGGAAGGGTAAGGAGAAAGTGAGTGTAAAGGTAGAGAAAAAAAATGTTTTATGTAATGAAAGGTGCTCAGTTTGCTTCAATTCTGCACCTTTAAAAAAACACAGTTTTCCTTTTAAGTGGAAATATACAGACTTGATTCTACATTTCTTCTGAATTTTGACTCATCTACTTTATTCTGAGGTGATCTTGGCACTTATTGGCTAGCTGTAGAACAATGGAGCCCTATATAAAATTCATGAGTTGTCCTTTGTTTTTCAATGTTATTTTCATATGCAAATTTCCCTGTCTCAACTCTCACCCTCACCCTGATTAGACATCATTATTGACTTAAAACAACATTGGATTGTATAAAATATCCCTGCTATAAAAAAGGTCATCCTTCTATGTTAACTGTCTTCACTAACAGCTGCCTGCTGAACTGCACCTTCTACAGAGATGCAGACTCTGCATTTTCCTTGATTGTATACATGGCACATTCATAAATGCCTCTTCTGTAAGAAATCATTTCAAACCAATAAATCACACAAATAAATAAGTCAATGAATTTATTTTTGCTTTGCAAATATTATTAATCTTCAGAGTAATGAATCATTGACCTCACATCCTACATTTCCAACCTCTGAAAGAACTTCATCTTTATATTAAAAGTTTTTTACATCCCCTCTTAGCACTTAGATAAGGCTTTGGATCATTCAATTACATTTAACCCTGTGAATCATTTTCAGGGAACTCTACTTTTGTATCATTTAAGAAACAAAACACTAATACCTATGAAAAAAATATTTAAATAATTTATTATTATTAGAAACAGGATAGAGACTGTCTATTGAATCTTCATATAGTATAGATGCTTACTATTATGAAACTTACCTAAAATACTACTTATGGAAGAATGAAATTCAATGGAAAGCACATCACACAGTCATAGGATTTAGAACTGAAAAGAGACTTGCGTTCCCATAAATCCTCTATGAAAGATTGAGGGGAAGGCAGGACAAACATTCCATGAGATGAAAAGACATGGGGGAGCTACAAATTTGTACTCACAGAAGACATCACAGATCCATCAAAACATCAATCATACACATTTCAATGGACATATCCAGGATCCAAAATTTTTATTCCAGCTGGATTACTTATGAATATGATTAGGAATATTCAGAAAGTTCATCATGTTGCAAGAAACTAACTTGTGTCAAATATCATTACCTGCTAAGGATACTTATATGTTTATTGAATTAAACAAAATTAAAATTGCATAGAATATCACAAGTTAATACAATTATAAATCCAACCTATCTTTCCAGACTTAATTATACATTATACTACTTTATTCACTACTTTGGTCTTGTTGTTCCTCATACGAGACATTTCATCTTACCAATTTCATGCCTTTGTACTGAATGTCCCCCTTCCCTGGAGCATATTCCTTCCTCTCCTCTGCATCTTAAAATTCCTAGTTTTCTGCAAAACTAAGCTCCAAATCTACTTCCTACATGAGACCTTTCCTTATCCCACTAGTTGTTAGCATTCTTCAAATTGCCTTAAAGCTTATTCATATATATTTCATGTATATTTATACATGTAAATATTATTTTCCCAATAAAGTATAAACTCTTTGAGGTCAGAGATAGTGTAATTTTTTTCTTTGTACCCTTGGAACTTAATATAATGCCAGGCACATAATAGGCACTTAATAAATGCTTGCTGATGGATTAGATATCATCTACCTCAGATATTGATTGACAGATGAGTAAATTGAGGCCCAGAAAGGTGTACTAATTATTCTAAGGCCACACAACCAGTAAGTAGCAGGACTCCAAAGAAGGTTAGTTACTTAAGTGGTAGACGGAATTCATTGGCATTTGAATTCCCATAAATGATTGTTTCATTGCTTGGACTTGGACAGTGACATAATAAGGTTCCAAAATGTTTTTGTTTGAATTTTAGAACTCAAAGGGACTGTACAAATTACCTGGTTAAGAGACTTAATTTTATAGATAAGGGAACTGAGAAACAAGAAAGCAAAATGACTTGTCCAATAACACAGCTAGTCAGTGACAGATCTTGGATAAAATACTAAACGCTTGGACTAAACACTTTCTATTATCCATCACTATCATTCTTAATCCTTAATTTTGTCAAAAAGAAATTATATCTTCATCACTCAGAATAACATAATTCCAATTCGTAGTTCTGAGTCAGTAGGACATGGTGAATAGAGAGCTCTCTCCAGACCCAAATAGGCCAGAATTCAAGTCTCACCTCTGACACAGACTTGCTGAGTGATGCTGTACAAGTCATTTTATCTCTCAGTGTTATAGGCACTAAGAGTATAAGTGCAGAGGAATAAGTACAACCTGCACTGAAAGAGAAATTTCCTTATCTGGGAGTTCCCTGTGTTAATTAAATCACAGTTTCTTTTATCCTTATTATATATTTTTGAAGTAAATATATTTCCACGAATATATTTCATTTGAAAACATTATAATTTACTAAGAACATAATTTTCTAATAATAGAAACCTCATATGTATATTTTTTTCCACATAGAACTTACATTTCCTATCATTCAAGCCACAATAATATTTACAGTTTACAGATTTCAAAATAAAATAAATCACAAAATATAAGAACTTTTGTTGACCAAATATTCCAAACATATAGTTATTTTTTAAAAAAAGTGCTGTCTCCTAATTTTTTTCTCAGCTGGCCCTATCACAATAAGTGAAAATTTAATGTGGTTATAAATAAACAATTATGAATAAAATATTTCCTATTTTCTATTCTTTTAGAAAAAATGCTAATGGCCACCTAAGGATGCATAAGGGAAAGGAAATCCAATATTCTATTTCTTGGTCTATGCACTGGAATTGTTAAAAATCTTTGGGCAGTTCTGCTTGCACAAACATTAACAAGGTTTATTTATTTATTTATTCTAGTTTTGTTGCTATGGGATTATCAAGTATTCATGATGTTCATAGATATATTGTACTGACATTGTGTTTGGGGACTGTATATGAACCTTTATGAATACCTTCACAGTAGAGGTGAGTGACTTTTGCTCCATATTTAATTTCAGTTTCTACAAGATATTTTTCTAAGTTAGTTCCTACCTCATGATTGTGATTTCCTCAGGAAATTATATTTTAATTAGCCTCAGTTTCCTTCCAATAAAATGTTCTATAGCCATATGTAAGAAAGCTCATACTAAAGTTAATAATAAAAAATAGAGATTTATAGAAGAATGTAAAATATCAAACAACATATCATGGAAATGTTTCCTTTAAATGACACTTGGAATCTGGGATTCTTGCCAGGAAATAAAAGCATTTTGGCTGTGTAGTTTCAAGATCAAAAGATTAAATGTTTTTCATATTCTATCAGACAAAAGTTATTTGCTTGATTCACAGTCTGTTTTCTCATTTCTCAGAAAAAAAAAAAATTTTAAAGACAAAGAAAACCCCAAAGGAAGGTACCAATCTACATTTTTAAATACTAAGATTAGGCATTCAGTTTAGACCACAAGATAATTCTAAAGTTTATCTATGTGCTAGTTCCACCTGAAACATTGTGACATAACCTTATTTATCAACACCAGCATTATAAGAAGAAAATGAGTAGAAAATATGTTCTAAGATCATAGCGAAAGCAAAACATTGTGAATTCCTCATGTATATAATAACTAGAATACATTTTTATCAGATTTATTTTTTAAATTAATACATTTCCTAGCTAACCAATCCTTTTAAAATTTTAAGTGCATTAATTCTCGTCACTTTTCATATTTCATTTAGTATGATATTTAAAGATAATTCATGTCACCTCTTCCAATTTATTGTAGTTAATTAATCTCTTCCCTCCAAGTTAATCCATAATAAACTTTAGACAAGCAGCATTTGTATTTCCATGAAGAATAACTATTTCTTTACAAAACTAAAACATAGGCCAAGTTTTGTAAAAAATAAAATAACCTAGAAAGCCACCAAATTCATTCAACTTGCATTACATGTTAAATATCAATAAAATATATGCATACTTTCACTAACATAAAATGTGACTTTATGTGGCAGGAAAATTTCAATTGAAAAAGTCATAAAATCTACTATATTCTTGACTGATTTAACTGCATAGCTTGTCACTTTGGGTAACTGCCTGTGTTTGGAATAACAATAATTTGCCCACAGTGGAACTATACACTTTTATCTTCTAAGAAGATGATATTTCCTCTTGTCAGTTTAACTGCAGCTCGACTTTGTCAGAATAGATAGTAGTTTACCTACACAGTTCTGCCCCTTGAGTAGTTTTTCATCCATGAAAGTTGAAATGCTATGACTCAATTAAAGTTCATTCAGGTAAAATCTTGAGAAAAATCTCCTTAATTTCCTCATGGATATAACAGAAATGCTAAGACTTTTTCCAAGTATGGGGACTGATACATAAGTCTTGTTTTGTATGTACATGTCATATAAGGAGAATACAGAATTATGTTTTGAATTTAGTTCAATGGAATTAGAGCTAATCATTTCATGGACTGGTTTAAAATGAAGGAAAACCTACTGAATTTTATTGATAATAATTACATGTCTTTCTATCCACAAACCACTTACTCCAGTATAAAAATGTGACATAGATTCAACCCTGGGTTCTCAAAAGTGATGTCAGTAACCAAAAAATTTAGGAGATTGTGAAAGGCTTTAAATATCATGCCAGTTATAGACTGTTTTCAGTCAGAAGGCCAGTCTAGCTAAATACAGGATAATCACCTGAGGTTTAACAACCAGATTATCTTTTTTCTATCCATAATGATTTACAAAGATAATTGCTCCTTTTATACAAAATATATTTCAGAAAATAAAGACCTAAACAAGATCCTACAAACTGAGCCAAGATATACTATCATCTTCAATAGGAAAGTAGACACAAAGGAAGATAGTCTATTAGTTCATCAACACCAGGCACTGTTATAATTGCTGATATATGTATATGTATATACACACATCTCTTCAAAGAACGTATGTTCTAATAGAAGAAGCAACATAAAATAACTAGATATATACAAAGTATATTCAGAATGAATAGAAGACAATCTGACAGAAGACAGCAAGAACTATATTGGGGAAATAGGGTTAATCTTCAAGAAATGGAAGACCAAAGGCTGGTAGCCTCACTCATATACATCATGAACACTTTTCAAAGGAATTTGAAAGCACTGACTATGATGAACATAGAAGAGTACATAAAGAGAGAAATTAGCCATGTCATTGCAGACAGAAAACTTTTGGTTACAACTAATTAGACATAATTTTATTCTCAATTGCATGCACACAGATCATTGACTAGTTACAGTAAAGGTCAAAGTAATTACACAATCAGAAGAAAAAAAAGGAAAAAAGATGATACTGAGTGCAATTTCATTTATTCTAAGCCAAATCTTTAAAATAGGCTCTTGTTGCTGAAAAGTAGGAAACAAGTAAAAGTAAAAACATTGATGTTATTACAATTTCATTCCTAAGCAGTCACACTAAGGATGGTAAAAGAGCACAGAAATTACTTTAGCCCACCAAAATACTTGATTTTCTTTTTTTAAATTTATTTATTTTTTCAGTTTTCAACATTCACTTTCACAAAATTTTGAGTTCCAAATTTACTCCCCATTTCTCCCCTCCTCCCATGCCAGGAAGGCATGGATCCTTTTCCTCAATATGCCCTCCCTTCTATCAAGCCCCCCTTCTTTCATCCTCTTCCCTTTCTAATTATCTGTAGGGTAAGATAGATTTCCATACCCCTTTGCCTGTGTACCTTATTTCCCTGTTGCATGTAAAAACAATTTTTAACATTTAAACATTTAAAACTTTCAGCTTCAGATTCTCTCCTTTCCTTCCTCCCCACCCACCCTCATTGAGAAGGCAAGCAATTCAATATAGGTTATACATGTGTAGTCATGCCAAACATTTCCATAAGAGTCATGTTGTGAAAGACTAACTATATTTCCCTCCATTCTATCCTGTGCACATTCATTCTATTCTCTCCTTAGACCCTGTCTCTCCTCAAAAGTGTGTGCTTCTGATTACACCCTCCCCCAATCTGTCCTCCCTTCTGTCATTCTATCTCTCTTATTCCCTTCTCCCCTACTTTCCTGTAGGGCAAGATAGATTTCCAATACCAATTGAGTGTGTATGTTATTCCCTCCTTAAGCCAAATCTGATGAAAGTAAGGTTCACTCATTCCCTCTCACCTCCTCACTCTTCTCCTTGCTGTAAAAGCTTTTTCTTGCCACTTTTATATGAGATAATTTATCCCATTTTATATCTCCCTTTCTCCCTCTCCCACTATAATCCTCTTTCACTCCTTAATTTTATTTTTTTAGATACCATTCCTCCATATACAACTTACCCTGTGCCCTCTGTCAATATATGTATATTCTCTCCAATATATATTCATATACATACATACATATATGTATGTATGTATTCTCTCCAACTACCCTAATGATGAAAAAGGTCTCATGAGTTACAAATATCATCTACAAATGGAGGAATATAACAGTTCAACTTTAATAAGTCCCTTAAGATTTCTCTTTCCTGTTCACCTTTTCATGCATCTCTTGAGTCTTATATTTGAAAGTCAATTTTTCTATTTAGCTCTGGCTTCTCAAGAGTGCATTAAATTCCTCTGTGTCATTGAATATCAATTTTTCCCCTCATTGATTACACTCAGTTTTGCTGGGTAGGTGATTATTGGTTTTAATCCTAGCTCCTTTGATCTCCAGAATACCATAATATCACATTCCAAGTCCTCAGATCCCTTAATGTAGAAGCTGATAAATCTTGTATTATCTTGATTGTGTTTCCACAATACTTGAATTGTTTCTTTCTGGCTGCTTGCAATATTTTTTCCTTGACATAGGAACTCTGGAATTTGGCTCTAATATTCCTGGGAATTTTCATTTTGAGATTTCTTTCAAGAGGTGATTGGTGGGTTATTTCAATTTCTATTTTGACCTCTGGTTCTAGAATATTAGGGCAGTTTTCCTTGATAATTTCTTGAAAGATGATGTCTAGACTCATTTTTTAATCATGGCTTTCAAGTAGTTCAATAATTTTAAAATTATCTCTATTAGATCTATTTTCTGGGTCAGTTGTTTTTCCAATGAGATATTTCACATTGTATTCTGGTTTTTTTTCATTCTTTTGGTTTAGTTTTATAATTTCTTTATTTCTCATAGTCATTCGTTTCCATCTGCTTCATTCTAATTTTTAAGGAATTATTTTCTTCATTGAACTTTTGGACTTCCTTTTCCATTTGGCCAATTCTGCCTTTTAAGGCATTCTTCTCCTCATTGGCTTTTTGGACTTCTTTTGCCATTTGTTCTAGTCTATTTTTAAGGTGCTATTTTCTTTAGTATTTTGGGGGGTGTCCTTTAGCAAGCCATTGACTCATTTTTCATGATTTTCTTTCATCACTCTCATTTCTCTTCCCAATTTTTCCTCTACTTCTCTTACTTGCTTTTCAAAATTCTTTTTAAACTCTTCCATGGCCTGAGACCAATTCATATTTTTCTTGGAGGCTTTGAATGTAGGAGTTTTGACTTTGTTGTTTTCTTCTGATTGTATGTTTTGATCTTCCTTGTCATCAAAGTAATTTTCTACAGCCTGAGTTTTTTCTGCTCATTTCCCCAACCAATTACTTGACTTTTTAACTGTTTGTTAAGGTACAGCTCTGCTTCCAGTATAAAGGGTATACTGTCCCAAGCTTCAGGGGGTTTGTGCAGCTATTTTCAGAGATACTTCTAGCTACCTGTACGTTTTCAGTTTGTCCAAAGTGGCATGATCTAAGGAGAGATGTTTATTCCTCTCCTGGACTGCACTCTGGTCTGTGAGCAACCAGGAGCACTCTTTTCTCCCCTGGAATTGTGAGGACAGTTCCTTATCCACTGATGCCATAAGCTCTGCTTTGCCAGTACTCCTCCTCACCCCAGGACTGCCATACAGGACTGTGACCTAGACCCAAGTATGGGCCAAGCAACAGAATCCTGCCTCAGTGCCAGCAAAGAGATCCCTATAATTTCCTTCTGATCAGTTTTTTGATCCCCTTTCCATCTGCGGGCTGAGAGCTCTGGAAGCAGCTGCTTATAGGGCTGATGCTGCCTCAACTGCCACTACCACTGCCACTGTTCAAGGGCTGTGCTGGAGCCAGGGCTGGACTGTGCTCCTCTCTCACTCAGGTCTGACATACCTTTCCTACTGATCTTCTAAGTTATCTTTGGAGTTTATGGGTTGAAAAGTCTGGAAACTGGCACAGCTGCCAGTGATCCAGTCCTTTGAGGTCTGCTTTGGGTTCACTAGAGTCCAGTCTGTGCTGGCATGGTTTATGCTGGACTGTGCTCCTCTCTCAGCTTGGTGCAACACACTTTTCCTGTCAACCCTCCAGGTTGTTTTGGGCTCAAAAATTTATTTCACTCTTTTTGTGGGTCCTGCTGCTCTAGAATTTGTTTACAGTAATTTTTTACAGGTATTTGGAGGGGTTTGGGAGAGAACTCAAGTGAATCCCTACTTTTACTTGGCTCAGCCCACCAAAAATTGATTTTTCTTTTTCACCAGAGCAACCTTGTAGGCAAGGGCAATATTGTTCTAATATATAAACACATCTGTACAGCTTTATTAAAAAATGAGAGAAAGTAATTAGCAATATCATATCATGACCAAGAAATAAGTAGTTTATGATGAAAGGAGTTTTAGAGAGCTTGGCAGTAAATACATCTCAATTAGATCACACAAAACAAAAATTATAGCTGAAACCAGAAAGGAAACAACAAGTATATACAAAATGGAACAGATATAAGTTTCATTTAGATAACTCCTAAGGTCCCTTCCAACTCTCAAATTCTGTGATTCAGTGATTCTGACAGTACTTCTATAGTGATATATTTTCATCATGTATGGAATTGTAACCACCACATTTGGACTACCACACATTAATATTCAATATGTTATGTATGGAAATACTGATGACAATTAACAATATTAAGTCAGAAGGAGCACTTAGAATTCAAATACATGAAGAAGAAATCTGTATGTAAAGTAACACAATTTGAAAGGTATTCAGGAATCCATTTTCAAGATATCTGAAAGAGGAAGTAATTGCAAAAGAACAGATCTTACATTACTCCCAAAAATGGAACCTAGAAGAACTTATATTTTCTGATTAATGTGATTACTTTCCCATATTAAAGAATCTTAATTAAAAAGGCATGTAGTCACATTGAAAGTATATATTAAGAAAATATGAGAAGAGAACATGAAATACAGCATGCCACATCATAACATAACAAGTGTGTCTTTTATTTGCCCATTAAAATAATAATTATTTGATAGTAGAACAAAATATCACATTTTAAAGTTTCTTAAAATAATCCCAACATGTTAAAGCAAAACAAGATTATATGACAGAGAATTTAGAATTTAACTATAAAGATTGACTTTGTTCAGGAATCTACTGAACATTAATATCAGAAAGACATAAAATATAAAATATATGCTCATCTATGATTCTTGCCAGTATCATAATGTGTGATCTGTACAAAAGTTCAAATACAAGAAAAATTCCCTATTGATGATGAGGTTATCAAAATGCTGCTCACAGATGACATTATACTCATTGTTTCAAGCCCAGAACTCAACAAAGCCTATTCAGTATAAATTCATAATTATTCAAAAGCAGCTGTGGATAAAGGATGAGTTATTAACAAAAGAATGGAAAGAGATAATCACAAAAGATAAAATAATTACATGAATTTCAATTATGCAAAATTAGAAAGCTTTTGTATAAAAAATGTAATGTGAAAAAGGTATAAATGGAATTTTTAACTGAGAAAAATATCTGCATTAATTTTTCTGAAAAAAGATTTATATCTAACATATATGGAAAAATAGAATAAATGTGGAGGGGAAAAAGCCATTTCCCAAAAGGTAAATGGTCAAAAGATATGAAAATTTCTCCAAAAAATTGTACATTTTAAACAACTGTATAAAAGAATATTCCAAATGATTAATAAGAGACATGAAAATCAAACCTCACACCCACCAAACTGACAAAGATGACAATGTTGACAAAGTTGTAGGAAGGCGGGCACACTAATACATCTTTTTGGACCTCTGAATTGCTCCAGTCATTTCAGAAAGCAACTTAGAATTATGCTGAGAAATTAACAAAATTACTCAGTCCTTTGACTCAGAGATCTCATTTCTGAACCCCAAGGACATCAATGATCAAAAGAAATGTCCAATATGCACCAAATGTTTATAATGGCAAATTGTATTTTAAACAAGAAACTGGATACAAAGTAGATATTTATGGATTGGTAAATCACTAAACAAGATGTAGCATATACATATAATGTATGATAAGAAATTATTAATATGGTGAATATAGAGAAACATTATAAGCACTATATTCATTAATGCAAAGTGAGGTCATCAGAACCAAGAAAATAGTATAGATAGCGACTACAATAATACAGATGGGAAAATAACATTAAAGCAATAAAAACTTCATGCTATGAAATTATAATAGTCAAACTTGGACCAAAGAAAAAATATGAGAATGTACCTTCCACCATTCTTTTTAGAGATTGGGAATTATGATCATAGAACACTACATACAATGTCAGACTTGTGTGGGTTTTATGTTGATTAGTTTTGTTTAGCTTTTTTCTCTTCTTTTATACTTTCTTATGAGTAGTGGGACTCTGGGAGGTGATGAGAATTACTGAGAACACTGTTGACATAAAAGCAAAATGTGAAGAATTTAAAAAATTTAATTGATTATATCTTAATTAACAACTGGTTAGTTATGTACAGATTCCTTCCAAACTACATATATACAGTCTAGTCATCAACTTTCTATAAAAACTAACAACAAACTCCAAAAAAAATATTAATAACAAGAAGTTTTTAACTGAAACAAATCCAATTTATACAAATTATTGATACTGGACAATGGGGAATTAATAAAAAAAAACAGAAAAAATAATAGAGAAAAAAGTTTGCAACCATCTTTGCATGACACTCAATTGAACTAAATTTAAGAATGTGTTAGAGCAACACATTCCTGACTTAACTTCCCTTGGCATAGCTTTCTTCCCAAATACAACTCCCACACAAGTTCCTTAAGCCCCATCTTCCCCAGTAGCTTTCTCCTCTAAGGAAACCTGATTTACACCAGCTTCTCTGATGTAGCTTCCTGGCATAGGGCCCATAAAAAGCCCTAGCTACCCAGACTTTTGGCCTTTTAGACTTGGTAGGTACCCAAGATCATGCAAGTATATGTACCTATGACAGACTCACCAGGCTCATTTCCAGATGGAGGGGTGGGGAGCACCTACAGAGAAACTAACTGCCACTCATTTTTTTTGTGTATACCTTTGTTGGATATTCTTGCTATGTTTCAGCAAAGTAAAATGCTCCTTTGTTAAATGTTCATTGCCTTGTGAGTGCCTTATTTTGTCCCAATATTGAATCTGAACTAAGAGATTACTAGCTTTAGAGCAGTACCTACAACAAAGATCAAGAATATTTAAGGATAAACATGAAAGTATTACAACAGACAACAATGAAAAAGATGTCAAGATTTCCATAACAAGCGGTTTACTCCATTCATGACAGAGCAGTTACTGCATTTAGATGTTACTATATCAGTTTCAGTTAGCTATCAACCTATCAGTTGATACCTATCAACTGGACCATAGAAAAGCAAATTATAGCACAAGAATGTCATTTAAAAAGACAAAAGTGTTGGTTTCAGGGAAACCTAGGAAAACTTACATGAGCTATATCAGAATGAAGTGAGCAGAATCAAATCAAATTATGCTAAAACAACATTGAAAAAATAAAAGTTAACCTCATCTTTCTCAAACAGTGCTTATTATTTTAAAGAAATAAAATAATTCTGGAATGAAAGCATTGTGGGTTAAATAGATAAAGCATTACTAAGATACATTAGGATAATTACTTTTTTGTAACATATCTTGTAAACATTGACTCCATATAGACCCCAATATCACATCATATTCAATAATATTGTCAATACGTTAAAGAAAATCTCCATTATCACTCTGGATAATCTCCATCATGTTCAGCCAATCCTCCATAAGGAATATCAAAGACTAATAAAAGATCTGAGGTAATTAGCCTCTTTATGTTCTGTCCCTAAATGGCATCATTTTTTGCAGAATTAATTAATAGTATTTATCAGGAATTCCTATATCATTATTGAATATATCCTATTATTCTGTAGTATTGAGTGTTTCATCCTCTCCCAAATACCAACCAAATGCTACCCAATTTTTCCTCTGTGCCCTCAGGAAAACCTGCTCCAGAACAACAAACTTGCTTTCATCTTGGAACATTTCCTGCCCTATGTCTTCCATCTTCTGGTTCTAACTGAGACGTAGCTCCCTCCTAATGAATCACCCTCCCTCACCATTTTTCCAAAACTACATAGACTTTTATTCATTCCCTTCAGTCCATTGTACAAGGTGAGTTAGCTGGAGGCAGAGCCAAGGTGGCAGAGAAAAGGCAGGAACTTGCATGATCTCCCCCAATCAAACCTCAAAATGAACTATAAAGTGACAAAACTCAAAACAACAGGATGAAACAATTTTCTCATGCAAGATAACTTTAAAGGAATATAGAAAATATCTGTCTCCCTTGGGTATAAGGAGAACAGAGCCCAGCAAGGATGGTGTCCAGGTAAGTACATGGCAGGCTCCTAGCCCCAGCTCAGATAAGTAACCAAGGGTCCAAAATTACAACTTGGCAGGCCATGGGTACAGTGTGCCAACATTGAGGCTTCTAGTGTGGATGCAGTAGGCTAGTGGTCAGGTCTGGCAAGCCTGGAGGCCTGGGCTCAACCAGCTAATCTAGACCAAGGGGCACCAGCACAGCTACAAAACTGTCAGCCCTTGAAACCCCAGTACAAACAGCCAAGGACCAGATACCTACCACCCCATCCTACACA
>NW_020954583.1:13211264-13225049 GCF_900497805.2 Vombatus ursinus
ACACAACAAGCTTGGGATAGTGCCCCCTACACCCAAAAAGCAGACCTCATCTTTAAAAGTCATGATGCAGGCTGAAAATGATGGGGAAAAAAGAAACTTGATCATAGAAACCTACTACAGCAACAGGAAAGATCAAAACACAAACTTAGAAGACAACAACAAGGTCAAACAACCTACATTCAAAGCCTCAAAGAAATATGAATTTATCTGAGGTCCAAAAAGTCATTGGAGAATATACTCCAAGCAGCCACAAAGAAACAATCCAAATAATGAGGAGTCATAGTCAGGATTACACAGGATTTAGCAGCTCTATGTTAAAGGATTAGAGGGCAAGAATATCATATTCTGGAAGACAAAAGAGCTTGGATTACAACCAACAATCAACTACCTAGTAAGACCTTACATAATCTTTCAGGGAAAAAAAGGGGGCATTCAAAGAAATAAGGACTTTCAAACATTCTTGATGAAAAAAAAAAACAGAGCTAAACAGAAAATTCAATTTTCAAAAACAAGACTGAAGAGAGTAAAAGGCTGGAGCAAAATATATTATGCTTCAGCTGAAGATTTTTTAAAAAAAATGCAGGAGTAGTAATCATGATCTGAGACAAAGCAAAAGCAAAAATGAAACTATTTAAAAGAGAAAAGAACGAAACATCCTGCTAAAAGTGCCATAAGCAATGAAGTAACATATATGTGTCAAACATATATGCACCAAATGTTATAGCATCCAATTTTCTAAAGGAGAAGTTAAATGAGTTATAGGAGGAAATAGACAATAAAATTATACTAGTGGAGGACCTCAACCTTCCTCTCTCAAAACTTATCTATCAAAACAAATCTAGCTACAAAATAAACAAGAGAGAAGTTAAAGAGGTGAATAGAACTTTAGAAAAATTTGATATGGTAGACCTCTGGAGAAAACAGAATGGAGATAGAAAACAATATCCTTTTTCTCAATGGTATATGGCACCTACATAAAAACTGACCATACATTGGGAAATGAACACATCACAATCAAATGCAGAAAGACAGAAATATTAAATGCATCTTTTTCAGATCATGATGCAATAAAATTACATTTAATAAAGGGCCATAGAAAGATAGACTAAAAATTAATTGGAAACAAAAAGAATCTAATCCTAAAGAATGAGCAGGGTCAATCAACAAATCATAGAAGCAATCAATAATTTCTTCAAAGCACATGACAACAATGAGACAACATACCAAAATTGATGGTATGTGGCAAAAGCAGCACTTAAAAGAAAACATATCTTTTAATGCTAACATCAATAAACCAGAGAAAGAACAGATCGATGAATTGGACATTCAACTAAAAAAATTAGAAAAAGGACAAATTAAAAATCTCCAAATAAATATGAATTCCTAAAAATCAAAGGAGAGATTAATGAAATTGAAAGTAAGAAAACCATTGAACCATAAATAAAATTAAGAGCTGGTTTTATGAAAAAATACAATAGATAAACCATTGATTAATTTGATTAAAAAGAATAAAAGAAAATTACCAATATAAAAAAATAAAAGGGTAAATTCACCAACAATAAATAGGATAATAAAGCAATAATTAATATCTATTTTGCCTAATTGTATTCCAATAAATGTGACAATCTGAGTTAAATGAATGAATATTTACAAAAACATACATTTTCCTGATTAACAGAGAAGGAAACAGAATACTAAAATAACCTCATTTTATAAAAATAAATTGAAGAAGCCATCAATGAACTCCTTAAGAAAAAAATCTCACAGTCAGATGGGTTTACAAGTGGATTCTACCAAACATTTAAAGAACAATTAATCCAAATACTATTTAAACTATTTGGGAAAATAATGAAGGAGTATTACCAAATTATTTTTATGACACAAATATAACTCTGATACCTAAACCAGGAAGAACCAAACAAGGAAGAAAACTATAGACCAATTTACCTAATGAATACTGATGCAAAAATTTTAAATAAAATTCTAACAAGGAGGTTAGAGCAATATATCACCAGGGTCATGCACTATGACCAGGTGGGATTTATACCAGGAATGCAGGGCTGCTTTAATATTAGGAAAACTATCAGCATAATTTACCTTATGAATAATAAAATTAATGGAAATCATGTGATTATCTCAATTAGATGTAGAAAGCTTATGACACAATATAACACTCATTCCCATTAAAAACACTAGAGAGTTTAGTAAATAAATTGAACTTTCCTTAAAATGATAAATTGTATCAACCTTAAGCCATCAGCAAACATCATCTGTAATGTGGAAAAAACTAAAAGTCATTCCAGTAAGATCAGAGGTGGAGCAAGGATGCCCATCGTAAACATTATTATCCAATATTGTACTAGAAATGTTAGCTATAGCAATGAGGAGAAAAATAAATTAAAGAAATTAGAATAGGCAATGAAGAAACAAAATTCTTTGCAGATGATATGATGGTATACTCAGAGAACCCTAGATGATCAACTTAAAAATAACAGAAATAATTAACAACTTTAATAAAGTTGCAGGATAAAAAAGAAACCCATATAAACCATCAGCAATTATAATATATTTCCAATAAAGCCCAGAAACAAAAGATAGAAAGAGAAGTTCCATTTAAAATAATTGTAGACAATATAAAATTCATGGGAAGCTTCCTGTCAAGGTAAACCCAGGAACTATATGAACACAATTACAAAACACTTTTCACACAAATAAATTCAGATTTAAATAATTGGAAAATATCAATTACTCATGGGGCTGAGCCAATATGATATAAATTACAATTCTACCTAAATTAATTTGCTTATTCAGTGTCATACCAATCAAACTACCAAAAAACAATTTTATAGACCTAGAAAAATAATAACAAAATTCATCTGGAAGAACAAAATGTTGAGAATATCAAGGGAATTAATGATAAAAATGCAAATGAAGGGCTGTACCCATCAAATCTCATTATTTTAAAAATATTATATTACATTATATTATATTGCATTATATTACCTTATATTATATTACATTATATCATATCATATCATATCTTATATTATATTATATTATGTTATATTATGTTATGTTATATTATTTGTTGATAACATAAGGATTTGTATTTTCATTTCTCTTAAGCTAAACTAATATGTGATATTGCACTATAAAAAGGACCAGGTTAAGATCTCTTGCCCCATAGTAACAGGGACAATCCTAACTGTGAAGTAACTGAATTATGTTCTTGGTGTCTTCTTTCCTCCCTTTTAAGTGTCTTCTTTGTCCTTCATTGTTTAGGTTTCTAGTACCATCAATTTCTCCAGGTTGACTATCACAGTGTGACTTTCCTCAAGTCTGGCTTACTATCTCTGTGACAGACTTATTTTTATTTTTCATATCTAAAAAGTTGAGATTTGACTCTGCCTAAAACTTCAAAATAGCTGAATCTTTTGAATTTCAAT
The DNA here is from genome assembly GCF_900497805.2 of Vombatus ursinus. NCBI lineage: Eukaryota > Metazoa > Chordata > Mammalia > Diprotodontia > Vombatidae > Vombatus > Vombatus ursinus. The sequence continues at coordinate 13,214,711 of NW_020954583.1, forward strand.
AGTGCTATATTATTTACCTCATTGTACTCTCATGTTAAATATTACATTGTTGGTTTTTACATATGTTATCCTACCTTCTAGCTGGATTTCATGTGCATCCTTCATGATGCCCAACACAATTCCTTGCACATAGCAGGTATTCCAAAAGTGAATGAGATAATGTTATATCAAAAGTATTATGCAGTGCTTCGTAATTTTATTTTTAACTAATTGTTTTAATAGTGATTCATAACATTGGAGAGAATAGTTTCAGTGGAATGATAAAATCAGAAGCCAAATTGTAAAGGGGTAAGGAGAGAGTGAGAGGAGAAAAAGTGAAGGTACCTATTATGGATGTACTTTCAAGGAGTTTAGCCAGAAAGAGCAAAAGTGATATAGGATGATAATTAGTAGGGATGTAAGGTTTTGGTTTTTTTTTTTAGGATGAGAGAAATGTGAGTATGTTTTTAGGTAGCAGGGAAGGAGCCAAATGATAGGGAGAGGTTGAAAATAAGTAGTAGAATGAAGATGACTAGAGAAGCAATCTGTTGGAGGGGATAGGATATAATGGGATTCTTTGTGCAGGTGGAGGGAATAGCCTTAGTAAGGAGTAACACCACATCTTCATATTAGACAAAGGTGAGGAAGAGATAGTGGCAAGAGGAATCTGAGTGATATGAGATGAGAACGAGAGAACTAATAGAGAATGGTTGCAATTTTTTTTCTGTAAAACATAAGATAATTTATTTTTCTGAGAGGAGAGAAGGAGGAGGAGCCATAGGAGGAATATAGAAGAATGAAAATACTTGGAAGAATTGTTATTGAATGGGATAGTGAGTTGATTAAGAGAAGTATAGGAAAGATTGCTGAGCAGCGTTAATGGTCCAGTGAAGCCTATGTAATATAAATTTGTAGTGGACCCAGTCAGAATACTTTGTTCAGTAGCACATGGGTAAGAACAAAGGATGGAAGCAACCCAAAGTTGCTAGGCAAAACACAATCAGTGATATGATAAGGACATGAGACTCAAGAGAAATAGTGTAGAATTGACCTGGTTCATCAAGAAGTCAAATTGGTAAAAGAAAAAGAATATAGCTATTACAGGGGTGATGGCTTGGGAAAGAACTGAAGGGTGAAAGTATTAGAGGTCACGGTATACACAAAGGGAAGGCATAAAAGGAGATAGAAAGATAACAGACTGTGATCAGATAAGGGAATTTGAGAACACAGGAGCATTGAGGTGGTGCCTTTTTGAGTGATGGCAAAATTAAGCCCATGTCCAACTTGTTATGAAACTGAAATAGAATGGAAGAGGAGTAGATCATGGAAATGAGTATGTTGAATAACTGGGAAATTGTGGTGTTTCAAAAAGTATCAGTATGTATGTTGAAGTCTCCTTGTTTGAGGGTAGAAGTTGGGAAGAGAGAAAGATTGTGAGCCAAGTACTGAATTCATTGATAAAAGATGAAAAGTTTCCTGGAGGTTTATGAACAATTTTGTTGTTCAGTCATTCAGTCATTCAACTCTTTCTGTTCCCATGAACCATAGGATACCAGGTAATTCCATGCTCCACTATCTGTTGAAGTCTATTCAAGTTCATACTTACCATTTCCATGACATTGTCATATCTATGAGCTGAAGAAGGCAATGTCAAACCATTCCAGTATCTCTGCCAAGAAAACCATAAATGGAGTCACATGACTAATTGACTGTAGACAACAGCAAGCAGGATTTTGATTGGATGATAGATGTGGATTTCATGAATCTCAAAGGATGTGAGGTTACTGAGTGATTACAGTAGAAAGAAAACCTGAAAGTGGCAGTGATATCAAGGAATATTTTGAGTACCCATTTTTTTGATAATATTTAATTTTTTTCCAATTACACATAAATACAGTTTTAACATCCATTTAAAAAACTGAGTTCCAAATTTTTCTCCCTTCTGACTTCTCCATGCCCCTCCCTAAAAAGGTAAGAATTTAAAATAGGTTGTATATGTGCAATCATGTAAGTCATATTTCCATATTAGTCAAATTGCAAAAGAAACAGACCAAAAAGGGAAAAGCCAAAAAAAAAAAGATAAAGAAAATGAAAATATTATTCTTTGAGCTGCATTCATACTTCATGAGTTCTTTCTCTGGATGTGAATAGCATTTTCAATTATAAGTCCTTTGGAATTGTTTTGGACCATCATATTGCTGAAAAGAGCTGTTATTCACCGTTGATCATTGTACAACATTGCTATTACCATATACAACGTTTTCTTGGTTCTGCTAACATCATTTCATGTAAGTCTTTCTAGTTTTTTTTTTTTTCTGAAATCTGCCTGCTCATTGTTTCTTATCACACAGTAGTATTCCATTACATTTATATATCACAACTTGTTCAGCCATTCCCCAATTGATGGGCATTCCATCAATTTCCAGTTCTTAGCCAGCACACAAAAAAACCTGCTATAAACATTTTTGTAAATGTACATTTTGTACATTTGTGCATGTTTTCATGCTCTCTTTGGGATACAGACCTAGAAGTAGTATTGCTAGATCAAAGGACAGGCACAGTTTCATTGCCCTTTGGGCATAGTTCTAAATTGCCCTCCAGAACAGCTGGGTCAGTTCACAACTCCACTCAGTGTATCATTTTCCTAATTTTCCAACATCCTTTCCAACATTTGTCATTTTCCTTTACTGTCATATTAGCCAGTCTGATAGGTGGGAGGTGCTACCTCAGATTTAGATAATTTTTTCACATGACTATAGAGAGCTTTGATTTCTTTGTCTGAAAAATACCTGTTCATATCCTTTCACCATTTATCAATTGGGGAATAACTTATATTCTCTTAATTTTGAATCAGGTATCTATATATTTGAGAAATGAGGCCTTTATGAGAGCCACTTGTGGTAAACATTGTTTCTAAGTTTTCTGTTTTCCTTCTGATCTTGGTTGTATTGGTTTTGTTTGTGAAAAAAACTTTTTAATTTGATATAATCAAAATTATACATTTTAAATCTAGTAATGGTCTCTATCACTTGTTTGGTCAAAAATTCTTCCCTTCTACATAGATCTGACAGATAGGCTATTCCTTGCTCTCCTAATTTGCTTATGGTATCACCCTTTATATCTAAATCATATACCCATTTTGACCTTATCTTAGTGTATGGTGTAATATGTTGGTCTATACTTGGTTTTGGCTATATTGTTTTTCAATTTTCTCAGCAGTTTTGTGAAATAGTACGCTCTTATCTCAGAAGCTGAGGTCTTTGGGTTTATAAAATATTGGATTAGTATTGTCATTTACTACTGTGTTTTGTGTACCTAATCTATTCCACTGACCCACCACTATTTCTTAGCCAGTATCAGATAGTTTTGATGATTGCTGCTATATAATATAACATAATATAATATGATATGATATGATATGATGTGATATGATATAATACAATACAATATAATATAATATAATATAACCATCACCAAGATAATAGATTGAAGCAACCTTTTAAAAAAGCTATTATACATCTTTTCCCCTCATTTAAACATTATTAATGGTAAGAATACCTTATTAACATTTGACGCACCTTATAAAATGGTTTCTTTTAGTGGAAGAACATCAAAGGCACTTCGGGATTCTAGTTTCAGTCACATGTTGCTTCTGCTTCTGTCTCAATTTGATATTCCTGACAATACAATTCTTGCTAAAACTCCAACAGATTTTTTTTTTCATTATTAATATGAGTGCTGCCAACCTTTTGTAATGTATTTGGAATTGCAAACCTTCATCCTCAGGAAAATCATGAAAATTAAATTAGAACAATAGATGAAATAATGTCTATGAATGACTAAAATCCCTTAGATTTTCCATTATGGAGCTGACAAGAAAGACTAGTTATCTTTGCTTCTGAGTCTTGAATTTTTCAGGCATAAGTCATAAAACCTATAGCTCAATGACTTATTTTCTTCCCTATATAATTTCAATTAAAAAAAGAGATCCACATACATTTATTAAGGACCAAGTATAATCCCTAGGGATATGATAATTTATGGCAGAATATTGATTTTACCAGCTTGTGAAATTCTCAGTGGAAGAACTCCCTCCCTCCCCAATCACTGCAAATTACAACCTCTGTAAAACTTAGTAGATTATTCCCAAGGATTAGCCTAAGACAAATCAAAATTAAATGATGAACCAAGAACCTAAGATAGTAAATTTCAAAAGCTGTCTTGGATCCAGGCCTTCCTGATTCCAATCATAGTATTCTATCTATTATACCATTCTACCATCATGATTTTGACATAATCAATATAAAAATGTAGTTGTCAAGTCAATAAGCATTTATTAAGCAAGTACTATATGTCAGGCACTGTGCTAAGCTTTGGAGACAAAAAAAAAAACCCTCCAGAAAAAAAAGTCTCTACTCTCAAGGAGATTATAGTCTATTGGAGAAGTCAACATGCAAGCAACTATGTGCATACAGTACATATACAGGAAAAATTGGAAATAATCATAAGCAATACTTTCATTACAAAAACTGTAGCCTAAATTAAAAGGTGGAATTAACCTAACATTTCAGGCATGGAAATAGTCTCCCTAAATTGAGTTTTCAAAATAGCCAAAATGATTGCAACTGGACAACCAGCCCATAGATTAGTCCCTCCATTAATGATCAACACACAATATGTATATCTAAAAGAAGATCTATGAAGTCAAGTTATATTTTGCCTTTTTTTTAATCCCTTGCCTGTTTATTCAAGTGCAAATGGATGAAATGAATTTGGAGAGTCAATTTTAAGTGCATACAGGAATCAATGAAAATTTATTAAGCACCTACTATGTGCTGGGCACTGGGCTAAGTACTAGGGTTACAAAAAGAAGGAAAAGACAATACAGTCCTCAAGAAGCTTAAAATATAATGGGTAAGACTGTCAAAGGAGCTATAGACAGGATAAAGAGAAAAAATTAACAGAGGGACCCGTGTTGAAATTGAGAAGTTAGGAAAAACTTCTGTAGAATGTAGGATTTAATAGGTACTTAAAGGAGGCCAGGAAGATTAGTACTCTGAGCAGAAAAGTGAGTGTTCCAGATATGGGGAACAGTCAGAGAAAATGTCTGAAGCCAAGAGATGAAATGTGTTGTTTGAGGAATGTCAGCCAGGCCAGAGTGTCACTGGATCAGGGAGTATCTGTCAGGGAGTAGGGTTTGAGAAGACTGAAAAGGTAGGAGAGAGTTAGGTTATGAAGGGCTTTAAATGCCAAATAGATCATATTGTATTTTATCCTGGAGATAGTAGGAAGACACTGTTGTTAGTTGAGTAGGAAAATGATAGGATTGGACCTGAACTTTAGGAAAACCTCTATTGAATGAAAAAAAATGTATTAGAGTGGGGCAGATCCACTAGCAGGCTATTGTAGTAATTAAGGCACAAGGTAATGAGTTCCTGCACTGGAGTGGTAAAAGTATCATAGGGGAGGGCATTATATGAGATCTTACATAGGTTGAAATGGACAGCCCTTAGTAATAGATTGGATATGTAATGGTAAGAAATAGTGAGAAATCCAGGATAATTTTTAGGTTGCAAGCCTGAGGGACTGGTAGGATGGTTTTGTCTACAAAATAAGGGAGGTAAGAATGTCTGGGGGGGGGGGAAGGAAGGTTGTAGGATAGAAAATTAGTTCCATTTTGGGCAAATTGAGTTTAAGATGTCTCTTGGACATTTAGTTCAAGGTGTTTGAAAGGCAGTTGAGGATGTGAGATTAGACATCACTAGAGATACTGGGGTAGTATAAATAGATTTGGGAATCCTCAGCAAAAAGAGATCCTTGTGAGAATTAGGTCACCAAGAGATCATCAAGTGAAATAATATAGAAAGAGAAGAAAAGAGGGAAAAGGACAGAACCCTGAAAGCCATGTATGGTTGGATGCCATGATTTGGAGGATAATCTAAGACAGGAAACAGAGAAGTAGCAGTAAGATAGGTAGGATACCAAGAGAGAATGATGTCCTGAAAGACTAGAAGGAAGAGAGAATAGAGGAGGAGAGAGTGATCAACAATTTCAAAGGCTGCAGAAAAGTCAAGGAGAATGTTTTTGGGGTTTTTTTTTGTTTTGTTTTGTTTTTTTTAGAAAAGGTCATTAGATTTGGCAACTAAGAGATCATTAGTAACTTTGGAAACAGCAGTTTCAGTGGAATAAGATAAGATACCAGATTGTCAGAGTTTAAGAAGAGAGTTAAGAGTAGAGAAAGTGGAGGTACCCATATATCTGGGATATATTCGTATTGTCATACAAATACACAATGAATCAGACATAGAATTAAATAAAAGAAGAAAGACACAGAATTTTTTTTAAGAATTGTAAAGTTTCTTTTAGTGAACCAAGCTTTCCCTCACAACAAAGGCACACCATTTAGTTTTTCCCCCCAATGTTGTGGAACCACTACAAATATGAGAGAAGATAGTTTGCTAAGAATTTAAAATGATTATCACCCAAGAGGCACTATAATACCATATGTTGTATATTATCAGATTGCAGTATAACCAATGAAGAACTTCAAAGAAAAATAGGTTTACTCCTGATGCCATGAGTGAAATTTGTTATGTGCCAACTCTAATCACCTACTCCAGGTATTCATATTTAGGACTAGTAATAAATAGAGAAACTGAGGAGTTCCTGCTCATGAGGTCATGTTTCCTGGAGTCCCCCTTGTGTGTACCACTCAGTTCATCTTAGATTGAGTCAACAAAACTACCAATATTCTAAGGGTTAATATCAGGTATTACTTGCTATTATATGTGTAGAGTACAAAACTGAAAAAGAGCAACAAATTTTCTCCCCATATTAGGAAGAAGTACTTCATTGACTAAGAATCACAGTTCCTATGACCTAATCAGGGCTTAATGATCTTGATTGAGGAGCAGGGAGAGGAGGTAGAGACCAGACTTGTAAATGTCTTAAATCAAGAACTGAGGCTAGGCATACAAATAAAGAGAAGATATCAAACACTATGAAGAAATTCTTGCCATACTAAGAATAATTCAGAAATTCTGAGAAAAACTCAGAAGAGAATAAGTCCATAATACTTACAAGGAAAACATCAGAGAGAGAAAAACAATTTGCTCATAAGGACTATAAAAGCACCTAGAACAAATGAAGCAAGGGGTTATGAATGAAATGAAAGTCATGGAGGAAAGAACTGGAGGAAGAATTGGTAACTTTGAAGACAAGATGATAAACCTCACTATAGAAACAGTCCTTCAAAACAGGAAAATGATAAATGTTGTAGAAGATGTGGGAAAATTGGAACACTAATGCATTGTTGGTGGAGTTGCGAAATGATCCAACCATTTTGGAGAGCAATTTGGAACTATGCCCAAAAGGCTATAAAAATGTGCATCCCTTTGACTCAGCAATAGCACTTCTAGGGCTGTATCCCAAAGAGATCATACAAATGGGAAAAGGACCCACATGTACAAAAATATTTATAGCAGCTCTTTTTTGTGGTGGCAAAGAATTGGAAATTGAGGGAATGACCATCAATTGGGGAATGGCTGAACAAGTCGTGGTATATGAATGCAATGGAATACTATTGTGCTATAAGAAATGATGAGCAGGCAGACTTCAGAAATACCCGGAAAGACTTGTATGGTTTGATGCTGAGTGACGTGAGCAGAACCAGGATAAAATTGTACACACTAACAGCCATGTTGTGCAATGACTAGCATTGATAGACTTAACCCTTCTCAGCAATACAAGGATCTAAGACATCTCCAAAGGTCTCATGATGGAAAATGCTCTCCACATCCAAAGAAAAAACTATGGAGTTTGAATGTAGATCAAAACATATTATTTGCTATTTTTTTCTTCTGTTTTGTTTTGTTTCTTCTTTCTGGTGGTTCTTCCTATTGGTTCTAATTCTTCCTTACAACATCACTAATGTGAAAATATGTTTAATAGGAATGTATATGTATAGCCTATATCAAATTATGTGCCATCTTGGGGAGGAAGGGGGGAAGGAAGGGGAAGAAAAATTTAAAACTCAAAAGCTTATGGAAGTGATTGTTGATAAATCAAAATAAACTAATAAAAGAAAAAGAAAGAAAGAAAGAGAGTCCTTGAAAGTCACAATGGACCAAACAGAAATCAATGAATCCATGACAGGATAAGAAATATTAGAACTAAAATCAAAAGATAAAAAATAGAAGGAAGTATAGTATCTGTGTATATATGTATATATATGCATATACATAAGTATATGTATATAGAAACATATGTACATATACATGTATGTGTGCATATGTGTGTGTAATTTTTAAAACTCACCTGGAAAATACATCAAGTAGGAATAATCTGTTTGTTGTTTGTTTGTTGTTTGTCCTTCATTCTCAAAGAAGAGAGGTGATGCCATAACAAATGAATTGGACTTAAGTGAGAGAGGGCTGTGCAAAGTCACCAGCCTCACTTTCTCCTCCAGAGCCATCTAAGTCCAGTGGCAAGATATAGATCAGTATGACTGGAGAGGACCCTGGGTGCAGTAGGAGACATTGATCTTTCTAGGCTAAGGTCTATATAAGATCTCAGTTTGACTGAGGCAATGTCCAATCAGTGATAAAGGCTAGGTAAGAAATGAGAAAGAGAATGACCTGTTTTATCTAGTCAAAAAAAAATCAATCTTGGAAGGGAAGAACCTCAGGGTTTCTGGCCAAAACAGAAACAATTGCTATTTGCATTCACTTTGAGACAAGCAGGGCCCAAATAATAACAAGTAGGGCTTGGCCTGGGTCCCATTGTTGTCCAATCTATGAGAGCCAGAGTGATTTGGATTTAAGGGATGGTCCTTAGGAAACAAATCTATCACATAAATCCCAATAAATCTTGCAAGGTTTCAGCAATCAAAATTTAGAATTTGTGATATTTATTACCTTAAGATGTTCTTCCATGGCAGCACAGTGGATAGAACACTGACCTTGGTGTCAGGAGGACCTGAGTTTAAATCTGGCCTGAGAAACATACTAGCTGTGTTACTCTGGGAAAGTTACTTAACCCTATTTGTCTCAGTTCTTCATCCATAAAAATGAGGGATAATCTAAGAATCATTAGACTACCATGAAACATTAGTAACAAAAATCATCAAAACATAATAAAAGAATTCCAGAGAGTAAAATGAAAATAGAGTTTACTAATCACCTCCTGAAGGAAGGTTAAAAAATAAAACTTGCAAGAATGCCATAGCCAAAATCCAGAGCCTATACAGATCAAAGAAATGAAGGAAAGCAAGCAGCCACAAAGAAAGAGGGCAAGAATCAACATGAGAGAGTCAGGATAAGGTTACACAAAACTGGTCAGATACCACAAAACATAAAAAGAAAATCTTGGAATGTGACAGTTCAAAAGCAAAAGATAAAGGGTTAAAACCAAAACAATTTACCTTCCAAAATGGAATATAATCCTACTGGAGGGAAATGGATCTTTAATAGAATAGAGGACATTTACATGGTTTAAATGAAAAAAAAAGAAACAAAACAAAACAAAACAAAAACAAAAAGAAATAGAAGTGGAATAGAGGCAAATAACTCCAATGATAGATTATGAGTATCAGTTCTAATCTTTCTCCTTTACTGCCCTCTTATTCATTATATAAAGTACAGTGAAGAGAGAGGAAAATATATGAGAATAGAATGGATGGAAATAATCCACAAAGAATGTGAATGGTATGAACTCACCAACAAAACAAGAAAAATGTGTAATGCATTAGAAAGCAGAATCCAGTAATATGTTATTTACAAGAATCATAGATGATGTTTCAAAAAGATTTACAGAAAATTAAAATGAGGCTAGATCAGATTTTATTTTGCCTCAAGTAAGAAAAGGGTTATTAATAATGGCCTCAGACAACAATAAAACAGCAACAATAAAAGTAGACATGCTTAAGAGATATATAGGAAAATTACAATACACTTAAAGGCACCATAAATAATGAAATATAAGTACTTACTTATTATATGCCAAATAACATAATATTGACATCCTTGTTGTTTGTCCTTCATTCTTGAAGAAGACTAAGACTGGATTTAAGTGAAGGAAGACTGTGAAAAGTCACCGGCCTCACTGTCTCTTCCAGAACCATCTGGGTCCAGTGGCAAGATATAAAGGAAAAGTTAATTGATAGGGTAAAATAGAAAAGAAGACCATAATAGTAAAGGACCTGAACATGCCACTCTTAGATCTAGACAAATTTAACAAAAAACAATAAAGTTAAAGAACTGAGTAAAATTTTTAAAAGTTAAATTTTGGGCAATCACTGGATGGGAAACAGTGTCTGTGTGTGTGTGTGTGTGTGTGTGTGTGTGTGTGTGTGTGTGTGTGT
>NW_020954583.1:13225059-13297128 GCF_900497805.2 Vombatus ursinus
TGTGTGTGTGTGTGTGTGTGTGTGTGTGTGTGTGTGTGTGTGTGTGTGCTATATAAACAGGCAGGCAGGTGTGCATGCATACACATGCATATATGGAAATACATACTCATCAGCATTGCATGATACATTTATAAAAAATAATCATATAATGAAGCGTAAAAACCTTACAAACAAAAGCAGAAAGATTAATGCCAGGAAGTGTGCTAAATGCTTTATAATTATCTCATTTGATCCCCATCAGAATCCTGGGATATAGATATTTGTTTGTTTGTTTTTAACCCATTTTTACAGACAAGAAAAATTAAATAAAGAGAAGTTAAGTAACTTGCCTGAGATCACACAGCTAGGCCTGATTTGAACTCTGGCCTTCCTGACTCTAAGTATTTAGGGTAAATTTTATATTTCTGATTGTTTGCATTAACAAAAGAGAGTAAAAAGAGATCAGTTAATTGGAAATGCAACTAAAAGTGGGAGAAAGGGAAGAAAATAATCACTTATACAGTGCCTACTATGTGACAGACACTGTGAGAAATATTTTATAAGTATTTCATTTCACTTAGAAAAGCCACAAATCAAGAAACCACAACTGAACACCACAAGAGAAATTCTGAAAAATCAAGGAAGAGATTAGCAAAATAGTTTGGAAAGAATCAATTGAGTTCATAAAGAAAAGTGAGAACAATTTTTTTAAAAATCTAACAAAATAGGTAAATTATTAGCTAGTCTGGTAAAAATTTAAAAAAAAATTGCCAGTATTAAAAAGGTATAATTCATGGCAAATAAAGAAAGCATGAGAATTATTTTTATGATTGCATAGCAAGAAAACTTAAAATAAATGGATTAATATTTAGAGAAATAGAAAATATCCAGATTAGCAGGACAAGAAGTAGATCATATATATAACCCAGTATCAGGAGAAAAATGGTTGAACAAGTAATAAATAAACTGTTGAAAAGAGAAAGTACCATTACAAATGAATTCTAACAAATATTTAAAGAATAATTAATTCTGACATTACATAAACTTTTGCTATATAAGAGAAGAAAATACAATTTCAAATTTCTTTCTATGATACAAATATGTCCTAGCTATCTAATCAAGAGAGAAACAAAATTGAGAGTAGGACAATATGTCTAACAAACACTGATGAAAATGTTAAATAAAATATTATTAAAGAGGCTATAGAAGAATAACAATATTATACATTAATACTAGTTTGAATTTGTACCAGAAATTTAAGATTATTGTAATATTAGGAAAATTATAAATATAATTACTCCAACAAAAAAAGAATAATAATCACACAATCATCTCAAGAGATGCTGAAAAGGCTTTTGAAAAAGTAAAACTCTGATATCTGTTAAAATTAGTGAAAAGCATAGGAATAAAGGAACCATTCCCAAATATGGTAAATAGTACCAATCTAAAATTCATAACAATGCTTAGATGCCTTTACAGTGAGATCAGGGATAAAGGGTTTCCATTACCACCATTATATTTGATATAGTTTTTAAAATGCTAGCTACAAAACAAAAAATAATCATTTGAAAAAAAAGCATAGGTAAAGAAGAAATATAATTATCTCATTTTGAAAGTAATACAGCAATTTGTTTAAAAACCTTAGAGACTTAACTAAAATTAATTTAAATAAATAACTTCAGCAAAGTAGCATGGTCCAAATAAATCCATATGAATTATTAAGTTTTCTATATTTTACCAACAAATTACTGTAGCAAAATATAAAAAAAGGCATCCCACTCAAAATGTTTTTAGTGTATATTTAATATTTACATGTTTACTGACCAAAACCCACAAAGGAACTTTATGAATACATTAATATAAAATCCTGTAAGAATCCAGGAATTGGAATTTGAAATATGACAGAGAGCATTTGAGTCAGGATTATCACAGGGGAAAATGGACATAATTTGTTTTGGCAGCAATCTGCAGTCCACCTGATCAGAAGGAGGAAATATATGAGAATTTTAAAAAACATACCTTTTATATATTCTTTTCTTCCTAGATACCTAATATTACTGAGGAGAGTTCATGAGTTCCTCCACACTGAAAGTCTTCAAGTAAATGTTGCATGATCATCTGTGGAGATTTTATAGAGGGGATTCTTGTTCAGGTGTGTATTTGACAAGGTGGTTTTGAAGTCCCTTCCAATTCTTTGATTCTAATATCAAGAAAAGAGTAGGGTTTGGTTTGTCTGCTTTATTGTGAAAAAAAATACATAAAAAACTAAAATCAAATGTTAAAAAAAAGTTTGAAATCTGAGATTCAAATCATACCCATCAGATGGACAAATAAAAAAAGAGGCAGAAAACAATTTTGGAGGGCATTTAGGAAGACTGGCACATTAATAAACTAATGGTGAAACTATGAATTGATTCAACCATAAATCACCAAACTGTACCTCTTCTTTGACCCAGACAGATTACTATTAAACATGCTCCCCAAGTAAATCAAAAAAAGAGGAGAGAGATCACATATGCAAAAGATTTCTAGCAGTACTTTTTTTTTTTCTTGAAGCAAAGAACAGGGCGATAAAAGTGTCCATCATTTGGGTAATGTGTGAAAAATATGGCATGTGAATAAAATGGAATTTATTACATTATAACAAAATAAAGATTGTGATAGGTTCACAAAAAATATAAAGACTTGTATGAACTAATCCAGAGTGAAGTTAACAGAACAAGAAGAACAACTTATGTGATGATTACAACAATCATATGAGAGGAAACAACTTTGAAAAATCTGAGAATTTTTATCAAAACATCAACCAATCATAACTGCAAAAGACTGTGGATGAAACATGCAATCTACTTCTAGGCAAAGAGACAATGAACAAGAGGTATAGAACTAGTCATGAATTCTCAGACTTGGTCAATATGCTTATCTGTTTTGCCTAACTATTCATATTTGTTAAAAGGAAACAGTTCTACTAGGGAGCAGGTAAGGAGGTTAGTGGATGGCAATAGAAATGGAGAGAGGGGAGAAGAAAAAAAATTATGATATTTTATTCATTGAAAATAACTCAACGACAAATGGGATTTGTTATTAAAGAATTTTGAAAACTGTCAAAAGAACGAAGTTTAGTATGGTAAGAAAATGGAAAATCACCATATAAAACTTAATTGAAAGAAATGGTGATTTCATATGGAGAGGGAAAAATTGAGAGGGAACATGATAACTAGTGTCAAGTGATTGAAGAATTGTCATATGAAAGAAGGGTTAGAATTAGTTTGTTTGACCTTATACTGCAGTACTTACAGAAATTGGTTAAAGAGGCAGAAAGATGGGGTTTGGTTCAACGTCTTAAGTCACTCCCTATTGCCTCTCAGTTAAAAGACAAAATGTGCATTGTAGCTTTTAGAGCCTTCCATGATCTTCATCCCATCTATATTTTCAGTCTTATTTCTTATTCTTGCCAATTACACACTCTTTATTCCAATCAGATTGGGGTAGAGGGAGCTAGCTGCTGACAGTGCATATCATTACATTTCCTTAAGTATAATTCAAGTACCACCTCCTACATAATGCCTTTCCCTATTGCCTCCTTTGAAATGCTAGAGTAACTTTGCATCCATTTATCTTCATACATGTTGTATTCTATAAGTACTATATAAGACCCTTGAGGAGAAGGATTTTTCATTTTTGCGTTTGTGTCCCCAAAGGTTGACATATGCCTTATACATAGTAGATGCTAAATAAATATTTGCTGATGTTTTGCATTTTTGTTAAACTTTTGTACTATCAATTAACTTTTTGTGTGTTTCTGTCATATTTTTAATCTTCCTGCATGTAGCAGGTGCTACATAAATATTTGTTCATTCAAATATCCCAAGGTGCAGGCACCTCAAGATTCCAAAAATAAAGTGTTGAAATAGACAGTTGACAAGTTTGCAAATTTCAAATGTACCTGTCATTAACCTGGATGGCAAACCAACAAATTATAGAATTATTTTGACATGTGTAAGGTAGTATTCTCTATCACAGATATTAAGATAAAAATCTTTTTACAATTAGATCATAGGACTATGGCACCATATTATTTCATGTTGGGAAGGAACATTAGAGACTGTCCAGTTCATCTTCTTCATCTTAGAAAGAGATTAATTGACTTGTTCAAGATCATATCAAGTAGTAAATGTATGGTGTAATAATAGTCAGTAAACATTTATTGCATGCCTATTATGTGTCAGGTACTCTGCTAAGGGATAGGGATATAAAGAAAGATAAAAGATATTCACAGAGTTCACAGTCTAAGGTGAGGAGACTATGTACAAACAAGACACACACATATGCCTATGGTCAGGAGAGAGCCCCTTATGTGATGAAAGGCAGAGAAAGTAGTGTCATTAGATTGTACAGTACTTGAGATAAGACTAGAAAGATAGAAGGAGGCCAGGTTGTGAAAGGCTTTGAATCATGGAGGTGAGTTTATTAAATAAGTGTGTGTGTGTGTGCGTGTGTGTCTGTGTGCATGTATGCATGTGTGCATGTGTGCCTATGTTTGACAGGGTCAGAACCTGCTATTTTGCAAATATCAGTGTGACAGCTTATTAAAGGAAAATAGGTTGGTGTGGGAGAGACTTGAGGTGGGGGGGTGAAAAAGGCCATGGCTTTATAGTCAGTGGACCTAGATTTGAATCCCTATTCTCTTGCTCCATTAGATGCGTAGGGTACTCACTATATGAATTTGTTTTCAGTAGAACATTTATCTATAATCAGTTATCTAAAACTTAGATTGATGTTTTATTTTATTTTTTTTTAATTCTGCAATAATGGTAGAAAAATAGAGCAGGCCCTAGGCTAGTCACACATCAAAATCAATGCGTCATTGTGGCTATTGGACTCAGCAATAGACTAGGTGTTAAGAGGATTTTATCTTCAAATCCTGGATCTAGCAGTGTATGGAATGAGTGATGTGTAATGAATCACTTCTACCATTAGCTGTGTGATTTCGAATGAGTCACTTCTCCCTGTTAGAGCTCTACTGTATCCTCTGAAAACTGAGAAGGCCGAGAGATCAGTTTACTGACTGCTCTGCTAGTCCACAGACAATTCTGTACACTCACAAAACTTTTTTTACTACCAAAAGCCCTGATTTATTAAAACCTATGAACTTGAAAATCTGGCTATTTTTTCTCTTTCTCTTTATACAGCAACTTTAATCTTCTACCCAATTACATGTTCCTATACCCAAGGGGCTAAAAACCACTGCACTGTAGTGATGGAGAGAGGAGCATATGTGAATGTGTTTGGGGTCAAGTAATATTAAATTACATGAATATAAATATTCTTTCCATTCTAGTGTCCTATGATTCTAAAAGCTATAAGATCTGGATGTCCTGAAGAAGGACTTGGTCAGAAAGTCTGTGAAACAATTGCAGCAACACCCTTATGTTCTTAACCTCAGAAAGTTATATCCTGGCTTTACTGTGTACCTGCCTCTATCCCAGAACCAAGATGTCATTAGTCATGATGGTAATAAACATCCTTATGATAAAGCCTTGCTTATTTATCTGCCCTGCACTCAACCTCAAACTCACTGGGGAAAACAAAAAACAACAAACAATCCTTCTATTCCTCCCAGAAATATTCTTCCTTTGTAGTCTCTTCAAGACTCATATTTATCCATAAAGCACTAAAAACATGAAACATAACCTGAGTAGTTTAACATTTTTTGAAGTAATTACCATCCTTCAAATCAAAATATCCACAGATGACTATCTCTAAAGAAACTATTATTTTCCCTCCTCACCATGAAGTTAACTAGATTACCCTCCTCCCTGTAGTAGTTTCAGTTTCAGTCATGCGCACACCTGTAAGGCAGAATATGCTTTTCTTTAAAGATGATTGGTCCCAATTTTTCCATTCCCTCATACCACACACTAGACTGCTGCCTTAAGGACTTCAAATAGGTACCCCAATAAGTTTGATTCTTGAATTTACCTCTCTACATAGAAACACTGATTCAATTGCTTCTCTTTGTAGTTAGAGAACAGGGCCTTTCTCATTCCCCCAATTTTTGAGCCTCGTGACTTTCAGATTGCAACTCCTTATTTCAATCCAGACCCAAACTCTATTCAGTTATTCAGAGCTTTAGAAAACCAACAGGGACTTTGATTTACATTCATCAATTTTTCATCCACCAGCAATGTTGACTAATGTCCAGGAAGAATTTATTGTCTAATTGTACTACATAAATTTGAATAGTTTATTTAAAAATAAAATCAATATATCTAGAATTAAAAGAGAATCATTAACTGGGAGGTAGGGGAGATACATTTGAATTAAATAGCCCTGACAAAGATCTGATATTGAAGAAAAATAGAAAAGTGATGCAAATATATAGGAACAAGAGCCATTTCTTATCCAATAGCTAAGTGGTCAAAGAATATGAACAAATGTATTAAGAAGAAATGCATCACCTCTCATGTGACTATTTCAGTAGCCTTCTCAAAGGTCTTTCTTCCACAAGCTTCCTGCATTCTAATCCATCAGCTACCAAAGTGATTTTCCTAAAATGTAGAACTGACCATGTAAACTCTCTGCTCAGTGAGCTGCAATAGATCTCTATTACTATCAGGATCAAACATAAACTCCTTTCTTTGCCATTTAAAGCTATTTGTAATATGGTCCTCTCCTCACTTTCCAGTTTTCTTACACAACATGCCCATTTACAAATTCTACAATTCTGCTCCTCTGTCCTAATTATGGTTCCTTGAACACAATGTTCCATCTCCCACCTCTGTGTCATTATAGTAATGATCCTCCATGCCTGGAATGCTTTGCCCCCTTGACCTCTGCCTTTGAGTTTGCCTAGCTTCTTTCAAGATTCAGCTCAATGTCCACATTGCCCAGGAGAAATTTTCCCATGCCCCAACTATCAGTGCCTTCCCTTCTCAGGTGGCCTCTCATCTATCCTCTATATATATGCACTGTGTATTCTTATTTACATGTTGTCTTACCCATTAGAATATAAGCTCCCTCGGGGCTTTTATTCCCTGGGGTTTAGGAATAAAATAAATAATAAAAATAAATAAATAATAAAATAAAAGTGTACTGCCCAGCACATAGTAAGCGCTTAAGAAATGCTTGTTAAAAGCTAGCAGTTACATATTGCTTTTAATACTTGCAAAGCACTTTATACGTAATCTCATTTAATTCACACAACTCTTCTTCAAAGTATGTCTATCCTCCAGTCTATAGGAGGTAGTTTTCTCAGTAGGCTCTGTGGAGGAAACAAGACTTGAACTAAGCTTTGAATACTGAGAATTCACATTTTAGTAGGCATGTGAGCCTTTTAAATGCTGTTGTTGATTTGTCTTGTTATAGTATTTTTTAAAATAAATTCTGAGATCAGCTTTGAAGGAACAACATGGTTTAATTTTAAATACTGATTTTGAAGGCAGAAATTAAATCCTGCTCTGCTACTTGCAGATTCCTTGACTGACAAGTCACAACCTCTTCTGTCCCCAGTTTCCTTATAAAAATATGAACTTTGAATTGATCTTTTGAGGCCCTTTATAACTCTAAAACTCATGTTCTTATTATTTTAAAAATGTACATATATGAAATAGAGGAGACACAATGAGATTTACACAATTCAAGCAAGTGTTGAGAAAAATATATCACTATCATTTTGCCAAAAGTGTCCTAGTACCCAGTGTAAGACTGCATCAACAAGTGAAGGAAAATGAAGTACCTACAAACATTAGTAAACAGTGCTGAGGTTACATTGATGTTACATGACTACTTCACTTTTCAGAGGGTTCATTTGAAGAAAAAATAGAAGAAAAGCCAACCTATCACCAGGAACACCTCCTTTTCCATTATATTCAAAGAGCACATATTTGACATCTTTCCTGTACTGACATCTGAATGTTATTACAGCATTAAGGTTAACAACTGACTAAACACAAAACTCCAGAGCTGATGGATGATAGGTAGTAATTGTTGAAGCAAAGCTTTGGAATAACATGTTTTACAGGGTCTGGTATCCCGTTTCCTATAGTGACAGTTCTCAGCATCTTAATAGCTAAAGGATAGTAAATTGTTCACTCCATGAACATTTTCAAAGTGATTTTTGATATAAACTTTCAACAGCAGTTTCCAAAGGGGTCATTTGAAATGACTGATATAGTACTTAGTGCAAGACAGGACTACAACATTTAACATTCACTGAGTTTAGAACATGACACAATATGATCCTAATTGCAGTTCTGTCAGCAAAGAGAGCAAGAGATGCTCATGTTCCTGGCCACACACTTTATCACTTTGACTAGAGAGGATAGTTTTTAGCTGGGGAAGGTAACATATGATAGGATGATATAGTGCGGGCCTCTTTTAATAACAGCCAAGAGTTGTTTAAATGACCATGATGGGGGTTTGAATATCTTGTTCTTCCCTCCCCCGCAACTTCCAAAAGCACAGCTTTTTGTACCGTAGTGGTAGAGTAGATTATACTGTTGTGACTTTCCTGCTATTAAAAATGCCACGTTGAGGGAACTGAATTCCTTTTATGTGGGTTAATTTTTCCTTGAAGGGCAGACAACTTTAAGAAAGACCCTGTGTACAAAATGTAAACAGCTCAGCATGGTTTCATCATAACTATGTGAAGTTGCATATCTAAGTGGAGTATATCAGTTGTGTCCTTCAAGTCTGAATGATAACACATTTATACTAAATGGCAATATTAATAAGTCTATTGAGTCTGTTTTGTGTTTCATACAAAATCAAGCCATTTTTTTTACCTTGTTTCTTTATTTTGCATCAAAACACTTTGGTGTTCAAAAAACAATTAATTAATAATAATTTATCAAGCACCTACTATGTGCCAAAACCTATCCTAGGTCCCAGGGGTACAAAGATTCTCTTTGAAACAGACCATGAGCTCAAGTAGCTTGCCTTTTATGTAGGGAAAGGGAAGAAACCATGGAGACATAGTTCTTTCTTAAGGAGCTACTCCTCTGAATTATATTTACACTTTGGAGTTGAACCCACAGAGGGTAGCTGTCATTTTCAGTTTTTAGGATATTCTGTAGGTGTGCATTTCTAATGCTATAGCTTGAGCCCATATCTTTATGCTTCCCATGACTAATAGTATAGGAAATTCAATTAGCTCTTAACAAAAGCATTTACTAATGTGGCATAGAAAAATGTAGTAGTTATATAACTTCTCCACCCTACACACAAACCTAGAGCAGACTCTGCTACAAATACACACTATCTACAGGAAGAATGGACACAAGCTTAAGAGTATTATGATAGTGACAACATATGTATCAAACATGTGGTCACTCTTCTGGTTACTGCTGGGCTTCAAAGACATTTTTCTTTCAACAATACTCACAAAGCCCCTCCTTGGGTACAGTGTTCCTGCTATGAGTGAGGTTTTCATCTGAATGTCAGCACCTGGTCCTCACAGCACATGGCAACTCTTGTGGATCCATAATGAACTCTCTATTGTGCTGCCAGGGATCATGCTCCTCAAAAGTGTTTAGGGATTTAATGACTGCCTCTCTGCATCTACTTTTGCCTGGAGACTGTCTCTTCTTTCTCAGTTGGGCCTTAATCAAGTGACTCTCCACTCTGTAGGAAGATGGGGAGTTTCTTTATGGGAAATTAACTCTGCTGCTGGATTGTGGCTCATTGATACATTGGTCTCCTCCACAGACAGCTCCTAGCCCACATTCCCTCCTACTCTCAAACTCTGTTGTTATTTCCAGGGCTTAGCAGCTACCTGAAGTTGCAGGTGGGTAGTATATTTTCAGCTTAACCAATCAGAGAGAAGTATTCATACATGAAACACCTTATTTCATCATCTGTGACTATATCCTGTTGTTTGTTTTTGCTTTTTGGTGAGGCAATTGGGATTAAGTGACTTGCTCAGGGTCACATAGCTAGTAAGTGTCAAGTATCTGAGGCTGGATTTGAACTCAGGTCCTCCTGGCTCCAAGGCCAGCTCTCTATCCACTGCACCACCTACCTGCCGCTATGACTACATCCTGTGATTACATCAAGTGATCTGGGCATCTGAAAATCAAACCCCTACTCACCTGTGTATGTATGTACATAATATATTCAAAGTAAATGAGGTAATTTCAAGGTGAACACATGTACTAGCAGTAAAAAGGGTTAGTTACCTTACAGAAGGTGAAGTTGGAGCTGTACCTCAAAGACAGTTAGAGGATTCTAAGAGGAAGAGGTGAGGACATAATATTTGTTAATATGTTTGCCCTTGATGAAGTCAAACTTGATATTTGAAACAACTTTACAAATATAGACCTGGAACATATATAATGTTTACATATAACTTTTTTCACTTCTTTCTTTGTATTCCCTATGCCTAACACAATGCCTGGAACATAGCAAGTGCTTAATAAACATTCAGTTAATTGATCAATTGATTCTGAAGCCCTAATCATGGAAATATCTTTAACTAAGAAGTCTAATCAAAAGAGGAATGCATGAAATAACAAAATGTGAACAATTTTTAGCAAATATAATAGAACTTGCATGTTAAAACAAGTTGTTTATCCCTTTCAAAGAATTCATTTTGTGGGACTATACACCTATTCCAATAATATTTTAAAGAATTTTCTTTAGAACCTGAAATACATTCTTTTAAATATCTTCAAAGGCACTCTGTATATGGATTTGATTTTTTAGAACAATCAAAAGTTATCTGAAGTTATGTTTTGTGATCAAGTTAGTTTTGTTAAAAAAAAAAAGTGTGATTGTAAAGTAACTAACTAGGTTGTCTAGGTCCAGTGCTTCTTAAACTGTGGGTCACAACACACAGTCTTTGGTCTCTATCCACAGTTTAAGAAACTCTGTTTCTTTTATTTAAGTATTTAAGAAGCCCTGGGAGTCTAGTACCACTGCTAGACTCTAGTACTAGGGCTTCTAGGGCTTCTAGGGCTTCTTAAACTTTTCCCACTCTCAATCCCTTTTCTTGTTTATTATTAGTTGCTGTTGCATGGCCTGAGAACATATGCAGTACAAAGTACCTATGCTTTGTGTTCAGAACCAATACTGCAGTCAACATGGCCAAGTGCTGCCAGAAACACCTCAAATTCATTACGCAGTTGATTTTTAATTAATTTTTGGTCCTTGCACATTGAGAAATCTTTTCCAGTGGCCAAATTTTTCGTGACCCTATATGGGGTCACGACTCACAAGTTAAGAAGTGCTTAGTCTGCTTACCTCTTTCCTCGCCAGCTATTCACTTGCCAGTCTTTTGCAATCTGACTTTCAACCATACCATTCAACTGAAACTTTGATTTCCAAGGCTACTAATTATTTCTTCACTGATAAATATCACTTTTTCCTCAGTTGTTACCCTCTTTAACCTCTTTGCAGCTTTTGATATTGCTAACCTCCTCCTTCTCCTGAACAGTGGTTCCACACTTCCCACCCCTTGGTCTCCATAATACTGCTCTCTCTTTTTATGTATTTGACTACTACTTGGTTTCTTTGCTGGATCATTATTTATCTCCTTCCTCCTTAGCCTGCATATCTTTTAATGCTCTTCCAGGACCCCTCGTATGCTACAGTGCATCCAAGTACTAACAGATGGCTTTAAAACCTAGATATCTAGCTTTAAATTCTCTTTTGAACCCTATTTCTATATAAAAAATTCCTGGACGTAGTATTATAGAATGATAGGTCCTAGAATCTATGGGTTTTGAGCTAGAAATGACCTTGGAGATTGTCTAGTTCTATCTCTATATTTTACAGCTGAGCAAGCTTTGACCAAATTTTTGATATGACCAAAGTCATATAATCTACTGGCTGATCTAAGACACAAACTCATGTCCTCTAAATATAGCACTTTTCACTATTTGACACTCTTTATCTCTTCTTGGAATCACTGCAGGCTTCTCAAAATTAATATGCTCCCCAACTCCAAAGCATTTTTATTTTCTTTCCCATAAACCTGACCTTCAACCAGATATCTCTATTTCTGTGGAAGAACCATTATTTTCCAGTCACCTATATTCATAAACTTAGGAGTTATCTTTGACCTTTCCCTCTCTTTCACCAGCCATCCTATGCCTAATCAATCTATTGTCATTCTTGTTCAGTCTACATCCAGATGAGTTTTAACATATACTTTTAATGTATATTTAATATATACCCTTTTCTCTACTCATACTGTCATAATGTCAGTACTGTTCCTGATTATCTTCTGCATGGGTTATTATAAGAGCCCTTTATTGGTCTATCTGCTTCCATTGGTTCCCCTCTACCAAATGAACTTTAGCAGGCAACAAAATAATCTTAACTAGAACGTCTGTCACTAACCTGCTCAAAAAAGCTTCAGTGCCTTTCCATTGACTACAGTATAAAATACAAAGTCCTTAACATGACATTTAAACTGTTAGGCAATCCAGTTGCAAACTGTATTTCATATGTTATTTCATACCACTCCTCTTTCTGGTCTCCTCATTAGAATCAGACTAAACAAACAGATGTTCTCCACATACATTTTCCATTTCCCACTTTTATGCATTTGAACAAGCTTTTCCTGCCTTTATGGAATGTACTCCCTCCTTGTCTCTGCTTCTCACAGTCCTTGTCTTTCTTCCTGGTTCATCTCAACTGCCACAGCCTACATGAGACCTTTCCATATCTCCCCAATTATTAACACTCTCTCTTTTCTCAACTTTTTCCTAATTTATGTACGTGTTGTGCTGACCCAAATCAGTCCCTCCCCCATCACCAAATTATAATATAAGCTCTTTAAGATCAGGGACTATTTTGTTGTTGTCTTTTTTTCCTTAGATATCCTTTATCCTTAGGTGCTAGCACAATATCTAATAGTAATTAACAGCAGGTATTAGATACTTTTGCTGAATTGAATAGAATTGAATTCAATTGATAATGTTCTGTGTGATATATCCATTGTTACATGTATTATTTGAAGGTATAATATAGTTTAATCCTATCCTTTCTCCATTTTTCAGTATATGAGGCAATTATTTGATTCAATTTATATTCTGACTGCAGATAATTATTTCTCCTTCATCACTAGCACTCTAAGAAATTAGTTGATTCAATTTCAAGTTCTTTTTCTCATATATGTAGCTCTTTTAGCAGAAATATCTATCACATAAAAGGTCCCTGGTTAATTTTGGAAGGTCACACTCTTTTTAACCTGAGTTCTGAGCAAGCAGCCTTGGAAAAATCTATGATATGGATAGCTGGCACTATATTTGCATGAGTGCTGATCAATTAATAAATGAAAGAAATAATAAGAGAAAAAATTAAAGAATTTTCTTGGCTCTCTCCTAGAGCTGCCTTCTCCAGATCATTTCAACTCAAGTTCTTTTGCCTGTCTTCTTTTCCACTACCACTATTTTGTTGACTCAAGTTTTCCCTGTTGCCGATTCAGTCTTTGTTCCAGTTGTGTCTCTTTAATAGGAATAAATGAAGGACACTAAAGTAGGTTCATAGACTCTGAGAAGGAAAGAGCCTCATAGATCATTCAAACCAAACCCTTCATTTCAAAGATTAGAAAACAGAAGCCCAGAGTAGTCAAATGACTTGCCTGAGGTCACAGTTTTACCAAGTAATGGGCCTGGAATTCTAACTAAGTCCTTTGACTCCACATCTAGCATCCTTTCTACTGTGTTAAGATGGTTCTTTGTCTGATTCATGTGACAACCTCAGAACATTTCTAATCTATTACCAAATCATTTTTCCCTTTATTTTCTTAACTCATTATCTCTTAAATAAGGCTTGAATCTATTGAACTGACTACATAAAGTATAAATAAGCCAGCTATATGACAGTTATCTTCTAATTTTTCTAGTATACTACATGGAAGACAGATTAGGCTGAATCAGCATTGTTCCTTGGGGCAGAACTAGGAGCAATGAATATTAAAGAAACTCATATTTGGTTCAATACAAGTAGAAACTTATTTCTCTTTCATTTAATTCACATAGTGACTCTAGTGAATTCTTTATTCTTTACTACTTCATGGAATTGTTAAATCTGTCTCAATTTTCTGGATAGATTGTTTGAGCTTTGAACTTAATCTTCTTGAGGTCTGAATGAGCAGCATCTGCATATTAATCTTCAGAAATTGCTTTTTGCTCCTTTTCTTTCTTCATGTTTTTTCCCTATCCAAGTTTCAAAAGATAGGGTATTTTCTATCATGCACTAATAGGTTTTATTTCTGCTGTTATGCTTTCTGTAGCAAGTGTTGTGCCACAGATTATTATCCCTCAGAGGCATTATTTTTATTTCCTTTTTAATAAATAATTTTATGCAAAGAGTTTTAGCATTTCATGATTAATTTGTTTCATATAGTTCAGGAAAAATATGAAAATCATATAACAACTAATAATGCTAATTCACATTTTTATGGCATTTTCAGTTTCACAAAGTGCTCTTCTCACAAAAGTCACTGCAGTAGGTAGTATCTTTATCCCCATTTTATGGGTAGGAAAATAGTGTCTATGACAGGTGAGATGATTTGACCATGACCTTAGAGCTAAGGGATTAGAATCAAATAATCCTGACTCTAAGTACAACATTTTTTTCACTATTCACTGATTTTCCCCTACTCCTTTAATTAATTCATAAAAATGAAACTAGACCTTTTTTTTTAATTCTAGAATGAGAAAATGATTGGATCTAAGTGACTATTCATCAAATGAGTGTAAAGACTTCCTTTGGGAAAGGGAGGGAAATAGACATTCGTCCAGACTTCTGAACTAAAATGAACCTTAACTATTGGCCATCATTAGCTTCAAAAGATAACATGGTGATCTATTTGCCTGTCAGATTTTGCAATCTAAACAAAATTAATGTGGAACAATATTTCCTTAGGAAGTAAACCAATAAAAAAAGGATATATTTTTAAATTGATGCAGCACTTATACTTATACCTGGAATGTCAAGAATATGTTCAATAAATTCTAATTTAAAAATATGTAAATAATTTTATTAAACAGAAAATACAATTATAATTAGACAAAAATTAAACATTTTTCTTTTGCTCCAAAACAAATACAATTTCAATTTCAATTCAATTCTCACAGTTCATGAACTTTCTCAGCTACTTTGATATCCATCTTCATTCTACTTCCAACAAATTGAAGAATATGAATATGAATATGTTAGATTTCACCATCACCTGGCTGTGCTACCTCCATGACTTTGAACTCAGGGATTCCCACCCATGATGAAATCATTTTTTTAAATTATTCTGCCTCATTCCTAAACCCATTCTTCAATATATCTCACTAAGACTTCTATGTCCTTTATCATTTAGTGTTCTATCATTTGATCTACCCTGCTCTGGTTTCACTTTCCTTTTGCAGTCTTGATAACATAGTTGAGTAGTTTAACTATACACTGTTGCTTATCATTGAATCCTTTGCTCCCTTGTCCTGTTTCTACTAACATCTTGCCAAACCATAATGCTGAGTTACCTCCTTCCCCAATGAGCTGCTGAATGCTGATTAAAAATTCAAAAATGTCATCTCTCTCTCTCTCTCTCTCTCTGTCTCATTGTCTCTTTTTTCATACTCTTACTGTCTCCTTTCTCCATATTATTTTGTATTCATTTGGATCTGCATTTCATTCAAAGTCCCACTTACCCTAGAAAAATGTAAATTCTTTTACAGAAGGAATTCTTTCTTTCTTTTTTCTTTTTCCTTTCTTTCTTTTTCCTTCCTTCCTTCCTTCTTTCTTTCTCTCTTTCTTAACCCAGCAATCAGTGTCTTGCATTTAGTAGCCACTTAACAAACATCCATTAAATTGAAATGCATTGCCTTTAAGGGTATTCTATATCTAAGTGCATTAGGCTACAGATCATTAAGATAAGAGGCAGTATGGTATAAGCAACAGAGAGCTGGCCTCAGAACCTTGAAGACCTGGTTCAGCTCCTACCTCAGATATATATCGAGTGTGTGACTCTGGTCGAGTAACTTAACCTCTCAACTCTTAAAGTAACTCTGTAAGACTCTAAGTTGTTGAGAATATGCCCACTTGCTTTGGGAGAAGGAATTTCCAAACCATGGATTTTCCTGTAATAATGAAATCACAGGTTTAGGCCTTATCTTTAGCACTAGGATGACCTCATACACATGTTAAGTGGTCTTCTGATTTTATTTCAGACAATCCTTCTCTTTTTAAAAAGCACTGTCCTAATACATGCTAAATGACTCTGATATATATTAGCCTGAAGAAGAGAAGATGTAGAGGTCAGGAACCTGGATTATCATAGCCATTATCAAATATTTGAAGTGATTCAGATAGAGGAGAGAATAAGACAGTTTTCTTCATTCTAACATGTATAGCTAGTGTATAGTATAGTAGTAGTGTGTAGGTGCTTACCAGGAAGCAAATTTTGGATATTTATAAGAAAGAAATATTTAGTTATTAGAGATGTCTAGGAATGTAATGGGATGCTTTGGTTGCCAGATACTTGTACGTTGAAACAGAGGCAGGATATTATGAGGCAGTTACTGAGGTATTTTACTTGAAGTAAGTTATGGTCTGATACCTTTTAAACATGTCTTTTCATGATTCTACAATTCAGGCATTTCTCATCCAATAGCAACGATTTCTGCAAAAAGTTGATAATAAATCAAATTTGACATTTATCTTCCATATAGTAGTTATTATGGGTTCATGGGGGGGAAGTGGCTCCAAACTTAATGACAATAACACTTAAACTAGGAAGAAAGTTTTAAAATTAATCAATCAAATATGGATATGGTGTTTCTGATTAAATGATAATATTGGTTGAAATATTTTCAAAAAAAGTTATAGAAGCAATATTGCCTTGTAAAAAGGAAAGATAATCAGTAATAACAAATAAGCTCTTTTTAAATTCGGAGAAAATCCTGTTAAAGTAGGTTCACTTCCTTTTTGTAAGGCAATCTTTCGATAATAATAATTTCCTTTTAATATTCTCAAAATACAGACAAAAGAGAGTCAAAGTATATTTGCTTCTTTCTCATAGAAAAATATCATTAATTTGCATCACCATTGTTTCTTTTTAAACTCCAAATTTACAAACTATAAATTGGTAACTATCTGCTATACGGTATAGTGAAAAGAATGCAGTAACACTGGACTTGGAATTAGAAGACCTGAATTCAAGTAACAATTCTTAAATTTACCATGTGACCTTACACAAGTCACTTGATCTCTCTGAGATTATTTCCTTATATGTAATATAGAATGATTATAATATTTGCCCTATGTATTTGCCCTACATGCATATAATAGTTGTTCTACATTGTTGTGAGCAAAACCATTTAGAAAGTGCTATGTGAATGTGAGTTATTATTTTTAAATTTATGTAGCAACAATTTTAAGTAGGAGTATTAGTACTGAAAGGGTGCTTAATAGATAAAATTGTATCTCTGGAAAAGATCTCCTTCATGACATATGATCCTCTCCAATTGAAGTATTATCTTTCTACATCTTATGGTATCAGGCATAGTCAAAAAGATCAGTAACCTATTTTTTTTTCTACAAGGAAAAAATATTGTATGTGTCCTTATAATCAGATAATTCAGAGGCCTCTAAGCTATTACAATACTTCAAATTTCAGTTGAATTTTGAGATATTATATCACATTATATACTATTATACTCATAAGGGTAAAGTTGATTTTCTTGAGTTTTAAAAGTGTCATATTATTTTAGTTTGTAATAGGCTGTTTGAACTATATATTCACATCAACTTTCTTTTTTTAGTAGATTTTATTTTTTCCAATTACATGTAAAGATAGTTTTCAACATTCTTTTTTTTAAAAGATTTTGAGTTCCAAATTTTTCTCCTTTCTTCCCTTCTCTCCTTCCTCCCCAACACCACAAGCAATCTGATATGTTATACATGTGCAATCATCACATCAACTTTCACAGGCAATCAGTGTACAAAAATAAAATGTTTGAGAAATGGACAGTTCCAAGGTCTTAACAGTGTCCGAAGACACTAAACATATCTGAATATGTGGGCAACTAAATTGGTATTTTTCATTTTGAGCTAAGTGAAGATATATTAAGCACACTGTTCAGGCTTGGTTGGAGCTATAAAGGGGAATGGAAGGTATTTCATGAATGTTTTCTGAGACTCAAGCAATAGATTGTGAATTTGCATTATTTTTATGTAAAATTTGACCTTCTGAGCTACCTGAAGCAGAGTATAGCCTTTGTTATTAACATTACTTTTTTTTTTATTGAATCCCAATCATTCAAATGCAAATTATGTTTCCCAAATTAATTTTGTTTTTTAAAATTTGTATGTATTGTACACTTCTTCCCAGTTCATCCTCTCAAAACGTTGTTTATACAAAACTTATCGTTTCCTTCTATGTATATAGGAGCATGTATGTATTTGCATAATATATGAGATGTGAGTATAAATGAACGACATTGATTTTCATGTGTAGCTTGTGAAATTTGTGCCTTTAAAGTCATCTCAACTATGAGTGTAAAGGGCAAAAGGGAGAAAAAGAGACTGAGACAGAATAGAACGGTAGCTATTATTATTCACTACTCCTGCATCATGAGAATATTTGATCATGTTCTTGGTCTATGTGCACATAAAGACATATTAACAAAAGATAATCCTAAAGGAAACATACCTTTGAATTGTGCCTATTTATTGCATAAAACCTAAGCGTAATTGATAGAGTACAGTACCTTTATGGAATTGAGAAAGATAATTTACATACCAAATGAAAATCAGTCATGGCATGACTAGTTTTCCTCAGAGGAGCAGCAGGATTTAGGGCTGAACACAGGGGGAATTTTGATCTTGAAATATAAGAGCTAAGCCTGATCTTCACATGACATGCTGAGCTTTTCTTTCAATATGCATAATTTAATTACTACAGCAAACAGAGGTGGAAGGTAAGAGTTTGTGTTGTATAAAATTCATGAAATGCTATCTATTCAGCTGGACTCAAGAAAATAAATTGTTCACTATTTAGAGGTGGATTAAGTGTTCAAGCCAGTAGGGTACCATTGAGATGCCACATAAAGTACCTAATAATTTACTTGCCTGAAAGAAATCATACTCCTTTAAATGTTTAACAATTTATGCACTACTCACCAACAAGATTGTTTTCATAATTTAGTACTGACTTCTAAATAAAATCACACATTTTAATGCTAATGTACAGTTAGGATATCTTAGAGTAGTGGGAAATGTGGGTGGCATTAAGATAGCAATCTTCATTATCTTTAAAATATAAAATAATATTTTATATTAGTTAATGATGCTCTAAATATGTTAAAGAGTAATAAACATTTTTAAAGAACTTTATAGCTTTCAAAGTGCTTTAGATTTGATATTTCATTTGATACAATAGTCTCATAAAGTTAATATCATTATTATTCCCATTTAACAGATAAAAAAATTAATGCTTAGAGAGGTTAAGTGACTTTTCTAGGATCACCACAGGTATTAAGTGTCTGTGACAGGTCTGAATCCAATTCGTCCTGAATCCAAGTCTGGCACTCTTTCCACTTTACCACCTAACTGACTTAAGAAAATTGATAACATTTCATTGGATGTACTGCTGCATTGGAAAAGAGAAGAAGAGAAATAAAATCTGGGCCATCTCTTCAAAGAGCTTACAAATTTTCTTGAAGGCATCTAAATTATACATATAATAAAAGTTCCAAAGAAACTGAGAAATAAAGTGAATTAATAAGTGAACACAAAAATATAATAAAGTTTCCATTGATTTAAGAAATGTATGTATATTCAAATATGTAACAATCCAAAATTATAGAAAAGTTTAAAGAGAAAGGTTTGTATCTTACAAGTATATAAAAATTAATTCAAAAACCTTTCTGTGCCTACTATATGCAAGGCACCAAAAGCAAAAAGGTGAAAATAAAACAGTCCCTGGATTCATAGTTTGCATTATAATAGGGAGACAAAAAAATGCTCAAATACAAATAGTAAAGGAAAACTACAAAGGAAAAGAATAGCATGAATGACTGAAGGGACAAGACAAGGCTGAATAGAGGAAATGGCACCTGAGTTGGGCTTTGAAGGAAAGGAAGACTTTGGTAAGGAAAAACCAAAGAAGGGGTGCATTTCAGGCATGGCTAATGATTTTGGTGAATGCAAGGAAGTGGTAATTGCAATATCAGGTCTGCAAAACACTTAATACTCCACTTATAAAACTACAAAGGTAGTTTGGGGTCAGATTGTGGAGAAAAATTGAATGTCAAACTGAATAGTTTGTATTGTATACTTGATACAAGAGGTCATCCTTGAAAGACTTTTGCCAAGGAAATGGCACAGCTATCCCTGTGCCTTAGAAAGATTATTTTTGAAGCTCTTAGGAGAAATGATTAGAACAAGGAGAAATAAAAGATAGAGAAATCTATTAGGAGACTGTTGCAATAGTCTAGGTAAGCAAAATGAGGATCTGAACTAGAGTGGTAGCAATGAAAGTAGAAATAAGGGCATTGATATAAAAACCATATGAATTGACAGGAAATGGCACCTGATTATATATGGGCATAGAGGTAATAGAGGAAAAAAAGATTGACATGAGGAATTTGAATCTGGGTGACTTGGAGGTTAAGAGGTTTCCTTCACAAAAATAGAGAAAAATAGAGAATGGTTTTTAGAGAGAAAGGACATTAGTTCCTTTAGAGATATATTGAATTTGGGATATCTAGATGGAAGTGTATTATAATGTAAACTCTCTGAATGTCTCTTTAGAGACATATTGAATTTGAGATATCTAGATGGAAGCAGGCTTTTGGTATACCTAACTAGAGTTCAGGGGAGAAATTAATTCTGAAGATATGTAAGTATATATGTATACATAAATATAAATACAAACACACATACACATGTATAGATGTATTTGCTGAATAATAAATATATATGTGTATATGTATTTGTATGTGTATGTATGTATGTATGTATGTATGTAGACACACAGATACAGAACATTAACAATTTAACCCATTGAAATTTATGAGACCATCATGGAATAGAAGACAGAAAAAAAAAAGGAGGGCCTAGGAAAGAGTTTTCAGAGCACTAATGCATAGTGGGGCAACAGATATTTGATGATTTAACTAAGGAGACTGAGAAGGAAGTAAGATAGGTGGTTGTTGTTGTTTGTCCTTCATTCTTGAAGAGGACCATGACATCAGGAAGGTGATATCATGACTTGCAAGTGAACTGGATTTAAGCCAATTGTTAATTAAGTTAATTGGATTTAAGGGAGCATAGTGCAAAGTCACCAGTCTCACTTTCTTGGTTAAGTAGCAATATATAGATCAGAACAACTGAAAATGTCCCAGGATGCAGTAGGAGACCTTAGCCTTTTCTAAGCTCAAGTCTCTCTTAAGTCTTAAGTCTTAAGTCTTAAGTCTTAAGTCTTAGTCTGACTAAGGCAATGCCCATTCAATGATTAAGGCTAGATAAGAAGTGAGACAAAGAATGATCTCTCTTATCTGGTGAAAAAAAAATCCATCTGGCAGGGGAAGACCCTCAGAGTTTCAGGCTAAAACAGTTAAGAAAGTAGAAACCAGAAAAATAAACCCCCCAAAATAATATAAATGTTGGTAGAGTTGTGAACTGAATCAATCACTCTGTAGTGCAATTTGGATTTATACCCAAAGGGCTATAAAACAATGCAAACCTTTTGACTTAGCAATACCACTACTAGGTCTATATCCCAAAAGAGATAAAAAGGAAAAAGATCTATATTTAGAAAAATATTGAAAGAAGCTCTTTTCTGGGGCCAAAGAATTAGAAATAGAGGGGAAGCCCACCTATTAGGGAATGGTTGAATAAGGTGTGGTATGTGATTATGATGGAATACTACTGTACCATAGGAAATGATGAGCAGGATGCTACCAGAAAAACCTGGAAAGACTTGTATGGGTTAGTGCAAAGTGAAATACACCATGTACAAAGTAACAGCTATATTGTAAAATGATCATCTGTGAATGACTTAGTTATTCTTAGCAATATAATGATCCAAGACTCTGAAAGACTTGTGATGAAAAATACTATCCATCCCCAGAGAAAGAACTGATGATGTTTGAATACAGATTGAAATATACTTTTTTTCTTACTTTCTTTTTTTTCTTGAGTATTTTAGTTCTGTTTTCTTTCACAACATGACTATTATGGATATGTTTTGCATGACTACACATGTATAACCTATATCAAATTGCTTTCCTTCTCAACAAGGGCAGCTGGGGAGGGAAGAAGTGAGAAAATTTGGACATCCAAGTGTTTAAAATAAATGTTAAATTTTTCTTTTTACGTGTAACTGGGAGAAAATAAAGTATAAATTGACAAATAGAATAGAGAGTGATGTGGAACATGGCATTGAAAATGAAGGAAAACTTTAAGAGGAGTAAAACAGATAGTGAAGAATGTTAAACTTTTTTTTTCATTTAATCTGCATCATTAACATTCTCTACATCACTTTCTTAAGTCTAAAAAATCAACAAAAAGTAAGTCAAGCCTTGATCTGTAACATTACTGATTTCTGTGGTATAAATCCTCACACTGAAAATTTAACATTTGGCTCTCCTGTTTAGGTAGGAGTTGGCTCCAGCACACTTTGTCATTTCCCACTTGACTGATATCCTAGATTTCATGATCTCTAGAGACTCATGATCTGCAAGATGAAATTAATTCTTAAATATATACCTCTTACTATACCCTCATTGCTCATATGGATTTCATTATCTCAAAAAAAAAAAACAACTCATCTTTCCACAAGATCTACTCTGTAACTCATACTCTTTCAGATCATTTCCAAGACTTCATCATGTCCCTGCACCCACTTACTCTCAACCCACTTTCACTGAGTCCTTTTCAGCTACTTTTTTATATTCCATCCATTTACATTGCATTTATATTTCCATCAGATTATGAACTCCCCAAGGACAGGAACTGTCCTATGATGTTCCAGTAAACATTCAGCAAATGTTTAGTTACTCACTGACATACTTCATTATAATCCATCAGGACAGGCAATCATGATTTTTTTTAATCAAAGAAAGTATTCAAGAGTTTAAGATCGTGCATCTAAAACAGTATCTCACCAGAAATGGTGAGATAATGTTTAAAGCTCCCTTCTTTAGGAATAGTTAGCTGAAAGAGTTAAGCCAGAGTAACACACATAGTCCAGGCTACCTACAGATTTAGTGATTAGATAGAGTGAGAAGACTTTATCATCTAGTAGCAGATAATTTAGAAGAATAAAATAATTATAAGATTATAATGTTTTTCAAAATGCTAAGTCCTCTTTTCCAGCTGAAAGGGGAGGGGGGTTAATCAAAGGCTAAGCAGAAAGCAGGATTGACCAGAGCCCAAGTTCCCCTTTCTGCAGCTGGAGAAAGGTTAGCCAGAGGTTAAGTTACCACCTGCCCCATTTTTTTTTCCTTTAACTAAAGTCTAAGTTGAGTAATGGAATCTGCTAAAGAAGATGGAACAGTGACTGCTAACCACTGAGCGCAAGTTCCTCTTTCCCAGTTCAATCTCTGGTTGAAAAAGGTACCACCTCAAGGAAAGGATGTGTGGCATAGGATTAAGAAAATCTGGAAGAATCTAACTAGTCAGATGACCTGCCTCATCCAGTTGAATTGCGTTCAAAACAAGTTTCTGTAATTTTTCCAATTCCTTTTTTTTTTGTTACAAAAATCATCTCTTGTAGATCACTCCTTATCTCTGACCTCTGAGGAGTTAGGTGACCTGGTTTAATATGCAAATGCTAGTTTTGCAAATTAAATCATAGATGGCTCAGTAGTAACTTTGTTCTGTTTCCTTTTTATTTCAGTTAATCACTTTTAATAAGCAGATCTACAATAAAGAGGAATTCATTCATAAAAGAGTGGGGATTCCAGAGATCATACTCAAATGGAAGTCAGAGAAGGACAGGAACTGAAGTAGGGGAAGGTTGAGTTGGATAGGGATGAGATGTAACAGAGGGAAAGGATTTTCAATTTTGAAGTAAAGTATGGTTACTGAATCACAACAAATAGGCAATAGGAAGTGGGAACTTACTAGCCCTAATACAAACAAGTACCATTTGATTTGGGTACTCAGTTAAATAAAATAGTTGATAGGTGTGATTGATTAAAATGATGGTCAGGAAGGTAATGTGATGAGGGTCACTAAGGCTTTTGCAGTCCAAAGGTGAGACAGATATTTTATTATTATACTTTTCTCCATCATAATCCTAGAAGCACTAGGGCTAGTTTCAGAAAATCAATGGTAATTGCAGCCAAAAGGACTACCCTGTAGTCTAGGGTAGGATGCAGCAATGTAATTCTACTGCCTCTGTGTTCTATAAGTGCTGACCACAGGTTTGACAGGACTTTTGGCAAAAGCGATGATATCAGTGGCACTTCCACCTCTTTTCATTGGTGGAAACTCCCATGTAATTAAAACTTTGATAATAATGGAGGGCTTAATAGATACTGATCTTACTCATTGTAATAGTGGAAGAAGTAAGGAAAGGAAGAAAACAAGAAATACTAACCCAGTTTAGAAGGTTTTCATTCCTAATCATTTAGAGCTGCTGAAATTGAGGGTTCCTAATTTCATGGCTCCACATGTACATAAAATATAGAAAGTGCCACTGTTAGTCAACATGTACTTGTTTTGATTTCTTTTCATTGACTATATTTGTTTGTTTCAAGGCAAGGTTTTTATCATTGGGGGAGTATTATAGGTGAAAGAGATGAAGTAGTAATAATGATACAAAAAAAATAAGTAAAGAAAGACTGCCAGTGAAACATGTTTTAAATGCATGGAAGACAGCAGAAGTAAGTTAGAAAAGAGGCACAAACAGGAAAATTATTGGAAATAATATATTAAAATTAATATATACTTGAGTTGTATGTAACAGATGGTTACAATTTCACACATGATCCTTTTTCTGTCCTTTTTATTAAAAATATCCATTTTTGTCTATCAAGTTGATAACAATAAATAAATTTAAATAGTTATATTAATAAAATGTAACCTACCAAATAGATTTAGAGTAATCTAATGAAGAAAAATAATTGTTTTAATCACATGCCCTTTAAGATAGTAGAATATTAATTTTCTATAATCTCTTAAACTTCAAAACTTCAAAAGAAAGAAATTATGTGTCTTATAAAGCAGCTACAGTGAGTGCAAATAAATATACAGGCTTGTATCTAAAGAACCAGATGTAAGGATCTCCCATCACTGCCCAAACTGCGTCTCCTATCTAATCCTTAAAGAAGTTCCAGACATTGGACTGTAAAAGGAGATGATAAGAGAGGGAGAAATTAAGCAAGGCTAAAAATGTACTACCCAGGGTGCTCCACCCATAGGCTTGGAGAAGACAGAATTCTGATGGAAAAGAGGACCGGAAATAACACAACCAACACAAGTACTTTATCCCTTGCAGGTAATTCAGGGACAGAGCACTGACACAGTTGACCTCCTTATTCACCGATGTTTGGGTGAATATAAGCAAGATGTTGAGGGTAACATTGAGTTTGCAAACTTGAGTAATTGGAAGGAAAGATCAGTTGGGGAATTTTGAGTTTGAAAACCCTACAGTATACCCAATTCAAAATGTCCAATTGGCTGGTTTTGTTGAGGAATTGTAGTTCAGGAAAAAGCTTAGGTCTGTATCAATCTTTCAATTAATGCAGTACAGATACAAATACAAATAATGAAATAATCCCTACTTCAATAACCTTCAATAACTTAATGTGGGAGTCATAAGCATGACAAGTGAATCCATGAAAGTTCATGAAGACACCCAATGAGAGAGTATAGAAAGAAAAGAGAAGAGAGTCAAGCATAGAACTTGAGGCATGTTGGGCATGACATGGATGATTATTCAACAAAGGTCACACAAGTAGGAAGAAACCCAAGAGAGAGCAGCATTAGTGGAAAAAAAAGAGAGATACCACCCAGGAGAAGGATGATCAATACAGCAGAGTGATGATGAAAAATGAGGATCGAATAGAGGCAATTTGATTTGGCCATTAAGAGATTATTTATGATGTTAAAGAAAGCTTCTCAAAAGAGTGATAAGGTAAAAAGGTAGATGACACAAGATTTAAAAGAGAATGAGTGGAGAAGATGTAGAGGTACCAAATGTAAACAAGTATTAAAAGGAGTTTGATTGAGAAAGGGATATTAAATGAAAAAAAAAAACCATTTACTGAGTACTTACTGCATGCCAACCATTGTGCTAAGCACTGAAAATATGAAAAGAAAAGTAAAACAATCCTTGTTCTCAAGAAAATCACATTCAAATGGGTGAGACAACACATGGAAGGTTTCAGCTGAGACTTAAATTTGAAGGCTACAAAGAAAGAATGGAGACATAGCAAATAGCTTAATAAATAATGAAAGTCTAATAGCTTAGTAAATAATGAAAACCTAATAAATGCTCATTGAATGACTGACCAAACATCAATGGACAAAAAATATTCATGCACAAACGTACACATATACATATATGCATATATATATATACACACACATATATACATATATGTATATATAAACATATATTTAACCACATAGGTACTTTTTGTCCATTGATGGTGTCTGTGTGTGTATGTATGTGTATGTATATGTATTTGTATGTATATATATGTATGTGTATATGTGTGTGTGTATGATATTTTCAAATGTAAGAAGCAAATGTGGAAAAGTTGAAATGATACACTATAGTCTATAGAGCTATGATTGTGTAAGAACTGAATGTAGTCAACTGATTGAAGGAACTAGTCTTGGCGAATTGGAGAAAGTTTATCTTCCCAGATAAGAGTAGGAGTTGCTGTTAAAGAGTATTGTAATGTGGGAGGAGATGTGTATGCATGTGGGAGACTAGGTCCCTGTGATAGATCTTCTGGAAGTAAGAGCACTGTGCAACTTGGGCAACATTTTGTATCAGGAGAGGGCATCTTTGAGTTCCAATGACTTGTCAGCTGCCACCCAAAGTAGTGGATGAGACATAGAGCCAGTGAGAAAAGTTAATCTGTCCTTCTGAATGAAGGCCAATCATGCTGGGGACAGGGAGTCTTAGGACTTGAGACACAATGTGATTCCTTTATTAGGAAGCTTATTGCAGCACTGCTTCCATTCAACACAGTTTGCTTCATAAATTCATATATCTAAGAATGAGGAAAAGTAGAGGGGAAAAGGATGAGGAATAAGAACTAAAAAAAAAAAGTAATAAAGAATTTGAATAGAAGATAAAGACTAGTCATGTTTGATCTGCTGTGTAACAGAGTTGAAGTTGTAGTGAATACATGATTTCCCAAATAAACACACAAAATACCTATAACTGATCAGTGGTCAAGTCTGTTGACAAATCTTAACAAGCAAGTGTTGGCAGGTGAGCCTGTCATGCATTGTTGGGAAGTCCAGCAAGCATTGGCAGGCATATGTGCATGTAATGACTTGTTTACCATACAATACTTTATGCTTACATGGCTCAATATTGCATCATCCAAGTTTGCAGGACAAACCTCACAAATTTACAATAAATTATTACATTTAAGATTTCATTAAAAATTTGAAATGATGCAAATTTAAAGAAACATTAAAGAGTTAAAAAAAAGGAGGCTTCCAGGGGGGTACTGAGTATTTTTTTGAAAAGGGGATAGTAGGCCAAATAAGTTTGGGAACCTCTACCTATGAGGAACACAGAGAGATATAAAAACGCAAATTACAGCAAATGATTCATCAAACAAAATTCAACAAAGACTGGGATATAAGAAAAATATTTCTTGGTAATGGAGTAAAATATTACTTGGAAACAAGACATTTATTGAGGACAAAACAAAGGAAAAATATTTTTTTTAAAAAAAGCATCCTTAAAAGAAAGTTACTTTTAAAAAAAAGACACTAAAAGCAATAGGGAAGGGAAGATTTTAAACTAAGCACTTAACTGAGCAGGAAAAGAGAATAGAAAAAAAGAGGAGGGAGGAAACAGATAAATATATAAAATAAAGTTAATTGAATCATTTTAGTCAGTTCAAATAATTTGGGATAGGATAATCAAAGAGGAATGAGAGAAAGAGAAACTGTGAGAAAAGAGTAAAATCAAAATCATGGTACAGTAAACAAAACTAGCTTCAGTAACAAAATATTGACTTAAAACAACAGAGCAACTTTAAAAAGTAAAATAGATGAAATAAGTGGGGGGAAATATAAGTCAAAAATCATAACTTCAAATGAAAAAAGATTAAACAATTTAATAAAATGAAAGAGAATGACTGAACAAAGAAGAAAACAAAACCCAATAATATGTGTTTATAAGTAAATTACTATTTTAATTAGCATTTAATTGAATTTTAAATTTTCACTAGTATATTATCAGGTACTTAAATTGTTTTATTTAACATTTAAATTCTGTTTTACTTAGAATTTAAATTGTTTCATTTGAAATTTTGTTTGCTATTAATTTCCTTAGTGAATTAATTCTTTATAAAAATCATTTTCAGGTCATCCCTTCTATGAATTAGGACAAAATCTGAGTTAAGTGAGTTCAAGTTAATAAGATTTTTTTTACAGTGGTATAAGTATTGATGAGATAGAAAATAAAGGAGACATTAGATAGGGGTAAGTTTAATCAGAGGGTGAATTTTAGATGAAGCAGAGTGTCAAGCACAATGCCTTAAAGGTAGTCAATAAAGAAATTGTTGAATGAACGACTGAGGTATTTAATCTTACAGGCAACTGAGTAATTTTAATTTGTAGAAGGCGTGTACTTTGTATATGTGGCTATCAAGCAAGGTTACAGAAAAGGGGATGGATATGATTTAGCAGAAAAGATCAAAGTGGAGAGTGTTTATTTGGAGAGATATACAGCTGATTGCATGTTTATATAGTATTTGAAAGAAAAGATTTAAAATATGATATACAGCCACCACAGCAGTCAATCTTTTCATAATAGTAATTCCACAGTGATTCCAATATATAAAAATACTCAAATAAATGTGTGAGGAATTCATGACAATGATACAAATTGCAACTTGTCCACACATTCCCATGTTCTGTTATTTCTATCCACGTCTTCTCATAGATTCATCACAAGAAGCTCCACCCAACTTGTTGGGTGCTTTCTTCGCTTTCTCTTGCCATCACAAGGAAACCTGTGAAGTATACTAGCTATCTTTCACTCCTCCCTATGACCATTCCATTTTATTTTTCAATCGTATATTTCTTTAATGATATCTTTTACTCTGTTCTTCTTTCATGAGTGCCTATTTTTAATGTGCTGCAGTCTATTCACATCCACCATATGCCTTTCCATTATCCTGTCAGTTGATACTCATTTTTAATTCTTTGAAAACTATAATGCTGCATCATCACAGCCATACAAAAGTAAATTGGTGATTAGAGTAGCTAGGATATATAAGCATTTCTTTTCATGCACTTTGAAATCTCTGAGGGTATTTCAAGGAATATCATTAAATTCTCAGAGAACACTTGCATTAAAGTTACATATATAATATGTATACATATCTATATATATAAACCTATACAGAGATATGTATGTATGAATATATATATATACCCACATATATATATATATACCCACATATATATATATATATATATAGACAGAGAGAGAAGGGGAGAGGGAGAGGGAGAGATTTCCAACACTTGTGGAAAGAGAAAAATACTGTATATGTGGGTATGTGTTCATTATTGAGAAAAAAAATAATGGTATCAGCATTTTAGATAAAAGAATGGTTTATGAATCTCAGATTAAACAATTAGGTTAATGTGGCAATACTCACCAGAGTGAAGAAAAGTCACCAGCTGTCATTTGTTTAAATCTCAAAAAGTTACATGATAAGTTTTAATCAGAAGTCTATTACCAAGGAAATCAATGTATAAAGTAATTTTAAAATAAATAAAAATTTACTTCATTCTTGAACATCAAAAAATATCCTGAAGTTATATTGTCTGTATCCAAAAATATCAGCATATTTCAAATGAGTGACTTAAAGGGAAAAGTTGTGTGTGTGTGTGTGTGTGTGTGCAATATCCATTAAATATGATGCCAGGCAAAATCAATTCAAAACAATAAAGTGTTAAAATTTCAACAAGATTGAAACCCATCTTTTCTAGGAGTTGGTGCTCTTTAAAAGGAGTAGTAATCACAGATTCCTTGAACCTGAGGCTTTTTAATTAATTTCTTTCCAATGCAACTTACTTCTCCCACAAAAAGTTATTCATAATAATTAATAACAATGCTTTACATCTAACTAAATTCAACACATAATTTTGTTACAAATCATATTTGGCACTACTGGGGATTTTCTTCCTGGAGGAATTTCCTGAGAATTAATTATATGCAGTGTTGAGTGAACAAATATTGCTAATAAGAATAATTCTTAGTACTACATCCTCTCTGTTCTCCATATCTCAGAATTTCCTTTCCTCCAACCATATTAGACCCAGTGTGAAATTCTTGCATGGCTTTGAAATCATCAAAGAAAATAGAAAATTACTTCCAATGTTCCTGATCAATGAATGAAGGGCAAAGGACAGATGCATTAGCCAGAGCAGGAAAGGGTATTTTAAAGGTGAGACTTGCTCCAAAGGATCGAAATAATTATTAGGAGGGATGAGCAAAGCTAAATATATAATTGCTAGAGGGATAGTTCTACATTTATTCAGGTTCAGGAGTGAAAGTGGGGGGTCATCAAACTGCACTGCCAGACAATTCAGATGAAATATGAAATGCCTTACCAGATAAATGGTAAATATTATGCATATTGTTTAAACTACATAATTCTAATTTTTGGCTGGCTTTAATTCTTCCCTTGTAAGGGATATTGCCTATGAAATTTGTGATTCTTATGTGTTTGGAGCATTAGTTTTACCATTCCATGGAGGCTAAAAGTAACCTATTTGCCTATTCAAACAATGGAATGTAACATTTATGCACTATACAAAGACAAATCTTTAGTGCTTTTAACAATGGGTCAACCATGTGTATGAATAAAGCAAATTATGCTTCCAAATTATATTAATATTGTTAAATATTCAAGACCATAGAAATGTTCAGATTAAGATAAGGTAACTGGTATGCAATTCTGATTATCAAAGACATTAATTAGCAAGGCCTATAAATGGAGAGCCATTAATTCTATTATGCATACACATATAGACAAAGACATTCACACATAAACTCATTAATATGCAAGCTCATTAACTATCACATGCACATAGACCTTACTTAACAGAAATGCAAGAGAGCAAAGTCAGGTGGAGTCAGATCTAAACAAAGAAGTTTTCCATTTGTTACTCCACAGTTTCTGGAAAAAAGGATGGATTCCTTTCATTCATTTTTGTAGGTCATTATACACTAAGACATCACAATCAAAACTGCTTAAGGCTAGTACAATTTCTTCCCTCCCCTTCTGGCTTTGTTTTTGCTGTTTCTTTCACCTCCCTTTTTTGTTGTACTTTCCCAAAGGAGTCTTCTTTGAAATTTTGTCATTGTTGTTGTTGTTGTTGTTATTGTTGTTGTTGTTATTTTTCAGTGGTGTGAGACCCTTTGTGATCCCATGGATTACTGTCCATGAGTTTTCTTGACAAAGATACTTCAATGGTTTGTCATTTCCTTCTCTATAGAATAAAGGCAAATAGAGGTTAAGTGACTTGACCAGGTTTACACAGCTAGTAAATTTCTCAGGTCAAATTTAAATGCAGGTCTTCCTGACTCCAGGCCCTGCTCTCTATCCACTGAGTCACCTAGCTGCCTCCTATTTCTTTGAAATACATCATGGTTAAGGGCAGCTAGGTGGTGCAATGGATAAAGCTCTGACCTTGGAGTCAAGAGGACCTGAGGTCAAATGTGGCCTCATACAATTGACACTTACTAGTTGTGTGACACTGGGCAAGTCACTTAACCCCAACTGCCTCACCAAAAAGCAATGAAAAAAAAAAGATAAATACATCAGGGTATAATGCCTTGGAGGTAAGGTTGGAATAGGGGTGTGGAGAGAAGAATGCCTTTCAATTTGAGTTCCTCAGTAAGGTCCTGGTGTTCAAATTCAGTGGAAATCTCATGTCTCTTCTCCTGATTTGGATAGATTCATACTATCAATATTAAACTCTTTATTGTCTTGCAATTTAA
Organism: Vombatus ursinus; assembly: GCF_900497805.2. Lineage (NCBI taxonomy): Eukaryota > Metazoa > Chordata > Mammalia > Diprotodontia > Vombatidae > Vombatus > Vombatus ursinus. The sequence continues at coordinate 13,257,206 of NW_020954583.1, forward strand.
TAATACAGTGAAGTATAAGTTTCACAGACAACTTACAAATATATCAATAAACTTATATAGATTTAAATACTTTAGTTTATTTCTTATAATTCCTTGCTTATAAGATTATTGCACTTACATAGAACAGCATCAATAATATATTTTTGTTAGTTAATATAGCATTGATATTATTGCTATTATAAATTGCATTAATTATTAAGCTCTTATTTGTATACATACAGCATATTTATTACAGTCATGCATACATGTGTATACTTTGTGTATACACGTATATTAAAACCTTGTATTATTTACACCTGGGTATCTTTATCTTCCTGTAGCATCAAAGAGGTGGGGCAGAGGTTAGAAACTGAGCTTGGAGTCAGAAGATGTGGATTCAAAGCCCCCTGAGTAAATCATTTAATCTGTATAAGTCAATTTCCTTAGACTTTTCTATTATGCCTATGACTACTAAGCCATTAAGTTATAGACACAGAGAGCTAAACACAATCACACTTCTCACACACATTTAAATATTTAAGAAATTAAATATTTAATCTTACAGGCAACTGAGTAATTTTAATTTGTAGAAGGCATGTACTTTGTATATGTGGGTATCTGTTCATTATTCAGAAAAAAATAATGGTATCAACATTTTAGACAAAAGAATGGTTTACGAATCTCAGATTAAACAATTAGGTTAATGTGGCAATACTCACCAGAGTGAAGAAAAGTCACCAACTGTCATTTGTTTAAATCTCAAAAAGTTACATGATAAGTTTTAATCAGAAGTCAATTAACAAGCAAATCAATGAACAAAGTAATTTTAAAATAAATAAAAATTTACTTCATTCCTGAACACCAAAAAATATGCTGAAGTTATATTGTCTGTATATAAAAACATCAGCATATTTCAAACAAGTGACTTAAAGGGAAAAGTTGCATGTGTGTGTGTTTGTGTGTGTGTGTGTGTGTAATATCCATTAAATCTTTCTTTTCTAATACTATGTAAACATGTAATATCCTAAAACTAATTAATTAATATAGTAAAATTGTCAATAACTTTAGATAATATATATTTTTATATTGATCCTCTAAATAAAATGATATTAAGCCGTACTATTTCCTGCAGGTTTTATTTTCAACATGTTACAAAGTGTAATAATCCAATTATGTATATGTAAACATGGTAATGGTACCATAGGTGTAGAGCTTGAAGGGAACTTATATCATAACTTACCTAACCCTTTCATTTTATTGATGAGAAGCCTGAGACTCCAAGAGCTTTAGTATCTTGAACAAACTAGTTGGTGACAGAATTAGTATTTAAACACAGAGTTGGATGAAACATTAAAGGTGATTTAGTTCAAACATCTATGAATTCGCCAAAGAGAGGAGTTTAACAATCCATGTAGAATAAAGCAAATGAAAGAAGTTTATTTTAAGCTTATGACATGCAATTGTATAGAGAGGCTAGTACAGTTGTGTGTCTATATAAATATGCACTGACTTGCACACATAGGTGCACACGTGTACATACATATACGCACACACTATGTATCCAGTGTTCTTTGAAGATTATTGATAAAACAATAATTAATTAATATGATTAATTAATAATCAATTAATAATTAATAGAATTAGTAAAGCAATGAATTCTGTTTTTAATTTGGCATCTTGTCTGCCACTGTTGCTTTAGAAATCCTAAAGCACTATATAAATACTGGATATGATTATTATTTTATCATCATTACATACAGAGATCTTAATCTGCTCCCCCACACATTGACAGACACAAACCATCTTTTTAATACCAATATTGTTCACTGATGGATGGTATACACCTTTGAGTCATGGAACACCACAATCTCTAAAGCATCTAAATGTCAAGTGTTGCAAAGAGCAATAGAGAGGCACAGGATAGATGTGAATAGGCTATAGTACATAGCCAATTACAACTCCTGCACAAGAATTTGTTTAAGTTCTTATATGTGTATAAGTGTATATATATGTATATGTGTGCATGTATACACACACACATATATTATATATATATATATGTGTGTGTGTGTTTGTGTGCATGAAATGCATAATCAGAAAAACATATGAGCTGGTTACTTAAAGAGAGCAATGAGTAAAATCTAGATATATTGAGAGTTACAATTGTTTCCATCTGTAATACACTGCCTTCTTAATATATGAGCAGTTTCTAAAGGGGATAGAAAATGAATTTTTCTATTGAAAGAAATAAATCAATTGCAAAAGGGATATAAAACAATACCCCTTTCATAGCTGAATAGTTTAGTGGTGATATGTGAAGGAAAAGAACTTTGGTTTAATAAAAAATGATAAAAATTGATGTGGAAAGAAATAAAAATTCAGACAAGCTATGTAGTTTTGCTGCCAATAGGAGTAGACAAGAAGCTGTGGTATAAATTAAAAAGCTTGAGTCATCTTATAAGAGATGTAAGGTGCTTCCATTTTAGTATATGAAAAGTTTGGTGTTGATAAGGGCAAAAAATTAACACACCAAAAGTTATAAAATATGTGTGAAGAATGTTAATTTTTAGAGACATAGTCTGTTAAAGATCATTTTAAGACTGTGGGATGACTGGGGCTATAGGTGATTGTGTCCTCTCAGTTCCTTTGCATGCAACTGTTTTAAAGACAGGAGGTTAAAAGTCACAAAATGGAAAATCATTTTGGAGACAATAGGGTGATAAAATACAACCGGCTGCTTTCATAAAGAGATCTTTTTTTTTCCTAAGAAAAGTTGAGTACTCTGTACCAAGAGACATTGATTTGAGCCATTGGGAATAATAAATAATCTGGATGGCATAAGAAAAGAGAGAAAAGAATCAGCAGGAGATAGGAACAGCAAGTCTATCAAAGTTGTATGAAGAAACTGGAAGCAGGAACAGTCAACCGACAAGAAGTTCCAGGTGCTTGATTCCTGTTTAGATGAAGGCTCAAGATCAGTGGAAGGGTGCTTTAATTTTAACTATTGCTCTTCAGAGGCCATCTAAAGGGCTCTCAGAAGGGCCTGTTGTCCCCTCTAGTTTCATAGGGAAAAGCAGACAAGGAAAGCCAAACTTTGCAGCTACTGTTATACTGATGCATAAAAAGAGATGAAAAGATCAAACTGGGTGATGCAGAATCTTGGTGAGTGAAGAGCTGGCTAGGCTTACCTGCATTTCATAAAAAGAGCCAGCTTAATGAACTTTTCAGTTCTCTGACTAAAAGGAGTTTTTAGCCAATTCAATAGAATAGCTTTTTTTTTCAGTGACCTTTCAAGGGCAGTTGTGAGTTCAAAGAACTGTCATTTCAAGAGCAGAGGAGTTGTGAATTTGCAGAAAAGTAATAAGAACCAGAATAAAAGAAATTAGGTGAGAAGTGGCTTTGTGAGATGCAAATGGAACCAAATGGACTCATGACATCAAAGACTACTCCAAATATGTGAGTTTTCCTCATTAATTTGTTTCCCTGACAGGTTTCTGTAACTATCTGCCCACTTTTCCCTATTGATGCTCAGTACATTGGTAAGAATATGACCTTAATATGTGTGTGAATCATGATGTATTCATTATTTCTGCCTTTATATGAGTAGCTGTGATATTGTTCTTATCACTTTTACCTTATTGTTAATTAAATGGTTCCTTTTAAGGTTTACTACTTCATCATTATGAGTGGTCAGGTTTGTATAAATGTAGATGGAAACACTCTGGTAGAAGACTTGAGAGTTATGCTTAGGAGTAGACCATCCTACTTCCCCACAACAGGGTTACTCCTAAAACCCTGAGAGAGTTAGAGTGAAATTGTATGGTGGTAATCTTTCATTGGGAATCTAGACCTGACAGAGTACCTATGATACATTTTATCCAAAATTCTATCCATGTGATGAGATGGATTTATAACTATAGAACCTCACAATCTCATAAAAATCAGAAGTATGAGTAATCTAAATGAAAATGGAAAAGTAAAAATTGAGTATAAGTTGGTTGCTATAAGTTAGCAAGGATGCACAAAGTGTAGCAAAAAGGATAGTATTAAGGATATGTATATGATTGATAAAGGAGACAGGCTAATCATATGGCCATTCACCACATGCTCCCTCTTCTCCCAAGTTCTATATCTTAGAACTCATTGACATCATCACCTTTCTTCCAGTTTCTGATGAAAGGATGGTCGTTCTATTTGCAAGGACAAAACCTCTCTACTCATGTCTTTGATTCCACTCCATGGGTCTTTTATAGCTTGCCCCCATAATTATCTATCCCCTCAAATTTCCAATCTTTATCTACTCACTCCTTCCATGCTGTCTGAAAATATGCCCAAGTCCCCCAATCTTTAAAAATCTTCACTTGACTGTATCATTGCCTCAAGTTATTGTTGTATCAAAGAGAAATTTATAGAAAAAGCCATCTTTACCTTCAATACCTCTCTTTTCATTCAATTCTCAGCTACTTGCAATCTCACTTCTGACCTTCTTACTCAACTGAAACTTTCTCCTACATTTCCCCTAGGTTGTCAATGATTTATCAACTGGCAAATCCAATGACTTCTTATCAGTCATCATCATCTTTTTAACCCCTCTTTATCTTTTGACACTGATAACCATCTCTTCCTCCTATCTACTCTCTCCTCCTTGGTTTTCATAACATTGCTTTCTCTTTGTTCTCCTACTAATCTGACCTCTCAGGCCTGGTATCATTATTCTTGCCTGGTCTCAGGTCCCAATCCTATAAGACCTCTTCTCCTCTCTTTATTCTCAGGGATCTCATCACCTCCTATGGATTTAAGCAGCATCTTTGGGTAATCATGTTCTGCCTAGTCAGACCACCTGTAATATTTGGTTCAGTTCTGGATACCACAATTTAGGAAAGAAATCGGCAGATACAGCCCATTCAAAGACAGTAAACCAGGAAGGTAAAGGGATATGAGTCCATGTCATATGTGAATCAATTGATGAAGAAGAAAATGTTTAGCTTGGAGAGAAGAATGCTTAGAATGGCATGATAGCTTTGTGCAAGTATTTGCAAGTTATTACTGGGAAGAGATGTTAATTCAGTTGGGTTTTGCTGTTGGATTTTTTTGGCTGCTACCTTAATCCATATTTTTGTAAATACAAAAACTCATACTTTATTTACCATTTTTCAAGACAGAGAAAGAACCTAAAGAAAATATGTTTCTTACATTTTTTAGATAGGGACATGTCTGAAAAACTCATCATAATCACAACTTTTAATTAATAAAATTCTTGTAATCTTCCTTGCTACTGTTCCTAAAGTCAAACCAAAGAGAGTCTGATTTTTTTTTTTAGGGAAAGAAAAAATAAGAATCTTAGAGCACTCAAGATCATTATCAAAAAAATCTTCTCTATAATATGATGTAATGTAGAGTATTTTGTCATTCATCAGAGATAGTTTGTGGCAATGCCTCATTATATAGTGAGATATGAGTATCTAGAAACTAAGGCATTAAAGCTTCCCATTCATTCTTATTGTGACCACACACTTTTCTACATCTCACACTCTCAATCTTCACTTGTCAAGATAAAGATAATCAATCTCAATCCCCTAAAAATGTAATTTCTTTTGGAGACAAGCAATAAACACTACCAATTGCTATAGTCATGAACTACTACAAAAGAATTCCTTTAAAAAAAAACAAAGAATGAGATAGACATCCTATTTCATTAGTACTGCTGTATGGGCAGAGAAATCCAATTAATCTTGCTATGTTCTTGAAATGGCTAAAATTAATGCATTTGTTAAGAAGAGAAAGAGGTGGAGAAATAAGTATAGTTATCTGTATTTGAAGAGAAACTGTTATAAGATCCAGGAAAAGGATTATTTTCTCTGAAAATTTCATTAAAAGCTTAGTCTGAATATATAAATGTGTGTTCAGCCATGGCAAATTATTATGAAATCCTCATTCATTCATTCCAGCATGCATAGATACTTCACCCATAAAACATTTATTAGCATGACCATTTTTCATAGTAGAAAGAGCACTGGACTGGAATTTATATAAAACATTTGAGCACCTATTGTAAAGCCATGGTACAAACATTATGGGAGATGCAAAAGTGCATGAACAGGGTCCTTGCCTATAAGGAGTTTTAAATTTAACAGAACATCATATGTATGTGTATATATATATATACACACACACATAAATATGCATGTGTATGTATACAAACATATACACACAAACACACACAAAGTGATAACAGCATAAAAAATATATATTCAGTAGGATGAACCCTACAAATAAAACCCAACCACCCAAAAAGTTTTCTAACATGTCATTCTCATAAATCATTCAAATATTTCTATTAGACATTTGTTGTATGAATTATAAACAAATACTAAACTGATTAGTTCATTTGATTAATAAGGATAATGTTATCCAACCAAAATAATCAAAACACTAGGTTATGTAACAGAAATAGATTTGTTATAATACATTAGGACTATAGGAGGAAGAATGTTTTTATTTGGAAAACCTTAAAAATAAATTCTTATCTTTCTAGTAGATTTCAAATGGTTGGGTTTTTTTCCTGTACATTGTCATGATGCCATAAATAGAGTGTGCTATATACAATTACACCTCAATATATTTTTTAAAATAAATATCATTTCTTCACATCTATATTGTTCTATCATTACATATATAGAACATGAGTTTATTCTGATCTCCTTAAAAATGATACCATCAAAGTCTGATAGCTTATAAATATTTTCATGCTAGTTTCCTATTTCTAATACTAACACTAGCCTTATTATATAGTGAAGATATCAAATACAAGCCAATTTCATGATTTATATTTACTTAGGATGTGTATTTTTTAATGACCTTTAAATCACATGGTTTTCAGGATGATTGGCGATGTAAATCAGGAAATCAAAGCAGTTTCTTAAGGTAGGAAGTAAACTTGAGAGAAAACAAAACTTAGTTTATAAACAACAAAGATAAACTAATGCATGTCAGTATGTCAAGTTGGTTTTGCTAGAACTGTCAGAAATATGATCATAAGTAGTAATGTCAACAAAAATTGAAAATTGAAGACAATTTTATAAACATCCTGCAAAAAAAATGCTCCTAATATTTGCTTTATATGAAAATTATTGTCAAATTGTGTTATACTATCTAAAATTCTCAGAAAAGAACACTCCTTTGTAATTTACTTTAAGTTATAAAGAAATGTGTTTCACTTAACTGTTTTTAGTTTTCTAAACAGATGACATTTGTTTGTCACTGGAAGCTCAATTACACCTTGATTTACTGAGAGAAGCAAGGGATTTAAATTTGAGTTTGAATCTTGGTGAATTTTGGTAATATCAGTGGGCTTCACAACCTCTTCTGAAGGGAAAAATATGTCTAGTTCTCTAAAGTCCATTCTACTTATTAGAGTATCACCCTAATTCGAAGATGATTCTATTTTCCATCTTTTGTGGGATTCCTGGTCTGTTGTATGCTTCTACATAGTTTGACATAACTGAAAAAGCTTGTGGTCACACTAGTTATTGCTAATGTAAAAATAAATAAATAAATAAACTGCTGCCTCTAAGTAGAACAATGAAAGTCTTATGCTTAATGTTTGTGTGATTTTAATAATTCATTTATCAATTAATATTTTTTCTTTCTAGCTCCAACAGAAGTTGCTAAACCTCTTGTGCACCTTTAAATGTATCAATTGATTATCTCATTTGAATATTCTATCTTCTCTATATGTCTTGCATCTCCACATACTGGTTTGATTATTTTCATAAGATAATAAAAATTTTGCTATATTCAATGTATCTGAGAGATTCTTGTTATTAGACCAGACTTGGATGCAATCATTAAAGGCAACATGTCTTGTGCAAGCAGTTAGCAGAGTACTGGTAGATTATTTTGTAAACTTCCCATCATAAGATCTTTAGCAACCAGTAGGGCCCAAAATAAGAAGCAAAAAAGAAAGTATCTGATTTTAAAAGGACATCTCTCACTTGTCACCTTCCACTATTTTTTCAAATCTAAAATAATTTAATTGGTACTAGTTTAGGGAGAAAGTTATTTGTTGGTCATTTAATGATATAAAATAATTAATTATTGATATTAGGTAAAAGTCAATATTATATTATAGAGTTCATAGTATAGTCTAGCAATCATATAAATTAGATAACAAGAGGACAGTTCTTCAATTGTGTACAGAAGCAAAAAATTAAAATGAAGAAAGCTAGATCGCGTAATTTTTATTCCATTATGCTTTATTTCAATCATAGTTGATCAACTCAGAATGAAGTATACTTAAGAATTTTTAGAAATACATTCCAAGGGATGTTCCTAAAGTTTCTAGGCACAAAAAATCATATGAAATGAAATAGAGGAATAATTTGTTCAATAGAGTGCTGAGCTTGAAGTCAGGAAAAGGAGATCAAATCTGATCTCAGATATATACTATCTGCATAACCTGAGAAAAGTCACTTAACTACTGTTATCTTCAGTTTCCTCATTTGTAAAATCAGGATAATAAGTAGCACCTACCTTCCAGGGTTTTTGAAAGGAAGAAATGAGATAACATGTATAAAGCTCTTCGCATAGCATCTGGCACATGGTAAGCATTACATAAATTCTTGTTGTTGCTGCTGCTATGGGTTTTTGATGAACAAAAATACAAATGTATTCTAATATTTTCTTTTTTTCCAGATAATGTACCTTAATTGGTTGAATGACTTTCAAAAGAAGAAAACAAAATGGATTTTTAAAAAATTGTTTGTTTGTAATGGTAGTTAAAAGAAAATATACTTGTTCAAAGATCTTTAAAAATAAACTGTGACAATTTCTGGGTCAAGTGACCAGCAAGTAGTCAGGTTAGTAACATTTTTAAAAAGACTTTATTTTAAGACCTCTTGAATTCTCTAACCTTCAGAACTCTATATAAAACAATTGGAACTGAATCCACAGAAGAGGTGAATAACATGGTAAAATCTTATTTACTTAAACCTGGACAACTCCAGTTGTCAAAGTGCTCACTAAACACTCATCCCCTACCAGTCTCAATGCCCCAGTAGCCTATATGCAAGTTGACCTACAGACTTGTTTCTGAAGGTCATCAAGGAACCCTCCCTCTGCCCTTGCTACAGAGATTCTGCCAACATATCTCTTGTATCTCCACATCTGAACCCCCAACTCACAACAAAAAGCAAAAATTGATTCTGCCATGTGAACTTGAAGGAGTCCTGTCTTGTGACTGGGAACCAGCACTAGGGCAGAGACCTCCAAAGCTGCAGAGACTATCCAAAACATCTTCTCCACTTAGTAAAATGGAGCAGATTCTGATTTAGCTTATTTTAGGATTGTAACTATTGATTTATTTACATGTGTTCTGGTCTTTTATTGGGGAGTTTTCTCTTAAAATCTCCTATAAGCAGCTGGCATTCAGAAGTATGGGAAAACATGGACCCAGAGATGAAATACAATAGTATTTGAGAGAAAAATATCATGGGGAAGGCAGAAAATAGACTTGAACTTCACAATTTGAGAAGCAGGGTGATTTCAACCACATTGGGCTGTGTCTGTCAAAAATCATTTCCCTCACGACTTGATGCTAAGAGTGAATCACATCAGGGGAAAAAAAGATGACAAGATCTATAAAGACAATAACATAGAAATTAGTTAGAAAAGGGAACACAAAACCAGAAGTTCAGAAGCATTAATATCATGAGGAATAAGGAAAAATTAATGAAGAAATATAGTATTCACCTAAATGAATAAAGTTTCAAAATAAACTGGAAAAGAAGACAATTAATGGAGGTAAAGAAAATCTTAGAAAAGGCTGGATAGGAGAAGATTCTGGGAAGATGGCAGAATAGTTCAGAAAATTTCAACCTCTCAAGATTTTCCTTCACAAAAAAAAGATAAAATAGTGCCTCAGGACAAACATAGAGTGGTGAAAATAAATAAGAGTAGGGACAGAACAGGGGTCCCCCGGGGCCAATCAAAGAAGATCTGAAGAAAAATCTCAGGACTTGGTTTCCTCCCTGTGAAGAGTAAATACCTCCAGACTAGTGACCACTTAAACAACAAGTGGCAAGCCTTGGAATTAGCTGGGTTGGGAGGCTGTCTAGGCCCCAGCCACAGGAACTTTTACTCTCAGGACAGTGAGAAGAGTTGGGTGTCTGAGCTAGGAAGATCTAGGAAATCTCTGCAGACAAGGAATGCCAGACCCAACTGTACTGCAGAGACATTTTAGGGGCAAGAAGGAACCAGCACATGCCAGGTGAGTGTAGAGACAGTGGGGCAGGATACAGCTGCCTGTGGGTGCTTACAGGATGTTGGAGGTCTTAGTCTGAGTTCAAGGTCAGAGGGGAAAACTGAAGAAGATCTGAGGCCAGAGGCATCATCTCCCATACTCCAGGACTAGAGGTAATTATAAAAATCAAACTACTACAAAAAAAATGCATGGGCAAAGGACAAAGAATCCAATGATAGAGTGCTACTATGGGAATACAGAAGACTGAGGTTCATCTTAAGAGGAGGATACTGAAGCAAAGAAACCCTCTTATACCCCAAAGAGTAATGTCAAATGGTCACCTGACCAAAAAGAATTCATTGAAGAACTTGAAAACAACTTTCTTTTTTTAATCTCTTTTGGGATACAGACTTAGTAGTGGTATTCCTATATATGGATGACTTTTCTGCATGGTTCCAAAATTGCTCTACAGAATGGTTGAATCAGTTCACAACTCCACTAACAATGCATTGAAGACTCATTTATCCCACATCCCCTCCAACATTTGTCATTTACCTTTTCTTTCCTATCAACCAATCTAATAGGTACAAGGTAGTACCTCAGAATTGTGAGTTAGAGTATTTTTTCATATGGCTATAGATAGCTTTGATTACATCATCTGAAAACTAATCATCTCTCTCAATCATTTATCAATTGGAGAATAGCTCTTATTTTTATAAATTGAACTCAGATCTCTATATGTTTGACAAGAGGCCTTTATCAGAGAAATTTGCTTCATTTTTTTCCACAGTTACTAGTGTTAACTGTACTTCCCTCTATCCCACCCCCCCATTTATTCTAATCTTTCTCTCTTTTCACACTGTCCCTCCTCAAAAATGTTTTGCTTCTAACTAACCTCTCCACCAATCTGCCTTCCCTTTTATCACCACCCCCTTCCCTTATTTCTTTTCCCTCCTACTTTCCCACAGGGTAAGATAGATTTCTATATCCAATTGAGTGTTTATTCCCTCTTTGAGCCAATTGTGATGAGAATAAGGTTCACTCACTTTCTCTCACTTCCCTTCCACTGCAAAAGCTTTTTCTTGCCTCTTTTATGTAAGATACTTTACCCCTATTCTATCTCTCCCTTTCTCTTTCTCCCAGCACATTCTTCTCTCACCCCTTAATTTTATTTTTAGATATCATCCCTTCACATTCAACTCATATTTGTGCCCTCTGTCTAAATTTGCTATTTGTAACTGCCCTAATAAGAAAGGTCTTATGAGTTATAAATATCATCATCCTGTGTAGGAATGTAAACAATTTAGACTTCTTAAGTCAATTATGATTTCCATTTCCTGTTTACTTTTTTATACTTTCCTTGAGGCTTGTATTTGAAAGTCAAGTTTTCTATTCAGCCCTGGTCTTTTCATCAAGAATGCTTGAAAGTCCTTTATTTTATTGAATACCCGTTTTTCCCTTCATGGATTATGCTCAGTGTTGCTGGGTAGGTGATTCTTGGTCCTAATTCTAGCTCCTTTGCCCTCTAGAATGTCATATTCTAAGCTTTCTGATCCTTTAATGTAGAAGCTACTAAATCTTGTGTTATCCTGACTGTTGCTCCATGGTACTGGAATGTTTCGTTTCAGCTGCTTGCAATAATTTCTTCTTGACCTTGCAAAATTTCTTCTGGAATTTGGCTATAATATGCCTGGGGGTTTTCATTTTGGGTTCTCTTTCAGGAGATGATTAGTGAATTCTTTCAATTTCTATTTGACCTTCTGGTTCTAGAATATCAGGGAAGTTTTCCTTGATAATATCTAGAAAGATGGTTTTTAGGCTCTTTTTTGATCATGTATTTCAGGTAGTCCAATAATTTTTAAATTATCTCTCCTTGATCAATTTTCCAGGTCAATTGTTTTTTTTTTCCAATGATATATTTCACATTGTCTTGTATTTTTTCATTCTTTTTGATTTGTTTCATTGTTTCTTGATTTCTCATAAAATCATGAGCTTCCATTTGTTCCATTCTAATTTTCAAGTAATTATTTTTTTCAGTGATCTTTTGGACTTCTTTTACCATTTGTCCTCTTCTATTTTTAAGATGTTATTTTATTCAATATTTTTTGTATCTCCTTTACCAAGCTGTTCACTCATTTTTCATGATTTTCTTGCATCACTCTCATGTCTCTTCCCATTTTTTCCTCTACCTCTTTTACTTGATTTTCAAAATCTTTTTTGAGCTCTTCCATGGACTGAGACCAATTTTTATCTTTCTTGGTGGTTTTGGATGTAGGAGCTTTGACTTTAGTGTATTCTTCTGAGTGTGTGTTATGCTCTTCCTTGTCACCATAGTAACTTTCAATACTCAGAGGTTTTTTCTATTGTTTGCTCATTTTTCTAACTTATTAGTTGACTTTTAAGTCTTTGTTAAAGTAGAGCTCTGCTTCCATGGTGGAAGGTGCACTGTCCCAAGTTTCAGGGGGTTTGTGCAGTTATTTTCAGAGACTTCTAGGGACCTGTAAATTTTCAGTCATCCAGGACTGGGACCCAGATCCAAGTATGGGCAAAGCAACAGAGTCCTGCCTCAGTGCTAGCAAAAAAGACATCTGTTATCTCCTTCTGACCAGTTGCTTGACTCCCTTACCATCTGAGGGTTGAGAGGTCTTTGGCATCTGTGGGCTGAGAGTTCTGGAAACTGCCACTGTTGTGAGTGATTCAGTCACCTGGAAGTCTGCTCTGGTTTTGCTGGGGCCTGGCCTGCACTGGACTGTACTCACCCTTATGGAACAGATCTTTCCTGCTGACCTTGTAAGTTGTCTTGGGGAGAAAATTTGTTTCACTCCATCTTTTTGTGGGTGCTACTGCTCAAGAATTTGTTTAGAGTCATTTTTTAAATGTATTTGGACATGTTAGGGGGTGAGCTCAGGTGAGTCCCTGCCTCTACTCTGCCATCTTGGCTCCACCTCTAAAAAAAACTTTTAAAATTGAATGAGAGAGATTGAGGAAAAATTAAAAAGAAAAATAAGAATAATCCAAGAAAAGCAATAACATTAAGAAAAGAAAGTCAATCAATTAGAAAAGGAGATCCAGAATCTTAAGAAAGAAAATTACTGCTTGAAAATCAGACTTGGGCAAGCTGAAGCCAGTAAAGTTAAAAGAGATAAAGAAATAAAAGAGCAAAATATAAAGAATGAAAAAAATAGAAGAGAATTTAAACATCTCATAAGAAAAACAAATGATCTGGAGAACAGATCAATAAGCAAAAATATAACAATAATCTGACTACCTGAAAGCTATGATCAAAAAAAGAATCTTGATACAATCATACAACAAATAATTAAAGAAAATTATCCTGAAGCATTAGAGCAATAAGGAAAAGTAGAAATAGGGAAAATCCACTGATCATCACCTGAAAGAGATCCTATGAGGAAAACACACAGGAGTATTTTAGTCAAATTCCAAAACCCCCAACTGAAGGATAAAATGTTACAAGTAACAAAAAAAAAATTTACATATGACGGTACCATATTTAGGTACTAAAAGACCTGGCAGTAGCAACAACAAAATTTTTCAGGTCTTGGAACAGTATATATAGAAGAGCAAAAGAATTGGACTTCTGGCTGAAAATATCATACTCAGCAAAACCAAAAACAATTCTGAATGAAAAAAGTGGACATTTAGTGAATTTTTCAGACTTTCAGGATTTTGTTAAAAAAAACTGAACTTAGTAGAAAATTTGACATACAAGAGCCAAGAGAAATATAAGGTACATGCCAATGACCAATTACAAGGGACTCAATAAGGATAGACTGTTTTACCTTTCAATTTATGTTAAATGTAAAACCTATGTCTGAGATTGCTATTAGTAATTAGGTTGCTTGTAAGAATGATTGGGGGAGACCTGAGTATGATGTGACTTCAAAAAGTAAAACTGGGGCAGCTAGGTGGTGCAGTGGATAAAGTACTGGCCCTGGATTCAAGAGGACCTGAGTTCAAATCTGGTCTCAGACTAGACACTTGACAATCACTAGCTGTGTGACTCTGGGCAAGTCACTTAACCCCAATTGCCTCACCAGAAAAAAAAAAAAAGTAAAACCATTCTAGAACAGCTGAAAGAGTAATTATCTTATACAAATGAGGTGTCAGAAGAAGAACCTGGAGGAATTAGATGGGAGATAGGGGCTGTTATTTCTGGAAACCTAGTTTCATCAGGAATGAGGTCAAGAGGGAAAAATACATGTATATCTAGAACAGTATTAAAAGTCTTCTAAATTTAGAAAGAAATAAATCTCTAAGAGAATTGGGAGGGAGGAGAAGATAAAGTAGGTATCTTTAAAGGGGGGTGAGGGAATAGGTTAAAAGGGTGATATAAAAGGGTGTTTAGATCAACAGGAATGAGAGGATAAGGGAGGGATTTAGGGGAGGATAAGGTAGGGATCTTTAGAGGGAAGGGTGAGGGAATAGGTTAAAGAGGGGTATAAAATGATATTTAGATTTATGGGAATGGGAGGTTAGTGGAGGGATTCTTGGAGAGAGGAACTGGCTAAGTAATAGGAGGGCAAGGCAGCACATAGAAGTAAAGTAGAGGAGTTAGGAGAGATAGGATAAAAGAGATACACACAAACATAATAAAGATTAGGAGTAGGATCTCTTGGGCAAAGTATACACACACACACACACATAGATAATGTGTGTATGCATTTGTATATATGCATATATATATATATGCATGTGTATATGTGTATATATGTATGTATATACAAATATCTATATATAAATATATCCACACTTAATTGTAGCCTGAGGGGAGGAGGGAGTAAGGGAAAAAAAGAACAAAGCAAAAAGTGTGCAGCAAAGAACAAAAGAAAACCTACAAGGAAGCTAAGAAAAGATGGACAGCTTTCAACATAATATGCAGTATTTAATATATAGGCTTTCTTGAAATGGAAAGTTATTGCTATATATTCTGAATCCTCTCCAACATTCTGCTGTGTATATGACATTTTTTTCTTTTCTTATTTTATATTTAAGTTTGTAATATGTTCCTCTTTCTTTTCTTATTATGCATTTAAGTTTTAACATTTATCTAAAAAGATTAAAAAAGGAAAAATGGAAAAAATAATTAAAAACAGAGTAAAAAGAAAACAAATAAATATAATAAGTTGGAAGACAAGTAAAGGGGATAATTTGAACAAACCAGCTAACTAAAAGGCAAAGGAAAGAGGAAAAGGTGTGAAGAAAATGGTAGCCAAATAAATGAAAAAGAACAAAAAAATCACTAACTTAAAAGACTAAATCTGGGAAAGAATAAACAAATTGTAATGGGGGAGTGGAGAGAGCCTGTGGGAATAGAATTGCTTCAAATTAGTTTAAATAAAGCTAATCACAGAGACAACATACTGAAAAAGATAAGTAGGGATAAAACAAATATAAAATAAAGACATGCTAAAGGAACAAGTGGAGGAAACCCAAGTTTATCTCTCATAACTTCAAATGTGACTGGATTAACAATTCAATAAAAGGAAAGAGGATGGAATAATGTGCAAGGTACCAAAAGCTTGTAATCTTTTACATAGAAAAAATAGATCTAAAAAAAGACACATAGAAGCAAAAAAGACACATAGAATATTGGGGGGAAAAGATTGCAGTCATGCTAACTGGACAAAACAAAAATTAATTAAAATCCACAACATCAGTTGAAATGAAACAAGGAAATTATAGTATGAATAAAGAGATGACAAACAATGGACAAATATCAATACTAAGTCTACATAGACCAAATATTTATAGCAGCTCTTTCTGTGGTGGCCAAGAGTTGGAAATTGAGGGGATGCCCATCAATTGGAAAATAGGTGAACAAGTTGTTGCATATGAATGTAATGGAATACTATTCTGCTGTAAGAAATGATAGACAGGTGGACTTCAGAAAAACCTGCAAAGACTTATATGAACTGATACTGAGTGAAGTGAACAGAACCAGGAGAACTTTGTACACAGTAACAGCCACATTGTACAATGATTAACTTTGATAGTCTTAACTCTTCGCAGCAATGGAATGCTCTAAGACAATTCCAAAAGACTCATGATGGAATATGCTATCCACATCCCAAAAAATATCTATGCATTCTGAATGCAGATCCAAGCATACTGTTGTCCTTATTTTTTGTTGTTGTTGTTTTTCATGGTTTTTCCCTTTTGTTCTGATTCTTCTTTCACAACATTATAATGTGGAAATATATTTAATATGATTATACATATATAGCTTATATCAGATTGCATGCTGTCTTGGGGAGGGAGAGGAAAGCAAGGGCAAAATATTAGAATTCAAAATCTTATAAGAGTGAATGTTAAAAACTAAAATTTAATTAATTAATTTTTTAAAATGAGTGACCAATACAAAAAAATTCTGCATATTTATAGTAATAAGAAAGATACTGTTTCTTTAAAAAAATAAATTTGAAAAAGAAGCTGCTGAAGTTCTTTCCTTCAATTAAAAATAAACTAAAAATATCTCTATCTTTTGTCATTTCCTAAGGCTACAATTAATGTCAGACCCATCTTTCTCCTAAAATTGGTACTGCATAGTGCACTGGAGAGGAGGGAACTAATTTTCTAGCCTTCTAGAAAAGAAGCAATGTTAAATAATGGCATATAATCAGTGACAATTCCTTTAGCAAAGCCTACACTTCCAATGTAACACATTTATCTCAAGAGATGACTTTAAATCTTAGAGTTAGTATTTTTTTTTTTTGGTAAGCCATTAAGTTTGTAAAAGAAAATGGGATTTTTTTCCCTTTGTTCCTTCTTGAGTTATTAAGCATTTGCACAAAGCATTTTAACTTAAGTGTATATTGTATATTGCCAAAACTTGAACTCATGTTTTTATACTTTCAAGGAGTCTCATATATTATTGTGGTGTTTTTTTTTTTTGTTATTCAGAATGTACATTGCCCCAGCTTTTCCCCTCTCTCCCCCAAAAATAAGAAGACATTGATGTCATGACACTTCCTCTATGAAAACTTCTGTGTGATTGACTATACTCTATATCTAGTTTGAGATGATAGAATATTGTAAAGCAGTGAAACTTTAGATATCATCTGGTCCAGCTCCATAATTTTACTCTGCTTTTAATGCCTAAAAATACATTCTAGTTTTATACCTTTCCAATTAGATTATAAAATCTTTGAGGAAATATGTATTTTGTTTGTTTTTTTTGTTTTGTTCTGTTGTTTGTTTGTTTTTGATAGTGCCTGGCATGTAATAAGTTCTTAATCTATATTTCTATAATCTCCACTAGAAATAACAAAGCACTGAATACACAGTGAATATTATATATTGACTGACTGAGCTTCCATTGTAATAGCAGAGACTTGGGTATTTGTTTATAAGAATCCAGAGAATATAGGTATCTACTTTTGTTCAAAAGAAAACAAAAGCTATATGTTTCCCAGCATTAAAATCCTCCTTTCATTTATAGTTATGATATTGAGATGTTTCTGTTACAGTCATAACTAGCAATTCTAGAAACTATGGCAAAACAAATTAAATCAAGAAGGCTTTATGGAAAGATCTTAGGGAGATACTTGGACTTCAGGACCTAAGGCTCCTAAGGAAAACATACCCTAGGAAACTTTCCTAGGATGGTTAGACAAAGGCCCCAGGATATAACCTGAATGTGGAATTCCCAGTGCACCAGAAAACTACTAGTAACAGAGGAAAAAACAGTAGATCTTGGCCAGGTAGAATTTCTCTTGACTAATCTGTATGCTTAGTTTTAATATCTTCATTTATAGGTTCAATATCCCTAATGTTGTTGTGACTCTAATTCTGAGCCCTTGAAGGCTATTCTAGCAGAAGTCACACTCTAGCACATCCTACCAAGCTAGAAAGACTTTGAGAATGGGACTGGGAAAGAATAAATATTTTTCTTCTAAAGACCAGACTAGCTAAATTATGAAAGTCTCAAAACCTATCAGATGACAAGGTTTTCAGGCATAGCAAGCTCTAATACCATCTATGAAGTCACAAATGGGTTATAATCTGTGTTGGTAAAAGCACTACCTTCACACATGAACTTACTGATCCTTGAATGAACAAAATTGTATGATATTATTAGGTTTAGGGTTGTGTAATATCTTATTCTTGTTTCTAAACTAAAGTGATCATCATTATCTATATTAAACTAATGTTACGGCTGATATGTTTTAAATTTACTAAAAATAGTATAAAACTATGTTATTGATTTTTTTGCTAGCATTTTTTCTTCCTCTCTGCAATCATAGGTATTTAACTTAAGAAAACTTAGGTTAAAATCCTATGTCTGATATTAGCTTTCTGATCATGGGCAAGTCCCTGTAAGCTTCAGTTTCTTCATCTATAAAATGGAGCTATTAATATCTGTATATCTGAATCACTGGGTTATTGTGAGGCTCAAAGAATATAATGTACATAAAGTATTGGGCATATTATGTAGATGTCAAGTGGTATTGTCATTTGACTATTATAATCATTTGTTATTCTTTGGTTTTACTTTTAAACCACTTCCCAGAAGGCAAATTCATGCAAAGCCTCCTTATCTATCATTTCTGATAAAATGTGAAAATCTATCTATGGTAAAAGAAATACATGGTATACCAAAAGTCTTAGTGCCGTTTAATAAGTTCAGAAGTATAAATACTACAAACTAACAAAAAGTATTGAACAAGGTTATTTAAAATGTTTAAACATTGGTGTTTCTTATTAAAATTCAACATAAACACTGACTTGTGTTACATGTTGTTTTAGTCAATTTTTGAACATCAACTACTGCTCAGTTACTAAAAAGATTTTATGTGCAATTCTAGGATAAAATCAACCCAAAAATGAGGTTTTGGTGTCTGTATGACAGTTTGGGTTTGACATTCCAAGAAAAATTTTAAAGGAAATAGATCAGGTAACAGAAGTGGCCAAAGAAAATGACCTCCTTCCATTGATCTGAGAAAATGTCATCTAGAAACTACTACACACAAAATAAATTTATTATGACAGGTTGCCCTATCCTGTTATCATTAAAATTAAACATTTATTATTCAAAATTCACAGAACTAAATAAGTATAAAAGAAGATTAAATAATTAAACTTTCAAATTACATTTTTATAAGTTGGTATTTTTGAAATTTTTCACTGAGACTTTTGAGACACTTTATATATTTCAAGCACCTATCCACTTTGTGTTCAGCATTTCATTTTAGAGGATATCATGTCTGTTATTAAGAAGTTTTGAAAGAAAATTATTGTTAAGATTATGTTCCTAAGTTTTGTCATGAAAAATATTTCTGTTTAATTTAAGAAAATTCATTAAGTGTACAATCATTGTGGAACACAAAGATAAAAATTACATAATCTCTATGGTCAAGGAGCATATATTATATTAGGGAGGATAAAACACATAAATAGATAAGTGTAACATTAGGCAAAGTGTAATCAGGGTGAATTAGATATCTACACAAATTGTTCTAGGAAAATCTGAGGAGGGAGAAAATTTTCACAACAAAAGGTGAGCAAAACCTTTAATATGTAAGCTCCACCTTGGAGGATTCAAAAAAGGGGGAAATGAGAGGTGCATTTCCTTCCCCTTTCACAAAAGCTGAACTTTGGGAATAGTTGCCTGAAAATAGATTGCACATAAATAATGTTACGTCAATCTGGAAAGGTATCTTATTGTGAAGATGTGCTTTTGTTATGATGTAAGCAATGCTCATAGGTATAACCAGCACTCACCTTCTCTCTCTGATATCTTTAATGCTTTCTTGAGCTAATGTGATCCTCAAGGCAACTTTTACCTCCAGACAGTAGTAATTAGTTGGGAGAAGTGAAATAGAAATTTTATCAATGTTTTCCCCCAACTTCAAAAAGACCCAGCAGGTCTTCCTGAATTATTATCTGTTCCTCCAGAATGAGCAAAGCTTAATGGTAATGAGTTGCCCCTACGCTAGAAATGAATAACAGTTGAGTTTACCATCGATGAGGTAGACAATAGAAGTCTTAACAACTACCTAAGGGATACTTTTGTGTGCCATCTAAGAGTCACGGTTGAATTGGCAACAGAGTAGCAAGATGACAAAATGGACAGAGAGCTTGACATGGACTGAAGAATACCTAAGTTTAAAGCTGGCCTCATCTTCTTACCAGGACAAGTCATCTAACCCCTATCTGCTTCAGATCCCTCATCTGTAAAATATGATATTAAAACAGCTTCTACTTCCCAGGTTTATTGTTAGGATAAAATGATGTGATATTTTTGAAGTGCTTTGCAAGCCTCGAAGTGCCATATAAATACAAGTCATTATTATTGACTAGCCAGCTTCAAGGCATGGTGGTATAAGAGGTTGCTTTCTAAAAGAACAGCGATATTTTCCTGACAATATGTCAGCAGAAGAAGCAAAAAGTAGATGGAAATAATGGATTTATAGGATAGCAGAGCACCCAAACATTGATTGGGGTGAGTGCCACCCAGAGCCTTAGTGACAGATTCAGTCCATTTCCTGGACTACACCAAAGGGCTTGAGGAAGGGTGAGAGGAAGACCTTAACAACTCTAAGTCATAGAGTCACAATGTGGAAAAGAAAATCTGAATGTTGTCCTTTACTGGAATTGTGAAGCACCCTAAATTTGCAGATCCCCAAGTGAGGTAGGACCTTCCAGAAGGAGGGTTTTTGGAATCTTTAGCAACCATGAATTCACTCACTTCTTGGGAAGATTTCAATTTCTTCATGCTGATGTAACTCTGGAGTAACTATATGAGTCTGTAGAGATGATAGGTTTCAATTAAGAGAGGAGTTTTCTTGACTCTCTCTGTGCTCAACTATGAATCTTTAATTTTGTTCAATGAACTCGTTCTTTTCTTTCCTGAACTGTTATCTTGGTGCTGACAAGGGAACAGATGACAACTAAGTGTGAGATATCAACACATAGTTCCAAGGAAGGAAAAAAGGAACCCAGCATTTATTAAGCACCTACTATCTGCCAAGCATTGAACCAAGTACTTTACAAATTTTATCTTATTTCATTCTCATAACAATTCTCAGAGGCAGGTGCTATTATTGTCCCATTTTACAGTTGAAGAAACTGAGGTAGAAAGAAGTTAAAATCACTTACCCAAGGTCATACTAGTGTTTCTAGCTGGATTTGAACTCAAGTCTTCCTGAAGCCAGGTACAGTATTCTACCCACTGTGCCATAAGTGGCCACACAAACAATAAAATATAATGTTGATATTTTTACCACATTGAACCCTGACTATTTGTTCTCAATTGATACAAAGATTAAATAAATATAAAATAATAATAATCACTTTCTCTGAAGATTTCCATAGAAAAAGAGAAGAATTGGAGAGTTGTCTTTTTTTAATGGGAGAAAACTTATCTCATGGGACTGTAAAGACCCCCTCCATGGAGAGGTGTGCTTTTTTTTTTTTTACTTTTTCTGTTTCTACCAAAACGATGATATATGTCAGAAAAACTAAAAACAGGGAAATAAAAATTAGATGCTTCTTTGACCTTCATTTCCTAGAATTTCTTTCTCAGGTAGTTGATCAAAGGAGAGCTAAGGTATCATATGTAATTAGCATCTATAGAAGAGTTATGGGCAGTATATCAACAAACTTGGAGTAAGACCTTGTTCATACCTAAGTTCTACCATTTAGTAACTTCATGACCTTGTGCATTAATCTTTCTTAGTCTCCCCAGTTTCTATACCTGTAAAATATGGATTAAACAAAACAAAGCAACAAAAACACCTTCACTGTTTACAATGAAGAGCTTTACGAGAATCAAATAAAATAATGTATTTTAGGTATGATGCACACCATAAACTTCTGTCAAATACAAACTATTATTGTTTATATTGTAAATGAGCCATAAGCAGTACTCAGAACCCAGGAAAGCTGTTTTTTTTCTTTTATTATTGTCTCTTATTTTTAGACCATAATCATTTTCCCTTAAATATTTGAACCCTCTGTCATAAAGCTTTCTCTTATAATGATGAAAACCTTTAAACAACATCAACAAAGCAACAACATCTAACAACAAATATCACATTCTACATCTGAAGGCTCTCATTTCTCTATAAAGAAGAAGGACATGTGATCCATCATTATTTCTCTGGAGTGCAGTTAATAAGGTTTAGGTTTTTTTTAATTTATTCTATTATATTCATTATGTATATTGTCTTCTAATTCTAATTACTTCACTTTGCATCAGTTCATATAAATCTTCCCACATTTCTCTTCCTTCTTTCCACAATTTTCATGGCACAATAATATTCTAATACATCCATATATCACAATTTATTCAGAAATTCACCGATCAACAGTCACCCACCTTATTTCCTTGGAATAGTTTGCACTTCAAATTAAGATAAATAAGTTCTAATCAAGGTCTCTGAATAAGTTCAGGAATTGGAATAATTTAACTGCTATAGAGAAATAGTTGAGAATGGTACAATTTTGTGTTTAGCTTTGTTTTTTTTTTTTTGTCCAGAGCTGTGAGTTCATCAGTGTAAGGATTTTGTCATGTGAAAACTTCCTCACTGCTGCAAATCAGCACCTTTTCTTAAACTTATAATCTTAGAGAGTTACCTATTGTCTAGTGCACTAAAAGATTTAGTGGTCATAGTACTACTATGTAGAAAAGGTGGGATTTGAACACAGGACTTCCTGACTAAAAAGCTAAACCATACTGTTTCTTTGTTTATGAATTTTTTCTTCAATTTCTACCACCTTTAAACATAGTGCTATGTGGTGTTATTTTAGATATTTTAATACCAAGATTATTGGATGAAAATATCTGGAAAATTCATGCTTCTAATTTCTCTATCAGTAACCATAACTGTGGTTTAATCTTAACAGCTTAGTGCATGTGAACAAGGTATATAGCACCATTTGATGATAGAGCACACTAAATTCAAATAAAATTTTAGGAAATAAACTTTCAAATTTGAATATACAAACTTAAACATATAAAATTATAAAAGGAACATTCTGCTATTACTTAAATATAACCAAATAAGTCAATTGCGACTTACAGATTTTCAAATTTTTAAATTACAAGTAGAATAAAAATTCAACATATACTATAACCACAGCAATATAAAATAAAAGGTCACTAAAAGGAAACTGAGTAAAAATAAAACCCCACAATAATCATCAGAGAGAATAGATGAAATATGCTTACCTAATCATGGTAGAGAGGTAACAGCCTACTAGAGTAAAATGCTTTGTTAGATGTAATTATATGTCACAGCGCTTTGTTTAATTTTTTTGTTTGTTTTGCTTTTTTTTTGTAACAAGGGAACAGTCTGGAAAGGGAAGGAAGAATTTGCAAAAATGAGATAAAAAAATCATTAATAAATATTAAGTAGTAGTATGGACTGAATCTGTGATTACATTTATAAAGGAAATTCCTATCTGAGTACATTGTCTTCATCATCAAGAGTTTTAAATGATTTGTTCAGGGTTACACAGCCAGTATGTGTCAGAGACAAGAACTTCAACCCAGATCTTCCTGGGTCCTCTGTTGGTTCACCATCTACTGTGCCACATGTTGCCTTTCAAAATACCAAAATGTACCAAAGGAAAATTGAAACAAATTAAAATTCCATGTCATCTTCTCTCAACTAATAGAACCAAAGTTTCTGTCATTATAATAAATAACGAAGGTATAAATGATAGTAATATTATGGAAGAGTTTGCCAGCATTTCATATAGTAAACCTGCTGATATTTTTAATATACTTTCAATATTTGCCAGAAATTTTGCTTTCTTTTCTCTATTGAATTTTTTTGCATTTTTTCCCAACATAATCATATTGTATCTTCTTCCTCTGAGTTTCTGAACTGCTATAAAGCAGAAACATGCCGTATGCAAACGTTCAGGATGTTCAGAGCAGACATCTGAGATTTCGATCAATGAACACTGGTGGAATGCAAGCTTTGCTCACATGAGCCTCAAGGCCAATAATCAGTCATTTTGAGCTTGAAAGATACTGCACAATTCTGCTCTTTTTGTTTTTATTATAGCTCAACAAATCAGCTTTAGGGGGTTTTCTCTCTCAATCATATCCTTATCTTTGTTGCTGGATCAAGGTTTCTGAACAAATGTATTTAAATGTTGTTTATTTGGGGATATAATATAAGAGTAAAGTAACATGGCACAAATTAAAATAATGAAATTACATTTTTTTTACATATTATATGGAGGAGAATATAGAGAACAGTCAAAATTAGGAAACTGAGGCTGGGAAAAGTGCTTGTTTGCTTAAATAAGCCCTACAGTTTTGGAGCAGGAAGTGATGTTGAATAGTATGTAAGAGGGGTTTTCAGTCACTGCAGTGAACTGCTTTCCCTTTTCCCCTCTGAGTGCTATTCTCATTGGTTCACTTTGCCTTTGATCCATTGGAATCAATTTCTTCATAGAGCCAGTATTTTGACAACAAATAATTTGAACTTTAAATTGTTGTAAAGAAAACAGCAATTTATTAGAATAGTAAATAATGTGGCAAGAGCACTAGACACTCATGTAAACTTCATGTAGAGAGAAAGGGGAAGAAGACCTTGTGTTGTAACCACTCATCACATAATGGGGGTCAGTTGCTTTGGCATGTGAATACACTCACTTTGTCCCTGTTCAGGGCCAGTAACAACCAAAAGCACAGTGAAAAGATAAGACTTTAGCTCCTCTCAGACTAGAGAGAGAGACTGACAATGGTTGGTTGCCATGGGTCACATGACAAACAGGAGAGTGTACACAGTGGCAACATACCCACCAAGTTACACATGGGCACAATAGTGACTGGTGGAAGGCAGATTAAAAGGGGCATGGACAAAGCATTCATTACATCTTTACTGTCTTTTATATACTGTACATTTCTGGGGGACTGCACAAAGTCCTTTGGCGGTCCGCAAGAGGACTGCAGGCCATATGTTGTACAGGCCTGGGTAAAAGAAACTGAGAGCCTGGTAATATATCTATGGTTATAAACACTCCAGTAACACATTTGGGATTTTCTTGGCAAACATATTAGAGTAGGTTGCCATTTCATTCTCCATATTATTTTTCAAATAAAGAAAATGAGGCAAACAAGGTTAAGTGACTTGCCCAGTGTCACACAGTCAGTAAGTATCTGAGGCCAGATTTGAAAGGTGTTGCTGACTCTAGGCCTAGTGCTCTTAATTCATCATATTCTCTCTCTACCTTTTCAATAACTCCTTCCTTTCTGCACAAAAGCATACCCAGTTTTCTCTTATGTTAAATGTTCCTTGATTCAGATACATCTTCAAAGTAAGATACTATGTCTCTTTCCATTCATTCTTAAATTTCTTGAAACAGTAGCATGTACTTTTCACCTTCATTTCCTCACTTATTCCCCAAATTTTCTGCAATCTGTCTTCTTTCTATTATTCTATTGAAGTTTCTCTTGACAAGATAACCAAAGATCACACATCAAAGGCTTTGCATAATTTTCATTCTCCTTTACCTTTTAGCTACATTTGACTAAAACTTTTATAATGCTGCAGAGGATTATCATACAAAGAGCTGTGGTCAGCTATTTTTTCCATTATCAATGTGATGATTAAAAAGATCTAAAGACATAGTTTCTGAGTGATTTAATAATATTATTAATAAGGCGGGCAGATTATTAATAAAAGGATGGTCATTCGGCCATCCCTGTTAGACCAAAGACAATCATGGTGATGTACTCACAGTTTATATCCCTTAGAAGAATAGGTATTCAATGAGAGGCTGAGAGTGACATCATGTCACCCCTGGACAGAGAAACTATTTCTATACTCAGACCACTCCAGCCTTGGGCTATCTAGACAAAAGGATCTGTCTCCATCTAAGCTTGAGTAGAACACAACTGGCTTCCCCACCTTAGATTAAATTCATTGTAAGGTTGGATGGGGTCTGACCAAGATTAAAGAGAGTTATTTCATTCTCATTATCAGTAATATCCTTCAAGAGACTGACCTTAAAATCAAGACTTTGGAAGAAAGGGAGGGCTCTGAATCTCCCCAGGATATTGGTTATTTATAATCATTTTTTTCATCAATAAGGCAAGAGACACACAAAAGAGCAATTTTGAATATTTAAAATTAAAATTCCCCCAATGTAAGGATTATTAAAGTAGTTTTTTTTAAAAATGAATAGCATAGATTCTTCTCATTCTTTATGGTTTATGTACCATTTAAGACATTTCAGAAATACTTATTCAAATACAGTATAAAATAGTAATTATATATGATCTATAAAAACATGCACACAACAATTATATATAGGTTTCTTCTAAGATACTCAGAGTAGATACAAAATAAAATATATGCACAAATTATATGTGTATGTATGCATATGTGTATGTGTATGTATATATACACACATTTATTCAAGCATAAATATATAATATATGTATAAATGGTTTTAAGTTAAATCAATTACTATTCCTTAAATGATGACAAAACCACAATTTATACAAAGTCTGTATTATAAACTAGATTCCTTATTTAAGTTTTACCTTCTCTTGTGTCATTGACATTGGTTCTTTTTGTGGAAAAACTGTCAAAGAGAATTTCATGCCAATGAGCTATGGGACTCAGGTTACACAGGGAATGATTGCCAAACACACTGATTTTTTTGTGGGGGCTATGAGGTTTTCAAATCACTAAGTAGAACACATCTGTTCTCTTCTTGTTAGTGACTTTGATAACTTCAAATTTCTTCCAAAGTTGGAATGGAGGTGCAAGGGACAGAGAAAATGTTTCTTTTCTCTCTACAAGCACATGAGGGGTAGAAGTGATATAGCACTGAGCATTCTAAGGATCAAATGAGATAACAACATATAAAGTATCTTACAAACCTTAAAGAGTTACACAGATGTTAGGTATCATAGTTAATGATGATAATAGTAGCAATAATAATCATGAAAAGAAAGTAACTAGAGACAACAAAACTGGGTAATACAGATGAGAAATAATTGAAATTGCTTCAACTTTACTCCTTCCCTATCCCCTTTATCTTTGACCAGATCATAGCTTGAAGGTAAGAACTTAATCCAAATGACTGAGTTACTTTCAGGTAATATTGTAAAAACAGATATCTGGAAAGAAGGATTCAATTGATGCAAAGAAAATCAAGTGATGGATATCAAACTTATGAGAAAATTAAAACAAGTAACACTAGACTTATGATCTAGACTAGCAGTGTCTAACTCAAATAGAAATGAAGGCCACTAACACATACATAAGGATCCCTATATGCAGCATACTGAAAACCACACCTTAATATTATCTGTCTTCTATTGCATTTTTATTTTGTTAAATATTTCCCAATTACTTTTTGATTCAGTATGGGTTTACTCAAGAGTCATACAAGGTGTTTGACACCTCTGAAGCAGTTACAGAGAGGAGATCATCTAGTCCTCACTTTTTTACAGATCAGGAAACTGAGGCTGAGAGAAATTGAATGTCTTGCTCAAGATCACACATGTAAGCTTCTCTGCTTTCAAATCCAGTATGATTTGCACTACATCATGTCATATGCCTCAAATGAGATTTTTTTTCCCTTTTCTCTTAATGATCATTACAGGTCAATACACTAAATTTTAATAGATCATTTTTATCCATAAAATACTAGAATGTTAGAGTTGTACTTCAATTAAGTTGAAACATGTGTCTAATATGTGCAGATCACTGTGCTAAAGATGGATAAAGCCATATACTGCTCTCAAAGAATTTATTATCTTCCTTTTGAGAGTTTCTATTCCAACCCTTTCATTTTATAAATGTAGAAGCTAAAGGCAATTGATTTGCAAAAGAATTATAGGGCAAAAGAAGTATTGGATTTGGAGTCAAAAGACTTAATCACAGCTACCCTATTAACTACTACTGAAATTATCATGGATATGTGATTTAACACTTAGGGGTTGCAGTTTCCTCAATTGCATATAACATTTCCCACTGTACGACCCAACCTGAAGACCAAGTAGGTTATAGTTCACCCCTTTTCCAGGGTGAACCCAGGGTACTTTTAAGGGGGTTGGAAGTATTAAGGTACTCTGCCATTGGTTCTAGGCCCCACAAATAGTGTTCTGCCAAGTATAGGGTGTGGTCCCTGCAATCCACTTCCATTTAACCACTAACTTGATTAGGTTTTGCAAGTAAATATTTACTTAAAACCTATACAGTCATACCTCATTTTATTGTGCTTCTCAGACATCACAGTTTTTACAAATTGAAGGTTTGTGGCAATTCTGCATTAAGCAAGTATATTGGCACCATTTTTCTAACAGCATATGCTCACACTGTGTCTCTGTGTCACATTTTGGTAATTTCCTCAGTATTTCAAACTTTTTCATTATTATTATATCTGTTATGATGATCTGTGACCAGTAATCTTTGATGTGACTAATGTAATTGTTTTTGGTCACCAGTAACTGTACCCTTACAAGACAGTGAACTTAATTGATAAATACTGTGTGTTCTGACTGTTCCATGGACCAACTGTTTCCCACCTCAGGCCTCCCTATTCCCTGAGACACAACAGTATTGAAATTAGGCCAATTAACAACCTTACTGCAGCCTTTAAGTGTTCAAGTGAAAAGAAGAGCCAATTGGTGTGGCAAACTTCATTGTTGTCTTATTTTTAAAAATTGCCACAACCAACCCAATTTTCAGCAACCACCATCCTAAAGACTAATAGACATTAACATAGAGGCTAGACTTTCAACCAGCAAAAAAGTTTATGATTCACTGAAGGCTCAGATGATGGTTAGCATTTTTAGTAATAAAATAGTATTTAATTAAGGTGTATACATTTTTAGACATGATATTATTTCACACTTAAGAGATTTCAGTATAGTGTAAATATAACTTTTGTATGCACAGAGAAACCAGAAAAAATATTCATGTGACTTGCTTTATTGCAATGGTCTGGAACTGAAACTGCAATATCTCTGAGCTCTGCCTGTAGTTATAAGTATATCAACTTACTCCATCAACGCATGGGAGGCCACCTCAGTCTCTAGGGAGGGAAAAAAGATTAGATTCATTTAGTGTTGTTGTTGTTCAGTTGTTTGGCCATGTCCAAATCTTTGTGATCCCATGGACCAAAGCAATACCAGACTCTTCTATCTTCCACTATCTCTCAAACTCTGTCCAAATTCATGTTCACTGTTTTCATGACACCATCCAGCCATCTCATCTTATGCCATGCGCTTTTCATTTTGCCTCCAATTTTTCCCAACATCAAAATCTTCTCCCATAAGTCTTGTTTTCTCGTTATGTGGCCAAATATTTAAGCCTCAGTACAGTATTTGATCTGCCATTTGAATAGCCTAAATTAATTAAGCATTGACTGATTTAATTTTCCTGCTTTCTAAGGGACTCTCAAAAGCCTTCTCCAGTACCACAATTCAAAAAGCATCCATTCTGCAGTGCTCATATTCCTTTATAATGCAGTTCTCACAGCCATATATTGTACAAGAAAAACCATACCTTTGACTACATAGATCTTTATCAGCAAGATGTCTCTGCTTTTTAGTATTCTGTCTAGATTTAGCACAGTTTTCCTTCCTTCCCTTGTTAAGATCTTAATTGTTTGATGTTAAGCTTCAAGCCAGTTTTTACACTCTCATCTTTCACCCTCATCAAGGGGCTTCTTATTTCCTCTTTACATTCTGCCATAAATGTGGTACTGTTTGCATATCTGAGATTGTTTATATTTCTCCTGGCAATCTTAATTCCAGCTTTTGATTTGTCTAGCCTGGCATCTCTAATGATGTACTCCACATATAATTTAAATTAGGTAACAATATACAGCCTTGTTGTACTCCTTTTCCCATCTTAACCCAGTTGTTTCAAGTTTGGTTCTAAATTTTGCTTCTTGACCTGCATACATGTTTCTCAGGAGACAAGATGATCTGGTACTCCCATCTCTTTGAGGACTTCTCACATTTTGTCATGATACACATAGTCAAAAGCTTTAGTGATGCAGAAGTAAATGGTTTTCTGGCACTTCCTTGCTTTCTCCATAATTCAGAGAATGTTGACAATTTGTTATCTACCCCTCTGCCTCTTTGAAAACCAAAGTGCTTTGCTGGTAATTCTTGGTTCATATATTGCTGAAGCCTAGCTTACAGAATCTTAAGCATAACCTTGCTGGAATGTGAAATAAGCACAATTGTTTGGTGATTTGCATATTCCTTGGCATTGTCTTTCTTTAGGATTGGGCTGTAAACTGATCTCTTCCAATCTGGTTGGCCCAGCTGAGTTTTCCAAATTTGCTGGCATATTGAGTGTAACACTTTATTAGCATTATCTTTTAGGATTTTAAATAGTTCAGCTGGAATTCCATCACCTCCATTAGCTTTATTGGTAGCAATGCTTCCTAAGGCCCACTCAACTTCATTTTCCAGGATGTCTGGTTCTAGATCAGTAACCACACCACATTATTTATCAGTTATGTTAAGATCTTTCTTGTTAAGATCTTTTGTATTCTTGCCACCTCTACTTAATATCTTCTGATGTTAAATTCTTACCATTTTTGTCTATCGTGCTCATTTTTGCATGAAAAGTTCCTTTGCTATCGCTAATTTTCTTGAAGAGATCTCTTGTCTTTCCCATTCTATTGTTTTCTTCTATTTCTTTGCATTGCTTATTTGAGAAAACCTTATCTCTACTTGCTATTCTCTGAAATTCTATATTCAATTTATATTTTTCCCTTTCTCTTTTCCCTGTCACATTCCTTCTTTCCTCAGGTATTCATAAAGTCTCATCAGGCAGCCATTTTAATTTCTTGTTCTTTTTCTTTGGGATGTTTTTTATTGCTGCCTCCTGTGAATTTCTTCCATAGCTCTTCAAGCACACTATCGACAAGATCTAATCCCTTAAATCTATTCTTCACTTTCACTTTATATTCATAAGGTATGTCATTTAGGTCACACCTTACAGTCTGATGATTTTTCCCTACTTCTTCAATTTAAGTCTAAACGTTGTGATAAGAAGCTCATGGTCTGAGTCATAGTCAGCTTTTGTTTTGTCAAGCTACAGTCTTGCTTTAATTGACTGTAGAGATCTTATTTACCCTTCACTGCAAAGTATCTAATCCATCTAATTTCTATATTGACTATCTGGGGATGTTCATGTGTCCCCTTTTGGGTTGTTGAAAAAGAGTGTTTCCTATGACTAGTGAATTATCTTGACAAAATTCCATTAGTCTCTGCCCTGCTTCATTTTGTACTCCCAAGCCAAACTTGCTTGTTACTCCAATTATCTATTGATTTCCTACTATAACATTCCAATCCCCTAAGATGAATGTGACATCTTTGTGTTTGTGTGTGTGTGTGTGTGTGTGTGTGTGTTATTTCTAGAAATTGTTGTAGGTCTTCATAGAACTGGTCATCTTTGACCTCTTTGGCATCAGTAGTTGGAGCATAGATTTGTATTACTATGATGTTGAATGGTTTGCTTTGAATTGGAACAAATATCATTCTGTCATTTTTGAGATTATGCCCCAGTGCTGCTTCTCTCACCCATTTATTGACTATGAGGGCTACTCCATTTTTTCTAAGGGATTCTTGCCCACAGTAGCATATTCAGTTTAGTTCAATTTCTATAAAGCACAGTCTAAGTTCCCAGTACAAAGTTCTCCTTCAAACTTGAGTCTCAGGCACCCTGGCTTCTCTGGGTTTCCCACTAGGCTGACTGATTCCAGTATCCTCTGGCACAGACTTCTTAGGTCCAATGGGTTCAGAAGTTCCATGAAGGATCACCCAAAACACCTGAAATTGAGAAGGATGAACAAGACAGAACAGTGTTTAAAGGACCATTTCTTGGAGCTGGGGTAAAAGGAAAATCCTCCCTGAAGGGTTAGTTCATGTTACTCACACTATATGTGAATTGTGATCTTCATTCTCTGGAAGTAGCATGAAAAAGTAGGCAGGAAAAAGAACTCTTCAGGAGTTTGATGTTGTTGGTATCTTCACTATAACTAATATAATGCTTCTTGGAGAAGTTGACCCCTAAGATAATGAGCCATGTATACCATGCTGGTTAAAAGTTATAGACTTTGAGTAAATCCAGATTGCAAACCAGAGGTAAAATTTAAATGCTTGTTTCATGCTGTAAGTATTGCTCAAAGTACAGTTATGAGTCCTTTGTGTTTAAGCATTTCTTTTGTGGTAGAGGAAATAAATAGTTGTCCTATGCAAAACTGATACACATTGTATATTGAATAAATAAACGCAGCTGGATATTTCAGTGGATAGAGCACTGGGGCTAGAGTCAGGAAAATTTGGGTTCAAATTTGGTCTTAAACACTTGCTATCTGTTTGAACCTAGCTGGGCAAGTTATTTAACCTCTGTTTGTTTTAATCCACTGTAGAAGGAAATGGCAAATCACTCCGGGATCTTTGCCAAGAAAACTTCATGAAAAATATTGGCATGCTACATCCTTGGGGTTACAAAGAGAAGGACAAGATGGAATGACTAAACAATAACAAAGAACATATACAAAGCTCTGTACTAAGCACCATGGATATAATTAGAAAAGCATGAAACTCCTGTTCTCAAGGAACTTACATTCCAATAGCTCCCTATTTAGAAGAGCCCATGCTAATGCCTTTTGGGAAGCCCTAAACATGAGTCAAAACTATCAAAAAAAAAAGATTGTTCCCAGAATGCTCCTCTGTGGTAGGGACATAATGAGGCAGACAAACAATAAAATCTTGACCCTTACTTTAGGTTTGGGATCTCTCTGGCTGAATCTAGTCTATGCAAATCTAGAGCTGGTACCCCTTAATAAGAGGGGGTGCCCCAGCTCTCTGGCCCAGCATAGCTGTTACATATGCCAACAAGTTAAATCAAGCACTTTAAAATGCTGTAGCCTGTACAATATGCAAAACTGTATTAAGTATGTTTAAGTATATATAGTATACATAAGTAGTGATACCAGATTTTAACTATATCATCCTCTACTGTCATCCCCCAGTATAAATCAAAATTTTTCCCCATTAAAAGGCACAAACCACAAGGATGGACAATAGTCTGAGGACCAACCCAGTTAAATTCCAAAAGGCTCACCACCTGGTTGGCTGCAGGTCATGATTTTTTTCAGTTATAGCCGTAAACCATATACTAAGTATAGACAACTTGTACCCCAAACAAAGAAACTACAGGTCCTTTAAGTATTTCATGAAAAATATTGGCTTCCTTTAAGTCCCACCTAAAATCTCATATTCTAAAGAAAATCATCTCTAATGGCTCCTAATTCTAGTGCCTTCCCACTGTTAATTATTTCCTATTTATCCTATATATAGCTTGTTTTGTGTGTATGTTCCTTTGTTGTCTCCTCCAATGGATTATAAGCTCCCTGAAGGTAGGGATTTTTTTTGCCTTTATTTGTATTCAAAGTTCTTAACAGTTCATGGCACATAGTAGAATTTAATACATGTTGATTGATTACTTGAAATGTAATTTTCAGAAGTGTGAGAATGTTGTGCTAACCTTGAAAGAGGAAATTGACATCTAGATATGTATCTAAAAGGACTATGAAGGGGGCTGAGCCAAGATGGCTGAGTAAAGCTAAATCACTCACAGCAGTGGCAGTTTCCAGACTTCTCAGCCACAGACACCAAAGACAACTTAGAAAGTCTGCAACAAAAGTCTGTTGGACCTAGGTTAGAGAGGAGTGCAGTACAGCACAGGCTGTGCCAGCACAGCCCTGGCCCCAACAAATCATGAACAGGTCTTGAGAGTGACTGAATCAGCAGCAGCAGCAGCAGTAACAACTGTTTCCACAGCTCTCAGCCTATAGATGTTAAGGGGAGTCAAACAAATGGTCAGAAAGAGATTTCATGGGCCTTTTGCCAGCACTGAGGCAGGACTTTGCTGCATTGCCTATACTTGGATCTGAATTATAGTACTGGTTGTCAGTCCCAGGGAGGAAGGAGCAGAGCTTGTGTCAGCAGTGGAGGGGTGTTCCTCTTCAGAGTTCCAAGGCAGAAAAGAGTGCTTGTGGTCACTCACAGACCAGAACACAGGCCAGGAAAGGAGTAAACACCTCACCTTTGATCATACCACTTTGGAAGAACTGAAAATTTACAGGTCCTTAGAAGCATCTCTGAAAACAACTACACAAAACCACTGAAGCTTGGGACAGTGCATCTTCCACCCTAGAAGCAGACCCCTACCTTAACAAAGAGTTTAAAAGTCAATTAATTGGCTAGGAACATGAGCAAATAGTGCAAAAAAAAATCAGACTACAGAATATTATTTTAGTGGCAAAGAAGATCAAAATATACAACCAGAAGACAACAAAGTCAAAGCTCCTACATCCAAAGCTGCCAAGAAAAATGTGAATCAGTCCCAGGCCATGGAAGAGCTCAAAAAGGATTTTGAGAAGCAAATAAGAGAAGTAGAGGAAAAACTGGGAAGACAAATAGAGTGATGCAAGAAAATCATGAAAAACAAGTCAACAGCTTGCTAAAGGAGACCCAAAAAAATACTGAAGAAAATAACACCTTAAAAAATAGCCTAAGCCAAATGGCAAAAGAAGTCCAAAAAGCCAATGAGGAGACTAATGCTCTAAAAAGCAAAATTGGCCAAATGGAAAAGGAAGTCCAAAAGATTGTGAAGAAAATACTTCCTTAAAAATTAGAATAGAGTAATTGGAAGCTAGTGACTTTATGAGAAATCAAGACACTGTAAAATAAATCCAAAAAAATGAAAAATTAGAAAACAATGTGAAATATCTCATTGGAAAAACAACTGACCTGGAAAATAGGTCCAGGAAAGATAATTTAAAAATTATTGGACTATCTGAAAGCCATGATCAAAAAAAGAGCCTAGACATCATCTTTCAAGAAATTATCAAGGAAAACTGCCCTAATATTCTAGAACCAAAGAGCAAAATAGAAATTGAAAGAATCTGCCAATCACCTCCTGAAAGACATCCCCAAAAGAAAGTCCTAGGAATATTATAGCCAAATTCCAGAGTTCCCAGGTCAAAGAGAAAACATTGCAAGCAGCCAGAAAGAAACAATTCAAGTATTGTGGAGACACAATTATGATAACACAAGATTTAGCAACTTCTACATTAAGGGACCAGAGGGCTTGGAATATGATATTCAGGAGGTCAAAGGAGCTAGGATTTAAACCAAGAATCACCTACTCAGCAAAACTGAGTATAATCCTTCAGGGGAAAAATTGCATATTCAATGAAATAGAGGACTTTCAAGCATTCTTTATGAAAAGACTAGAGTTGAATAAAAAATTTGACTCTCAAATACATGACTCAGGAGAAGCATGAAAAGATAAACAGAAAAACAAAATCATAAGGGACTTATTGAAGTTGAACTATTTACATTCCTACATGGAAAGATGATATTTGTAACTCATGAAACCTTTCTCAGTATTAGGGTAGTTGGAGGGGGGGAAATATATTTATATATTATATATACATATATACATATACACATACATAAATATATATGTGTATGTGTATACATGTGAGTGTGTGTGTGTGTATAGAAAGAGGGCACAAGGTGAGTTGAAAATGAAGGAGTGATATCTGGATAATAAAATTAAGGGGTGAGAGAGGATTATACTGGGAGAAGGAGAAAGGGAGAGATAGAATGGGGTAAATTATCTCACATAAACCAGACAAGAAAAAGATGAGAGGGAATGAGTAAATCTTACTCTCATAGGATTTGACTTAAGGAGGGAATAACATACACACTCAACAGGGCATGGATCTATCTTACCCTACAGGAAAATAGGTGGGAAGGGAATAAGAGAACTGAGTGGGTGATAGAATGGAGGGCAAATTGGGAGAGGAGGTAATCAGAAGTAAAACACTTTTGAGGAGGGACAGTGTGAATGACAGAGAGAATTGAATAAACAGGGAGGGGGAATAGGATGGAGGGAATACAGTTAGTCTTTCACTACATTATGGAAGTCTTTTGTATGACTATACATGTATAACCTATATCGAATTGCTTGCCTTCTCAATGATGTGGGGTGGGGAGAGAGGAAGGGAGAGAATTTTGAACTCAAAGTTTTAAACAAAAATGAATGTTAAAATTGTTTTTACATGTAACTGAGGGAAGATAAAATATTAAATAAAAAGAAAAGGGCTAACAATAGAAGATGTTGATAGATCAGACCAGCAGTATTTAATCTACCTTGTATGACAGCAAGAAATTTTTAAAAGTTAGGTTTTCAAATTCTGTATAAGTCTTCAAAATTTGTGGAACTATGTAAGTATCAAGTAAGATTACTAATAGTAAGTTTTATATGAATATTCATTCAACTTTCTGTCCCATGGAAACTATGTCTACAGCGTATGACTGACTATTGGTCAATAAACTCATCAGTAAATGTTTATTTACCATCCACTTTGCTATGATCACTGTGCTAGGTACTGGTGACACTTTTTGTTTACATTTTTTATCCTTTTTTTAAAACTTTTATAAGGGGATATCTAATGAGAAGATTTAGTAAGATAATACAAGTACTTCTTATCTCAAACACCTGGGGGCTCATTCTCCCCACCTCAATTCTTGAGAAGAATGAGATCTAAATTAATTTGGCAACTACAAATATTCATCCCACTAAGATAATTTCTGAATTCACTAGACTCGGTGGATGAATTGCTGAAGCTTCCTTTTGGCTTTCAAAATCATCACTTGGCTGTTTCTTTTCATGATGCAGCTTCAAGCATGGAATCCAGCTCCTGGACTTCAGGCGGTTAATCATTTTTATCTTTTGAAGCTCATGATGTCGGAATTGTCTCCAGTGCATCTTCACCTAAAAGAAAGAAATAAAAATGCTAAAAGATAAAGAAGAAAGGTCATATCATAGGCTACATGTTAGTCTAAGATAGAGAAGGCTGGAAGACTTTCTTCTCAGGGTATTGTCTTTCTCACCTGGGATACAAGGGAAAAAATAAAATAAACTCTGCCCTCAAGGAGCATACATTCTTAAGACTGTGAGTAATTAAGAAAACTCAAAACAGGAAATTCAACTAAGTGAATATTTACTAACCACATACTATGTGAAATGTTAGACACTAGAAATAATACTGATGTGGGATGGGATGGGACATTGAATCTAGTCCTCATGATCATGCATAGAATTTCAGGGATGCAATTTCTCACTTGGAAGAAGATGGGGTGCCTGTTTCCAGAAAAAGCATGATGACTCACCATTCAAATGCCCTGAATAGACTTCAGTACATGCTTAAGCACTTTATAACTGGTTCCAATCTATTAACCGCATGTTGAAATGCAGCCTCTTTGGTTGGCTGGGTATTCATTCTAAAGGTACAAGAGTCATGGCTTCTTTCACTCATTTGTGCCTCTTCTCTTTGCATGACTTCTTTACAGCTGTCTATCTGGTGAGAGATAAGGACTTATTAAGAGACACCTTAAGCCCTCTCCCTCCAAGGCTGACATGTGACTCCTTGAACATAGAATGAGATTCTTTCCCAATGTATTTGTTCTTTCATTTTTGGTGAAAGAAGTTGGAAGTTACAACCTTGTGAATTTTGAAAGATCATGAAAGCAAGTGATCAAAGGCACTCTAGTGTAGGGGTTGAGTCCTGGCTGGGCTTTGCAGCCCACTCAAAATCTCTGCCAGAAGCAAGTAACAACCTTTCAGATTCATCCCAGAATTAACTGAGATAAGGATTTATCTGGCAGTTATGTTATGAAACTTGTGCCGCCAATACTATGTAGAAAATTTTAAGTCAAACCTATTTTCTGCAAAGACAAAAATGGTACAAGATTGAGTATATTGCTGAAGAGTTGAAGGAAAATGTTTGAACTTTACTAGAACAGGAATGTTAGTCACTTATGGCTAGTAATATGAGAACGTGCCCAGAAAAGGTTCTTGGGCTGATGGAAATAAAAAGAGATACCTTAACCGATCACAATAACCCTGGAACTTTGAAAGGTAGGTATAGCCCATTGCACTCTGTAGTAGTGAGCCTAGAATATACTTGCTACACAAAGTTTAGATTAATCTTGGCTCCTAATGTTATGGAGTTTAAAAGCTTATGAGACAATAAATCATATTCATTTATATATTACCTATAGTCAAAAGTAATATATCAGAAGAAACCTGAAAGACAAGTGCCATATGATTTCTAAGAGGAATAATAGGAACTCTTTTTTTAATGGAAGTTTATATTAAAATACATTTTATGATGATCATCTGTCTCTCTGTCTTTATATTTGTATCTCTGTCACTGTGTCACACACACACATACATTTTACATTTGATCCTACCCACAGCACTGTTATTACCCTCCTCTCATTTTATAGCTGAGGAAATCAAGGTTCATATAGGTTAAATGACTTGCCTATAGTTAAATAGCTAATAAGAATATGATGCTAGATTTCAATCCATATCTTCTTGATGATTACTCTATTATGTTACTGGAAGGAACCCAGCAGATCATTTAACCTAATCTTTTCATTTTACAGATGAGGAATATGAAGTCAGAGAAGTTAAATGACTTGTTCAAGTTCATGCAAGTGACATGAAGCTAGGATTTGAATAAGAGAGTCCCAATATAGCATTTTTCATGGTACCATATGGCCTATAAAAAGACAAAAACCAAAAATGTTGTTACTGACTTGGCATTTATTTGGTAATTGCTTGGGAGTATGCTTTAGTTATATTATTTTTTCTTAAGTTCCTATTAAAAAGATTTTCATCAAAAACAAATGTAGCTAAAATTTTATGTTCTTATACATACATGACTAATTTTCGGCTTCCAGAAAATTCATTCTCTTATTATCCAAGGTTTCCAGATAAACTGTTTTGCTGCCTTTATAAACTTTCATAACTAATATAAATTTGAAAAATGTTCATT
Organism: Vombatus ursinus; assembly: GCF_900497805.2. Lineage (NCBI taxonomy): Eukaryota > Metazoa > Chordata > Mammalia > Diprotodontia > Vombatidae > Vombatus > Vombatus ursinus. The sequence goes on from NW_020954583.1 coordinate 13,296,312, forward strand.
TTGAAGGCTTCAGAAAGTTTACACTTAAGCATCTGTATCCATAACACAATATTAGAAAAAATAAATCAATATCTTTCTTCTTCCCAGCAGCATCTGGTTGTTCCCAGTTGACACCTTGCAAAGTGAATCTCAGAGAATGAACTCTTGGATAATAGAATCAATGAAAATCAATAAAGCAGCCATGGAAATCACAATGAATCTAGTTACCAGTCCCTTTAAAAAGCTTTTGGAGTTGAATGCATCTAGATAGGAAGGAAAAAACTTTTTTCTGAACTACATGTCATTAAATACTTCTGCAAATCTCAGCTGAATATTCTTCCTTCCAAATCTAATTTTTGCCACCAATCTATGGAGCTGTCAAGGACAATGTTGAGGTCCACATTCCTCACTTGAACCAAAGTGATGATTTTTAATCATTTTCTTGCATGTTATGAGTAATTGACAGTAAATTTATTTGTATCTATTCTATTAAGTTAATTTGATGACTAATATACAAAACCACTATGTTCAATAAAAGAATTTGAAATAATAATAATGATAGTTTACATTAATACAGTGATTTTAGGTTTACAAATTGTTCACAACAGCCCTATGAAGTAAGTAGGTTTTTCCCATTATGCCAATCAAGAAATAGAATCAGTAAAGTTAAGTGATGGCTTACATTTCTTTCATCCTTTTGTTTTCTTGTCTTTCCCCATTTGTTCTGGACTGGATATGACTTAGGCCAATTCCCTTTTAGTTTAGTTCAATTTTTGAACAAAATGAGACAATTTGGAGCTATAGTATGCTAGTAAATTATTAACAACAAGCTCCAAAA
>NW_020954583.1:13297138-13461203 GCF_900497805.2 Vombatus ursinus
AGTATGCATGTTATACTTTTAAATTTAATTTGTATTATTAACATTTTTTCCATCAGTTTCTTAAGTCCAGAAATACACAAAACAGTAAATCATGTCCTAATTTGTAGCATTAGTAGATTTCCCTGGAGAAAATGTTCACACTGTAGATTTAACAACTAGTTTTCCTAAAAAAGTTTAAGCTAGCTCCCACACAACTGTGTTCGTAGGTCATTCAACAGTTAACAGATGGATATTTGCATAAGTACAGCTGAAGAAGATATTCAACAGAGACACGCTGAGGACCCAAGGAATTGATTTTACTGAGTGAAATTCCCTTTGCTCAGTTCCAAATCATTTTCCACCATCCAAGCATCAAAGAATTCCTGGGATTCCTTGTTGCTATTTTGTACTTAGGTGATCAGGAAGCTATGTTAACAGCCTGACCCATTAGTCCTTTGAGCTAATCCTATCTCAAGGGTGGTTTCAATACCTTTTAAGTAAATAAAAGCTTAAGTTTCATAGTGTCAGGGGTTAGGTCATGATGAAAATGAGATATTCCAAATAAATAGTGGAAGCCAAATAAAGAAGTTCTTTACATAAGGAAGTTCTTTACCAGATAACCAGGTATCTAATAATGGTAATGTGTTTGTGTGTGTGTGTGTATGTGTGTGTCTATAGAGACAGAGAGATAGATATAGAGATATATCTATATCAATATATGTACATATATATATATATATGCATACATATACACACACAGAGTGTGTGTGATTCAGGTGGGAAATGCTGTATTTCCCTCTAAATTACTCCAAATTTATTTGATTTCATCAACCAACAATCATATTTTTACTATATTCAAAACATTATGTTGGATGTTAGGGCTACATGAATAAAAACAACATAGTTCCTTTTTCCAAGGAATTGATATACTGTTGGAGAGATGGAACATATAGTCAGATAAGTATACAATGTAAAATGATTTGAAGTATACAGTGTAAAATGATTTGAAATAAAAATTGTGATAACATGAGGTTTCAAGGAAAAGATGCCACTTGAGTATTGACAGAAGACAAGAATTCTAGCAGGTGGGGGGGGTGAAGAGAAAATTAATTCCAGGCAGAGGTGACAACCAGTGTTAATATATAGAGATGGAAGATGGAACATAAAGTTCAGGGAACAGAAAACAGCACAGTTTGGCTGGAAAATAGTGTGTGTGAAGGAATATGATGAGAAATAAGAATGGAAAAGTAGGTTGAGAGCAGGTTGAGGAGAGCCTTGAATGTGTAGATAGGAATGTAGACAAAGTGACTCCATTTTGTAAAGTCCCTCCATCTTGTCCCTGGTCTTTATCTACCTCAGGATCCTGCTCCCTTTTATGACCCCAGGCATGTTGCAACATCCAAAGCTCTTTTTTAAAAAATTAATTCATTTATTATTAGTTTTCAACATTCACTTCCACAAGAATTTGAGTTCACTATCAACTATCAACATAATTGGCCACATCAATAACAAAACTAATAGAAATCATATGATTACATCAATAGATGATGAAAAAGCTTTTGACAAAATACAGCACCCTTTCCTATTTAAAAAAACAACAACAACAACTAGAGAGCAAAGGAATAAAGGGAGAGTCCCTTAAAATGATAGGCAGTAAGGTATAAGAAGATGGGAAAGATAAGAAGGAGCTAGGTTATGAAGGGCTTTGAATGTAAAACAGAGCATTTTGTATTTGCACCTAAAGGCCATAGGGAGCCATGGAAGTTTGTTGACCTCCAATTTAGGAAAATCACTTTATTGGCTTAATGGAGGAGGAGTGGGGGAAAACTCCAGGTAGGCAGATCCACCAGCAGGCTATTGCAATAGTCCAAAACTCGCTCCAGGTACAAAAAGCTTGAGTGTCTCACCCTCTTCCTCACCACTAGAGGGCACCTAGTTAGGGCACCCTAACTACAAAATAGGGGGCAGAGTTTAATCCCAAAGAAATCTGATCACCTGAAAAAAAATGTCACATTCATTTACTTTGACTCTTTGGCTCGCAACATCCCCACCATGGAGAAAATTTTCTAAAAATCTTAGGCTTTGGTTAATTATAAAGATCTCCTCAAAGTTGATAGTAGAAAGGTTTACAACACAAATCAAGTGCTTAACAATCACTCATTCATTCATTCATTCACTCATTCATCAGCTCGTTCAGCTCAGTGGCCAATAAACATTGTTTTCTCATCCCCAAGGCATCTGAACCATATGGGGCTCCCCCAGAAACAGCTAGTCCTCAAAAGGCCAAAGCACTAAGTTAGCACACATTGTCCAAAAGCAGACAAGAGAATTCTACTATCAACATATTCTGTTATTGAGATTACATCCCAATTCATTTGTAAGAAAAAGATCTATATGCACAAAAAGTTAAATAACTTTATTTTTTTATAGCCAATAAATAAATGTTCCAAAGTTCTTATCATCAAGTAATGGTTGGAAAAAGTATGATATATAAAGAGAACAAAATGTGCTTTAAGAAATCATAAATATGGATTCATTTCAACAAATATTTAAGTATCAGGTATAGTTGAGCATTGATAGGGAACATATGAACATGCATATTGATTATACCTAGGAAAATACTAACAATAATAAGGATGTCAGGAAATAAACAGAAAATTGAAGGGAAAAGAATAGATGAACAAATAAGCATTTGATTTCTGTTTGTTAATGTCAATGAATATTTTTTTGTTAAATTCTAAATGATGGAAGTTTATTATTTGATGTGTTGTCTTTGTTTTTATTCTTTATGGATATACATTTTTGCATTAATGGTCTGTAAGTGTATAACAAAATTAATGTCAGTAAACATATTTGTGTGCATACATACACAATGAACAGGATTATAAGTATTGGAAATTATATTCTTTTTTGGAAAATCTTCATGTAAATATACCATTTCAATGCTACCATATGAAAATAGATAACTCATTAAAATAATTCTTCAGATCAAATTATTTTTCTTTTGCTGTTAATTGAAAATTAGAGAGAAAACTAAGAAGCTTTTATGTTGTTCTACATACTGATAATTATCACTAATGTGATTATATTATTCTTTAATGTTTATCCAAGTTATCTATTTGGCCAGAATGGCTATTTTTTAAAGACTTCTAAGAAATGAAAATATTCAACTTTCATTATATTATTGATATGGATCTCATGGACTATAACTATTGTATGCATTACCACCAAGTACCTAACAGAGTATAGTGGAATATTTGTTTCAAAGCAATTACTGTATATATCCCATGATCATTTAACCTGACCTATTGTGTGGCAGGAAATCTTACCTACTTAAATAGTGTGTAGTACTTCTGTTGTTGTTTTAAAGTTAACTGTATTAAGAAGAGCAGACACTTCCTTTATCTTTCCCAATACGAAAAAAATTTAAGACATTTAAGAATAAGCCAAACACATAAAGAATGTGGGAAAATACTATTATAGAAATACTTAGGACAATAACATGAATGAAAATGCTCATTCAAAAATCTCAGTGAATGTTATTATTGTCTCCTTTTAAGGGCATAAAGCACATTTATATAGGGCCAGAGCTTGTACTTCTAGTATGAGCATTTGCCAAGCCCTTTTTAGGGCTGCTCACCCACTTCTGCCCACTTTTCACCCAACCCTTATATGTGACTCCAAGAAACTGCAGCATACACAACCACACCCCAGTATACCCAACTCAACAGACAAGCTAGATCAGATTGAGGGTAACTGAAAGACTTCAAACCAATTGATCAGTTAAGGGGATGTCTAGCACAAGCATGTGAAAGCTTCTGATCCTCATACATTCTGCAGAATAGAGCAGAATAGGTATATGAGAACAATTTATTGCAACAGTAATGAAGGCAACTGAAGCAGATGCTGTGGAGCTCTTAGAATTTGGTCAGACATCAAAGATGCCAAGGTCATCCACTGCATCCCAGGCTATCACCAGCCACCTTGACTTTTGTCTTGCCATTGGACTTCAATGACTCTGTAAGAGTGAGGCAACTCACTCTATGCTCTTTTTACCTTTATTCTTTCTTTAATTTTTTCCTTTCCCTCATCATTCAAGAAAATCCACTTACCTCCTAAGCGAATTATCCTTTGAATCAAATGCCCATTCTATAACCTTTTATTTTTCTCCAAGTTATCTATGCAAGCTGTCTTTGCTCTAACTTCATCTTTGAACAATACATGTTTTGACACTGTCTTTCCATTGAGATCACATTTATTAATGTGACTAAAAGCCATCTATAGCCAAATGAGGCTTGCTTCTCTATATATTCATTCTAATTGATGTTACCAAGATTTTTAACTAGTTATATTAGCCATTTGTTCATTCATGATATTCATAATCTTCATGTTTTCATAGTCATGCATTTGAGACAATTTTATCTTCTGGTTCTCTTATTATTGCTCTTCAAAGTTTCCATATCAGCTTCCTACTTGAAACATCTTTCTTTTGCCAAGAACACTCCTACTTGAAAAGAAGGCTGATTTAGTGAAAAGTACACTAAATATGTTTGGAGAGAATGAGACTCAACTCCCCTTTTGAAACCTACTAGTTATATGAACCCAGAAAATTTACACAACTCTATAGCCTCATCTACAAAATGGGCTAAACCAAAGTACTTCTTTTACCAGGTTATTGTTAAGATAAAATGGAATATCTATAAAATGCCATATAAAGATGAGAAATTATTATTACTCTCAACGTACTTTTTTTTTTTGGTTAGGCAATGGGGTTAAGTGACTTGCCCAGAGTCGCACAGCTGGTAAATGTTATGTGTCTGAGACCAGTTTTGAACCCAGGACCTCATGACTCCAAGGCTAGAGCTCTATACACTGTGCCACCTAGCTGCCCTTCAACATACCTTCTTGATGAATCATTTTCCAATTCTACATAGAATCTGCTTGGTCCATGTCATTTTTCCTATCTGTACATAAAAGCCTGCATTTCCTATTATTCAGAGATCTCTATCTCTACTCATAAATATTTTCTTACCTTAAAAATCAATGAGGATGATGAGATCCTTCCTTATATTTCCTGTACCTTAGTGAATTTCACCATCCCAATGACAGAAATTATCATCTCACATGTGGATGACTTGAATATCCTTTTCACTGACCTTTTATTTCAGAAAGGAGTAGGATGTTACATGATCAGTCAATCATTTAACAAGGGGAGGGGAGGGTTGACCACCAGAAAGCACTATTGCTATACCTTGGTAGTTCTCCACTTGAGTCAAAAAACAGTCATGAGTAATTATTTATACCTTACCTTGTACCAGGCATTTTACTAAGCATTGAGGATACAAAATAAATAAATAAAAGGCTTGCCTTCAAGGAGGTCACATTCTAATGGGAGAGACAATATGAAAATAAGTAGATGGAAGATAATCTCAGAGGAAAAGGACTAGGGGAAAGAACAGGAAGGGAATAAGTGCACTGAAAAAGGCCTACAAAAGGTGGGATTTGGGCTGAGTCATAATGAAAGCATGGGAAAGATAGAAACAGAGTTGAGGAGGGAGAATATTCCAGGTATGGGGAATAGTCGGTACAAAGGCAAAGAGATGAAAGCTGGACTACTGTGTGTGAAAATCAGCTGTCAATGCAGCTAGTTTGGAGAGTGTGTGGAGGGGAGCAAAGTATAGTAAGCCTGGGAAAGGCCAGGTTGTGAAAAGCTCTAATTGTCAGAATTCTGATCAATTGGGGACTTTCCCAATTCTGTACTCCCAATGCAATGAAAGTATATCAATATGATAAAGAATACCTTTATAATACCAAAAATACAAACTTTCACATCTAACTTGTCAAATCCAATTTTTCCATGCCCTCTTGCCACTACTCTTAATTCATAGGATTCAAAAGTTTATTCATTACCTGACATGTGATTTGACAAGTAGTCCAGAAAACCCAAAGAGCATTTTTTTCAAATAACAAGTCAAACAGCTTAAGTTGATTTTCCTTTCCCTTTCCAATTATCCAATTTAATGGTGAATGGAAAGGAAAGAAGTGAGTAATCTTTAAAACTGAAAAATCTTTTAAAGATTTCTTCAATTTAAAAGTTAGCAAAATTTATTAATTTTGGTATTCTTTTTGGACAAGAGACTAGGGACTATGTGTAGTTGTTGGGGTTGCCAAGACATCCTTCTCTTACATGCCACAAAACAAAAACAAACAAAAACAAAAAAACCATTCTGCCTCACATGAGCTTAATTTTACTGTGTGACCCACTATGACTGTATCATGCTTAAATTTTCCTCAACTTTCCAATCAAAAGTTACTCTTCTTCAAGAGTTAATTTTCCTGACTTTCTTTCAAAGTTAATGAATTGTATATATCTTTTAAAATTTCGTTATACCAACTGTTATACAAAGGGAAAATGCCTTAGACTACTGAAATTTAATGTGCTTTGTGTGTGCACATATCAAGATGAATATAATCATTCCAAATGAATTTATAGTGATGATTAATGAGATTAATGAGATCACTTTTCTTAAGTTGTAATGATTTGGTTAGCTTTAAACTATTAATTTAACTCATATTTTAAAGTAGTCTTATCTTTACATCACTCCTAACCAAACAATGACTCTCTGAAAAGTTCTCACACTGTCTTTACATACTTCTTGACCATGGTATTTTTTTTACAAAAACCTTATAGTCAACATTTATACAAAGAACCCTTTAAGAGCTATCCTTTATGCAAAGTCTACATTATGTTTCACAAATATTTAAGCCTCTAAACAACCATGTGAGGTAAGTAGTATTATCTCTATTTTATAGGTAAAGAAACTGAGACTGTAAGAGGTTAATGGACTTTTTTTATGCAGTTAATAAGTATGAAAGGAAGAATTTGAAGGCAGTTCTTCCTACCTTCATGTCCAGCACTATATCCATTATACTAGTGATGTTAAACTCATGGTCTAGTGGCCTGAATAAGATTAAGATGTACTTGGAAAATGTTTAACAAAATAAATAAAAATATAACACCACATAAACAATGTCAATTTGTGATTTTCTGAGTCAAGATATGGCCACCAGGTTTTTGAATTTGATACCACTAAGTCACATCACACTGTTTCTCAATCTTAGAAAACCAAAAGCTATGAAAAAAAGGTTCTTTTCTTCCCATAATCTAAGCCTAGCTCTCTAAAGGGTTTATGATCAAATCAATATGAGAATTCTGCCCCAAGCAGGGAGATCACAACCCATCTATGCCTTCCCATGATATGAAACTATTTTTTTCAAATGCCTCAATAAATTCACCACAAGTCATGAAGCAACAAAATCCAAACTTAGTGAATCAAATTCTAGATTCCTTGTATTTTATTTTCAACCCAAAAACATTTGTGTTAATTATACAATATGACAAAGCACATTATTTGAAATTAAATATTCTTTCTCATAAGCAAAAAAAAAGTATTTTATAAAATAAGAAGAAAAGCAAGGAGAATATACACAAATATATATTTATAAATACATACATACATATACAGGTTTTTATATTGACATAAACCTCCAGAAGAATTAAATGTAATGCCTAGTTTACAGTATTTAACAAAAGTCTGGATTTGAAAAGAAATCAAGGTGATTCAGAAATGCCAGCTTGGTTTCTGGCTATTTGGCTCTTCTCTGATATTAACAAATCTGAAACTGAATTGGTATTAATTTCATTCTGAACATCTGAATAATGGCATGAGTAGGAAGGGGATATAATTTTTATAATGTACTGCCAATTCTATAATACCTAAACTTTGATTGGGGGTGTTACTTAATGGGTTTTTCTTCTTATGCTGTAAAAAACAAGCAAATAAAAAAAATCTCACATCCAATTCTGTTAAATAATTAATGATTGACAGGATACTCAGGTCTAGATAAATATGTACTCTCTCCAGCTATGGTACGAAACTACATTTTTATTCATACTAAATTAACTAATTGAAAAATTAACTTTTCATCACCTCATAAGCATAATTCCCTTGATACTACATATTCTTGTCAATATACTTGGATGTATACCAAGGTTTCCAACTGAGAATGATATTGCATTATCATGGCATTCTTGTAGCTATTGATTTTTAAATGTGCATGTATTTGAAGGATATTTGTTAAACTTGTGAATGGTCAGCTTATTATTGTTCCTTCCATAGATTATCTGGAGCAGCTTGGAAATTACAAGAATAGCATTTTATTAGTTTCATTGCTACTAAAATCTTACATTATTGACTATCCATTGGTCCTAGAGCAAGTGCAATTTAGAACTTTTAATTCATTGGAATATTTTCCATAGAATTTTCTTGACTTTTTTTCAAAGTTAATGAATTGCATATGTCTTTTAAAATTTCATTTGCCAACTGTTACACAAATGGAAAATGCCTTAGACTACTGAAATTTAATGTGCTTTGTGTGTGCACATATCAAGATGAATATAATCATTTTAAATGAATTGCTAGTGACGATTAATGCAAATTACCAATCTTTTAGTCCATTTTAAAAACAATTCCACTTCAAAAACTCTATAAAATACTATAGATTTGTATATCCTGAAGACAGTGGTTAGGAATTTTCACACAGGAACATTTTTGCATTTTTTATATTGGTTTTTTACTTGTTTGGGGAAAAAGAGCATACACAAGTATGAAATAATAAGCAAACTTTGCCTCTTACACTACTAAAGAAAATCTTCCTGCTTTAAAAAGGTACTTCATTTGAAGTATCATGACAGATTACTTAATATATAGACTTATTTTTAAGTGAGACATAGGCAATTTAAAATGTTGAAAAAGAAAAGACAGGTAATAGAAATGGATGAAATATGGAAGAAAAGACAAAATAATTACTTTCCTTGCTCAAAAATATTTGATTACGATTTACATATTCTCATTTAACACTAAATTTATAGTAACTATATTAACTAAATGTATCCATTTATTTTTACCTCCTAATTGTAAAAAAATAAATCATAGGAAGAACCATGGAAAAAAAGAAGGAAAATTTACAGTGTTTGAATAAACACACATCTATTTCAACCAGTTTTGACTCAAACTCTCAACAATGAAAATCTGAAGACCCAAAGAGAAATGAGTCTGCTAAGAAAAGAAGGAATGGTCTGAATGAGTCATTGTAGATGTACAGTGAACTCAATCCATTAGCTAAGATTTTAAAATAATATATGGGAAAGATAGAAGAGAGACAGGTAACTGAAGATGAATACAGAAATATGACATGTGCCTACAAAAAATTGTCAGGATTGCCAAAGCTCAGAAAGGAACTGGGGATTGTAAGAATTACTTAGAACATTAAATAGATTTTTTAAAAAGCCTACATCAGGAAAATGAGAAAGATCAAAGGAAAAAGGTAGCTATTCAGGGGAGAAAGGTCTAAAGTAATAAATTACTAAGAGGACACAATTACTAAACACCTATTTTGTTTCTATTTTCTCTAAAGAGAATAAGCTTTGTTCTAGAAAAGACAGAATGAAAAGAATTAAGAAGCAAGCTAAGCCTCAGATAAAGGAGACCATAAGCTATTCCCTATATTTGAGGAGTTCAAGTTAGTTAGCAAGGTGAGCTTCATTTGGAGGCATTAAAAGAACTAATAGGTATGATTGTTGAGGTTTAGAAGTTTAGGGGTGCTGGGTTCCCAAAATCATGATACATAGGTCCTGCCTGAATGAATTTAACCCAAGTGTTCTTTCAGTCAAAGACAAGGTTTATTAGAACATCTATCATACTGGTCAGATTCTAAAGGAATCTGAACATTAATGAACTATTGGCTAGATTTTAAGAATCTGAGCACCTTATTGGAGACAAGATGGACTTTATATACAGGAAGACTGTGGGAGGGATCTAGGAGTGGCCAAGTAGTTTGTGATGACTGGAGGAAGGGGTCTAAGGACATCTGGATGGGAGTGGCCAGTAAGCTGGGGGGAACAGAACTCCTGGGACCTGGAACACATGGCCAAGGGAAAATGGATTTTAATGGTGGGAAGTGGCCGGGGGCCATAGGGAGGTAAGACTATGGAGGGCTAGGGTAGGTAAGGGTAACAGAATTGGGACATTGGGTGTAGGTGATAACAAAAGGCCAATTGATGGCCTCAAGGGAATGCCAGAGATTTGACCACGTAGGAATGTCCAGGATTTTTTTTTCCTTTTGGGGTCCAGATCCCATCCTCATCATTCTGACCAAAGGAAGATAAATTTTGATGGCTGAAACCTACCTAATTATCTTGGAGTTTACTGGCTAGATTTCTTTCTTAAAGACCATGCCTTAGACCCAATTCACTCTGATGCTCATTGATTGGCCAACAATAGGTCCCTGTGCAAGCACCACTTAATGGTTACTTTTTGGGCCCTGAGTGCATTCAGAGTGAATGCAAATAGTAACTGTCTCTCTTCAAGCAAGCAACCTTGAGGGTCTTCCCTTTTAGTTTGATTTTTTTTTTGTTTTTACTTAGTTTTTTTGTTTGTTTGTTTTTTGTAATTAAAGGGGCCTTCCCTTGACTCACTTCTTAAACAGGCCTAATTCCTGAATGAGCATTGCTTAAGTTAAAGTGAGAACTTGGAAAGACCTTAGCTTCAAAAGGCCAAAGTCTTCCGCTGCATCCTGGGCCATTTTCAGTTGTCCTGATCTATATCTGGCCACTGGACCCAGATGGCTCTGGAGGAGAAAATGAGGCTGGTGACTTTGCATAACCCTCCCTCACTCAAATCCAATTCAATTGCAAGTCATGGCATCATCTTACTGATGTCATGGTCTTCTTCCAGAAAGAAGGATAAGCCACAACAGAAGACAGTTTATTTATGTTCTTTTTTTTTGGCATTTATTTGTTTGTTTGTTTATCCATTCATTCATTTATTTATTCATTTATTTAATTATTCATTTATTTATTTATTTTCAAGGACAGTCTACTTGCTTTCAAAAGAGGAAGACAATAAAGACCATCAATGGCCAGTATGTTTAACTTTAGTTTCTGCCTAATCTCAAGAATATATTTATAAAGGGTTAGTTAGAGAACTTCTCAAAAAGAAAGTAATAATCTCAAAGATTCAATTATGCTTTACCAAGAAAATAGTCATTCCAGACTAATCTCCTTTTGATAGAGATATTAGACAAATAAGGGAGATGTTGTAGATGTAGTAGACCTAGATTTCATAAAAAAATTTCACAAATGTTCTCATGCTATTGTAGCATACAGGTAACACTGGGCTGAAACTCACTGAGGTTGTTAATGTGAACCATTCCTCATGCTATACTCAGATATTTTGGTTTGCTTTAGGATTCATCTCTGGGGAAGCCAGACCTCTGATAAGAGGAAAGAGGTTCCCCTAACCTCCCACTCTTTGGCTCATTGTACCTCTACCCTGAAATCCTAGGAATTACATTTCATTACAGTTAAAATTCATGAATAATATCTATGTCACCTGAAATAAATGAGATACCCACTGCACAGTATGAATATGCATAGGACAAGTCATTTATTTATACATAGAAAGCAATAATAGACATAAGAGAATCACACTGTAATAAAATGATTGAAACAGGATGCAGTAATTTAAAACTGCTGGTACATTTTGCTGGGAAGTTGGTAATTTTGCTTAATTGGGACATAAAACAGTTTTTGCAAGGCAGCTTATTAATCATTTTACATTTCAACTTTACTGGGCATTGCCAAATTTATACCCAATAGGGAGAAAAGTGGAGAAAGGAATAAGCATTTATATAATACCTACTATATGTACTGTGCTAAGTAGTTCATAAATATCTGATCCTCACAAAACCCTGAAAGGTAGGTGTTGCTGTCTAGGGGTGATCGGAACCCCAAAATTCAAGGGCAAAGGGCATGAGTCTGCCTCAAAAGAATTTGATTCAAGCCTTCTTTCAGTCAGAGACAAGGTCTATTAAAACACCTGGTGGGATGAGTGAGTTTACTAGTGAGTCTGTGGTATTGGCCAGATTGTAAGAATCTGAGCCATTGGCCAGATTTTAAGGGTCTGGTTTCCCAGGCACATCAAGGACCTCAGCCTTGTGAAAGGGGTCTAGATGGAATTAAGGGTGGGAAGTGGCCAGGGGAGATCCAGAGGTAGTAGACAATGAAGGACTGGGCTAGGTTAGAGGTAACAGAATTGGAGACTGGGGCAGGGTCAAAGTCACAATGCAAGGACAGTTGAAAGAACTATTAATTGGGAAGGGCTAGGTGCCCCAGGTGAAAGTCAGGGATCTGGGCCATGGTGGGAAAGTACAGGACCTTTTAGGGACCCATTATTAGTGCCCCATTGATAGGGTTGTGATCTGGACCCCAGAAAAGAAAAACCCTGGACTTTCCCACATGGCCAAATCTCTGGCTTTTGCCTGAGGCTATAATCCCATCAACTGGCCTTTCATTGTGGCTACACCCAATCTCCCAATTTTGTTACCTTTAACCTAGCCTGGCCTTCCTTTGTCTTATCTCCCTATGGCCCTCAGTCATTTCCCACCCTTAATCCTAGCCAGGATCCATTCTCCTTTGGCCACAAGGTTCCAGGAGTTCTCTTCACCCCAGTTTACTGTCCACTCCTAGGTCCCTCTCACAGTCTTTCTGTATATAAAGTCCATATTGTCTCCATTAAGGTGCTCTGATTCTTATAATCTAGCCACTGCTGAGATTTTTACAATCCAGCCACTAGCTCACAGGTGTTCAGATTCCTTAAGAGTCTGGCCAATATGGCAGATCTTTAACAAACCTTTTCTTTGGCTGAAATAAGGCTTGCATCAAATTCCTTAGGGCAGGACCTGTGTGTCATAATCTTGGGGTTCCAGCACCCCTAAACCTCTAGACCTCATCACCATCACTGTTATTATCCCAGTTTTACAGCTGAGAAAATGGAAGTAAACAGAGGTTAAGGACTTGCCCAGGATCACACACCTAGAAAGAATCTGAGACCAAATTTAAACTCAGGTCACCCTGTGCCACCTAGCTGCCTCAGTTCAAGATGTACTACAACCAGTATAAGCCTGCTAGAAAAAAAAATAGAATGGGCTTGATCCCTCACCTGATGTTCACTGATGCAGACATTTTGCCACTACTACAACCACAATCACTCCAGTAGACACTGTTATTACAACTTTAAAATCTCTAGAACTTTCAAAATTCACAAAGTCAGCCCCAGAAGAGAAATAGAGAAATCCAGCAACCCCCAACATCAAACCATTTAGTGGAGTTCATGTTCCATATTGGGAGCAGCAGTGTCACCTTTAAGGAAAAGGATCTTCCTCCATCCCTCTCTCTAATTATATCTTGAAACTTAGAGGACTGCAATCAAAAGACCATGTACTGGACACTGCTACTCTTACACATGTCCACTGGAATCAGCAGCCCTTCCAGCATAGTGACCAATTTGAGGACTTTCAGTGATAAGTCATACATGATTGGAAGTCCAACCCCTAAAGCTTCCAATTGGTTACAAAGAATGATAATGGAGTATATTCCAAAAGGGAAAGAGTGCCATTAAATATTTTTTATGAACAAGAAGAAAAATGTGTTATAATATGTAGAATTGTTTAAATTTTTGTTTAAATGACCAGACCCAATGACTACTTGGAGGGAGTTTCCTAGTAGAGTAATCCAGAAATATGTCCTTGGCCCCTTGCTTTTTTAATACTTTGATCCATACCAGCATAGCACAGGGGATCAAGAGTTGGTCTTGGATCCAGGAATACTTGGATTCAAGTCTCAGATTCTGAGACATACTATGTGACCTTAAACAAGTCACCTAATCTAGAAATGCTTTAGGCAACTCTTTAAGACTAGAAATTGCATAGGTGCTGTACCCTTAAGTGACTTTAATAAAGGCAAAGATGGCATGCATTCATATTTGGAAGTAACATAAAGGTAGGAGGGATGGTAAGTACATTGGTTGACAGAGGATCCAAAAATATCTTAATAAACTAGAATATTAAGCTAATCTAATAAGATGAAATTGTATAGGAATAAATATAATGCCATATACTAGATTAGTAAAAGACAGGAGAACCGTAGTTAAAAATCAGGTTTTCTAAACATAATCTGAGGGTTTTATTTGATTATAAATGCAGATGATCTCAGTAGGTAATAGAGTAGGATGAAAAAAAGGTTTTGTAAGCTTGATTTTGTAGAATATTTTGCACTTTGATTCACTTTTCCAATCCCTCCCACAAATTATGAAAAGATTTTTCTAGACACATGGGACTTGACCTTCAAAGACCATGTCCCTTCTGTGACCTTGGGGAAAATGGAAAATCACTAGCTGGATTTCAACAAAATCTTTTCATAATTTGTGGGAGGGATTGAAAAAGTGAATCGAAGTGCAAAATATTCTGTTAGTTATTAGTTCCACCACAACCTCTCTCCATCATACCTAATGTAATACTCCCCTAAAAATACCTTCTACAAAATCACGCTCGTTTTATTAATGTCTATTTCATTGTCTGTGCTCATTGAAGTGCACTAGACATACTAGATGATAAATGTCCTTTGAATGCAATCTAATGCTTTTTCCTACACTACAAATTCTCTCCGTGAAAAGAAAGTTCTTCATTCTCCTCTCCATTGATAAGATTTAAATCTTATCCATTCTTCAAGGTCTAATTCAGGTCCCAAATCTTCCATGGAACTTCTCTGAATATACTAGACATATTGATTTCTCCTTTACCTGCCTTCATATAGTACTTATAGTCTATGCCACACCATTTAGTATTGAATTGTGTCTCTCAAATAATTGTAAGTGCCTTTGGAGCAGTGGTGTTGCCTTTTTGTGCATTTTTCACTGTGCTAGGTACATAGTAGTTACTCAATAAATATTATTCAATAAGTGAAAATTAGGTAAAATTAAAATTCTGCATATCTAAACTAAAATACAAACATTAAAAAATGTTATAAGGAAAGCATTATGGAATGGCAAAGAGTGCTAAAGTTAACCTTAATTTACTTGCCCAATGGAAGTTAAATATTAAAAAGCCTATAGATACAATCTTTATAAACACTGCGCATAGTGTGGTTATTTACCTATTTAAGTGCCTATGATAAACATTTTTATAATATTTTTACTAGGTTTTTTGGTTTACTATAACCTATCAAATATAATTTTAAATACAATACAATTTTGAACTTGTCTATGGCTATTAGAGAAAGTTTGTTGTAGTACAAAGAAAATAGGCCTTGGAGTCTTGAAGACTTGGATCCAAGCCCTACTTCTGATATTGTCTGTATAAAACTAAGCATCTCATTTAACCCTTAGTATCCACAGGAAACTATTACTATAAATTACAAAGAAAGCACTTACTCTCATTAGTAGGAAGTTTCCTAATAAGTTCAATTTTTAAGGGCTTTAAGAGTAAAATGGTTCTATCTCTGCACAATATTATAAAGAATATTGACAATTTTCAATACAAATTTATTTTCATCACAAGAATTGTTTTATAGGTGCCTCAATGAAACATTGAATGCTAGGAATCTTTTCCACATTTCAATATCAACCATATGACATGTCACATAGTATCAAAATACCAAAGTGTTGAATACCTAGTTTCTCTTTTTAAAAAAATAATAAATGGTGCATGCTGTATGAATGATCCCCTCTCTGTATTTCAGGAACAAAGGCTACATTTCACTTTTTCTCTACATGAGGCAATGAATAAAAGATCACAGATAAAAGAAAACTAGTAAATCACCATTTGCATTGTATTGATGTTTATTGAAGGATAAAATCCCTTAGAGTGTGGATGTAAAATCACATTGTTATGTTGAGAATGCTGTTTTGGAATAACATAGGTTTCAAAATGCACGTTCTTGTTTAAAAAAGAAAAACCTGTTCTGTAATGCTTGTTACAACAAATTACAGAGGGGAAAAGAAAGAAAAATATGATTATTAGTATCTTTCATTAGGTGGAGGGTAAAGCTGGCAATACTGAAGAGGTCTTTTTTTCTGTTTAATGATGGCTAAGAAAATGTGTGCCTTTATTATTTTCATTCTGAAAATTTTAAAAAAGCTAAAATTTTGTAAAGTTTACTTTTTTCCCATTGAGGACTTCCATTTCATTAAGTTACAATTGTTTTGAGAAATATAAAATGCCTCCAGATAATGCTTTCCCCCCTCCCCCCACCAAGCATGGCAACCTGAATAACTAAAATGAATAACTAAACTGAATAACTAAAAATGGAATTGGGGTTTATTTCTGTATGATACTAATGTACATGAAAAGTTTATCTTATTGTTAAAAACAGAGAATTTTGAGTGAACGTAACTGGGAAAGAAACCTAAGTTTGATACCAGTGTCTGCTGGTAAGGTGTGAAATTGCATCCTGGCTCCATTTCCAGTAAAAAGTGTAGAAGCAGTAATTACAAAGGAAAGAGGAAAAACTGTATTTCAGAAGGTAGGCATTTTAGAGAATTACAAGTATGTTAGGAAAGAATGAGGAGCTCCTGATTTTCATTAGCAGGTAATGTTGAATTGTAAACTAGAAACTTCTGTACAGACTCCAAGATTTTAGCAGAAGCTAAGCCTTTATTCTCAATTTTCCTTCCAGAACAGAGAATTTTCATTTTATAACCCAGGGCAGCAGCACAGGACCTGGAGGCATTTTATTCCTTGCCCTACCTCCCTAGAGACTAGATTCACTCACCATAACCTCCAAAAAGAACCTGTTATTGGCTCTTAGGGTAGGATTAAAGATGGTTATGGAGAGAGGTATATGAGTACTCTAGAATACCGTTAAGAGATAAAAGCAGAAGAAAAGTGGTGGAAAAGATGAGACTGGCATATTACATATCATTTCCTCACTATGAGACATTTCTAATAATGTTACAATGGCTTTGTTTAAAATTTAATATATTAGAATATTTTTAAAATGTGAACCAGTGGTCCTTAACTTGGGGTCCATAAACTCATATATATATATACATATATACATATATATATATATATGTATATGTATATATATACACACACATACGTACACACATATGCATACATATACATATACACACATGTGCACATACACAAATACATATATATGCATACATATATACATGTATACACATACATACATGCACATATACACATATGTTTACATTTACATGAGCCATTTATGTAATATCTTAATAGTTACCTTTCTCATCCTATGTATTTCATTTTATATTTTTAAAAATATCAATTTCTTAATTGAGATCAATATACTTCATTAGACTGCCAAAGGGGTCCACAGCAAAAGTTTAAGAGTTCCTAGTGTAAACAAAATAATAGAACCATAATATTGTTTTAAAAAGTCATTTTTAAAAACCACAACTGATTAAAAATGGTGTTTTAAAAGGACATAAGAAAATAAAGCAAAATATCAGTATTCGATGAAATAGAAAAGGCTTTCAAAGAAAGAAAAGATGGTTCCTAAATAGATGAGTATTACAGGTGCTAAACTGATTTACTATTATATACGCTAACAAAAACACTAAGACTCACATCAATGCATACAATCACCATTAATTGACAGAATTGAGTTTCCTATTCAATAATACAAAAATCAACCCCTCTAAAAATAAAAACAAAAACCAACTAGATTCCTGAAGGTCCTGTCACACATGTTACTCAACTTTCCTCATGACAAAGATTCTTCTCTGCCTAGCCGGAGACCATATGTCTCCTCCTAAGGTGGAATTCCAGCAAACTACAGTCAATCAAAACTGCTCTTAAGCAACATAGGATGATCAGATCTCCTATTTCAGAGCATAAGAGCCTATTTTAGTTGATACTTTCAAGCAGGGAAATAAGTGTGGTCTCTAGTAGGTTTTTATTTTATGGTTCTGGATATAGGAATGTACATATTAAACAAATTCTAATTGTTGATCAATTACCTGAGCTTATGCTAAAAGAAAAGTACTATAGCTTTAGTTTTTAATATAACATCAGCATACTGTTTACCAGATTTGGTGAATACACAGTATTACCAAATAATAGGCAATCATTTATCATATTACAGAAGAATAACTTACATAGCAACTAGTAAAACACTAAACGGCAGGTTTTTTTTGAAAATCGGAGTTGCTCTAAGTTAACATATTTATTCCCACTATAGTAAGGAAGGAAAACATCTGCTTCTCTAGGAAATAGTTTATATCTTTTGAATGTAGTCTGTATTTTTGGATATAGGGAAGATTAAGAAATGTGTTTACTAGTGATGCTTGTCAGTAGTTTGAACAAGAATAATTGTGTGTATATGTGTGTGTGTGTGTGTGTGTGTGTGGTGATACTATATTCATACCTAAATAAAGAAAATAAGAAAAGTTTTCTTGAAATGATTCCAAACATGAATTCTAGCATGTAAATAGGAAGGAAAAAGGGAGAGACAAGGGATGTCTTATTGTTGACATTATATCCTTGTTGTATACTACAATGAAAATAATATTGCATTTCTTTTTATATCCTTCACTATGAATGTATTTAGCCCAACAAGCACATTTTAGTAAAGTACAATGCAACTGCACTCTATTTTTTTTAAGTAGGAAAAAGCAAATTTGCTAATTATGGAGCAAAGTTGTTCTTAATATTCTGTAAGGTAGCCTAGCTTCAGCAAAATGTGCACCATGAATTTGCAGAAAAGGTTAGTTTCAAAGAGGCAGAGGAACTAGAAGCCAAATTGCCAACAGTCTCAGGATTAAGGAGAAAGGAAGAGAGTTCTATAAAAACATCTACTTCTGCTTCATTGACTACACTAAAGTCTTTGACTATGTGGATCACAGCAAAATGTGACAAATCCTACAAGGGAAAGGAGTACCAGATCATCTTACTTGGCTCCTGAGAAACACGGATGCAGGTCAAAAAGCAACAATTAGAACCAAACATGGAACAACTAATTGGTTTAAGATTGGAAAAGGACTACAACAAGGCTGTATACTGTCACATTATTTAACTTATATCATGAGAAATCTTGGCTACACAAATCAAAAACTAGAATTAATGTTGCCAGGGGAAATATCAACGATCTCAGATATGCAAACAATACCACTCTGATGACAGAAAATGAGGAAGAAATAAGAAGACTCTTGATTAAGGTGAAAGAAGAGGGTGTAAAGCTGGCTTAAAGCTGAATATAAAAAACAAACAAACAAACAGACAGACAACTAAGATCTTAGCAACTAGTCCTATCACATCTTGGCAAGCAAAAGGAGGAGAAATGGAAACAGGGTCGGATTTTATATTCTTACTCAAAGATCACTGTAGATTTTTACTTTAGCCATGGGAGGAATGCTTCTTGGGAGGAAAGCTATGGTAAATCTGGACAGCACACTAAAAAGCAGAGACATCACCTAGTTGACAAAGGTCGGTTTTTTCCAGTGGCAGTATGTGTCTGTAACGGTTGGAATGTAAGGAAAGTTTAGTGCTGTAGAATCAACACTTTCAAAGTTCAGTGCTGCAGAACACTTCTGAGATTCACTTGGACAGCAAGGAGACCAAATCAATCAATACTTAAAGAAATCAATTCAGGCTATTCACTGGAAGGTCAAATGTGGAAGCTGAGGCTTAAATACTTTGACCAAATAATGATAAGAAAAGACTTATTTAAAAGACCCAGTTGTTGTGAAAGATTGAAGGCAAAAGGAAAAGGGAATGTTAGAGGATGAGATGGCTAGATAGTGTCATAGAAACAACAAACATGAACTTGGATAGACTTTGAGAGATGGTGGAAGATAGAAGGGATTGGCATGCTATGGTCTATAAGGTCATGAAGAGTTAGACAAAAATGAACAACAAACATTTTATCCATCACTTTCTTAAGTCTAGACAATCAACAAAACAATATATCAAGCCCTGATTTGTGGTGTTTGCAGATTTCTGAGGTGTAAATAGATATCCTGAAAATTTAACAATTGGTTCTCACTAGCACACCCCTGGTTTCCTTATGTTTATATGAACAAGTTCTTCTGAGCTTTGTGATGATACAGTACTTAGAGCAGCAGAGAAGGCCTAGGGGAAACTGTCTAGAAGTACTACTATGTCAAACATGAAAGTTCAATAATATCCTGATGTCCTTTGAAGTTAGAGAAACTTAGTTCATTTTAAAGTACAAATGATAGTTTCTCCATGGAAAATAATTAGGAGAATAGACAGTTAAAAACTTTTTATCTGAACACATTCACTTTATATACCTTCTTACATTCATTAGTTATTCTGATATAGGTAAAATATACATACTTCTAATATGTAAAATGTTTATGTAAAATAAGCAAAACAAAATATCACAGTTTAAAATATCCCTGTGTTTAATGATTTAATAGATTTATCCACTGCCAATTAAATTTCCTGATCATCTGAGAGCAGATGATTTGTTTATGAAATTATAGAATTGCTATGTATTTAACTGCATTCCCAGACTAATGTGATTTGCTTCAAGTATTTCTATTTGAAGGTTTTTATTTTTCAAATTAGATCTATGCACAATTTCAGTGCATTCCATTAGTCTCAATTGATTTATATGTTTACTTAGTATTTGAATAAGTGCTTTTCATGAAGATCCATTTGCATTGGGTGCTGATATTAACCAGTTGTATACACTGTCTGATTGCTTATCCATTTGGCAAATTAACTGTACTTTATTATATTGTTATACTTTAAAATAGAAATGTAGTACATTATTTTCTGAGAAATTAATTATAAAATAGAAATTCACCATTTTTACAGATCATGGTATGCAACACATTACAAAACAAACATAATTTATTATTATTTCATCAAAGTAATCTTATAATGGACCATACAAAGTGTGGTTATCGTTGATGTTCTTAAAGTCAAAAATCAGAGTGAGATTTAATTACCTCTCTTTTCAATTAATGAGTAAATTATGAGACAGTGAAGATATATTGATTTGTATCAGGGAAAAACCGTTTGACCTGATCTCAAAGGAAAGCAAAAGTATTCCTATATAACTAGGACTAATTCAAGGAATTATTTCATTAACTTTAAGATTAATTTTTATGTGCTTTTCACAAATATTTTTCCAAGTCACTAATGCTACATGCAAAACAAGTTACACCAACATAATGTTAAATATATATATATATATACATACATACACACATATATGTATATCTATATGTATACATACATGTTTAAGCTGATAATCAAAATGCAGAAATTAAGTTCAGTTGGGGGATGAATTGCCTACTTGGATGAAATTCCAGTAGAATGTATTTGATTATTTGAATAGTAATCAGTATCTCTTTCTCACAGTTATAATTTTTAAGGTGGTAATGTTTTGTTTGTGGGTCTTTTTCCTTCTTTTCACCCATAGAAATGCACTTTATCATTCAGGGCTTAGCTTACATGCTATCTCTTATCAGCCCAGTCAGAAACAATCTCTTCCAAATTTGAACTCCTATATCATTATACTATAGACATATCTAGACGTATCTGTGCACAAACTCCAACCAATAACATCATTAATAGAGTCTAAACAAGACTCAGTTCAGGATCAGGGTTACCTTCTACACTTAATTGTTAGAAACAAGATCAACTCAGTCCTGGTGCCTCATTTACATCTTTGTTCTTCATTTGTTATTTATCATTGAGAGAGCAATTCATAAAATCCAGTCACTGATAATGAAAATAGTAGTAGTAGCAGCAGCAGCAACAGCAGTAGTAGTGGTAACTAACATTTATACATACCTTTTAGTTTTTACAAAGCACTTTTACTTATCTCATTTGAGCCTCATAACAGACATTGGAGGAGACCTGGGTCTCTGTGATCCTCCAAACAGTGCCATCCTTAAGTGATTTTTTTATTTTGTTTTAAAAATTGTATGATTGACTTGTAAATCATGTCCTCTTCTCCTCTTCTCCCTTGCCCCCCCACCCCACACTCTTTCCTATTATTGGTCAATAAACCTAAGCATTGAACTGGCCCCATTGATATGACATTCATAGCATCCAAATTCATTAAAAATATTGTTTTCTCCAATGCCTCTGGCTGGCCCACAAGCCTTTCCTTAGATATGAATTGAGTCCTAGACAGGCACTTTCCCTAATCTATGATAGGGGTTTAGAAACAGTGAATCCAATCCTAGAAAGGCAGGGTCAAGAGGAGAGCTTCTGTCCTCTGAGGAGGGACTCCCTCATGCCAGAGAATGGTCACAAGACAAGGAGCTGAAATGAAACAAACTAGAACAAAAACCAACATTAAACAAATGTGAAACCAAGACTTGGTGCTGCCACACTTACTCAATCCATGCCAATTTTCAAGAAAGAAACCCATTTCCCCTGTCCCCTGTCCTTTCATTACTTCAACATGAAGCTAATCAACTCTATTGGTTTGTCGGTTAGATATTGCATGTAAGCCAATTCTCACTCTCAGCTAAGAACAAAATCCTGCAGTTTATGTGGTTACTGTCAGGACTAAAAGGGTTTGTGGGCTAGGGATATGTATGCAATGTGCATTTTAGTATTTATCTGCCATGATTTATTTTTTCATGCTTTGTGTAATGTATTTATAAGTGACCTTAAATGACACAGAAATAAGGTGCATATAGAACAGGGTATTGTACTTCTTAGATTGGTATCAAAATTAAAAAAAAAACACCCATAAAAAGGCAAGGGGAGAAGGGGAGTGTGACAGCCAGCTACTATAAGAGTCTGACAGGAGCTTGGAAAATACCCTAAAGCAGAGGTTGCCAAAGTAAAGTATATGAGAGAATCAGAATTCTTATTTATGTTTATTTACATCTAAAAATAAATTAATCTCTAATATCAATATTCACTGGTATCTACAGTCTATATAAATATATCCTTTGAGCTACCAAAAGCAAATATTTCCCTAATTTAAAAAAACATTCATTTCCAAGTAAATTCCAAAATAAATATTTTTGAAATAATGATATTTCAAAAACGTAAAGGGAAAACATAAATACAGTCTTTTTATTCTGTCTTAATTGTTTCACTATCTCACTTCACAGGAACTTTCCCAAGAAAAAAAAGACATGTATCACTGAACAAACACTTGTCTATCCTGCTAAATAGGGCAGCTAGATGGCATATTAGATAGAGTGCCAGAACTGGAGTCAAGAAGACCTGAGTGCAAATTTAATCTCAGGTACTTGCTAGCTGTGTGATACTGCTCAAGTCACTTATGTTTGCCTCAGTTCCTCATTTGTAAAATGAACTAGAGTGGGAAATGACAAATGACTCCAGTATCTTTGTCAAGAAAAACTCAAATGTGATCAAGAGACTTAAATGACTGAAGAACAACAACAAATCTTGCTAAACTATAGGTGGCTGAAATGATACACAGAAAATATTATGGCACCAAACTAAAAGCCATTTTTTGTTAACAAATATTTTTGGATGATGCATAAAAATTGCTTAAGATTTGAAGAAAGAAGTATTAGAAAATATTACACAGTGTCAGACACTTGTCAAGCAGCTTTATGAAAGTACAGATGATTTTAACATATCTTGGTTTATGGTATTGCTAGATTTTGATCTTTAGCAAAGTACATGAAGAACTATTCTGGTTTTTTTGTTTGTTTTTTGTTTGTGTTTTTTTATCCAGTAAAGGAAAGATGTACCAGAAAAGTTAAATTTTCAACAGCAGTTAAATAAATTTTAATAAAAATATGTTATGGAACAAAATTGTATAGGTATAGCAACTATTAAGTGCTATTATAGCCATTATTGGACATTAAAATTCATTCAATGCATCCCTGGAACAATGGCACTGAAGGTGTTGAAGCCTGAAGTAGACAGAATCACTACAGGATGATATTGTTTTGTTTTGTTTTGTTTTCTAAAAGAAAGATTTTTAAGTAAAAGAATCTTTGTAAAACTTCAGTATTGAAAATAAAATTGTCATGTTAAAGGCAAATTATTCCTTTTCTTTTATAAAAATACATTCCTAATTTGCTGACATTTTCATTGATAACAAGTGGCTCTCAGTAGTATGCTACCTAGCATTTAAAAGAAATGCATATATAGAATCTACATCTCCAAGATAAAGGTAATATTTTAATAATGAATAAGAAAGAAACTTTTTCAAAAAAACTCATTAAGAGAGTATTTTGAAAGTGAATGTTTGAAAATTTTTCCATCATTATAGGAAGTGCATGTTACCCATAAAATTATCAAATCAACACATGTGAAAAGCTTGGAACTAGAATTTTGTAATGTGTTTTAAATCTTCCAAATTAATTTCAGTGGGTTTTGAATTAATTTCTAATGTGAAAATGCAACTAATTCCTAGTAATTTGTAACAAAATATGATTATTATAAAGGAAGATGAAAATGTAATAGCTGAATAAAAACAAAAAATACTTGATGGATGAGATTGAAAAATAACATTCCTGATTTAGTTAAGTATAGTCAATGATTTACTTCTTCCATTTAGATCTCTTTATCTTTGTGAAATATCTTTTTTTCAACTATGAGCCATTAAAATCAAGTATCAAAAAATTTCAACTTAGAAGCAAACATTTAAATTGCTATATTAAAATATTTAAATCAAGATATTTAAAAATAAAAATATTAACTATTACTCTGAATATTATTAATTTTTAAAAGTTTAAAAATTTACTTAAAGTATTGTTTTCTTTAGTTGATCTTTTAAATTACTGTTTTTGTAATATAATAATTATATATGATAATATAATAATTATATATGATATAATATATTAGTATAATCATTCATGTCAATGGATTACAAATAAATAAATAGGTATAAGGATTTATTTATAATCTATCATCTATATACATGAATCTTTGTAATAGTATATTGTCTGTCACATAATAAGCACTTGTGATGTGGATACAAATGGTACCCCAGGTGTTAAAAATAATATTAATTGTTGCTTTTCTAGTACTTTGTGAGGCCTTTTCTGGGGAGTAGGGTCATTTTTGTACTCATCCTGTAAAATGAGAGCATCCTGAAGTCCTTTTCCCCTTATCTTGAAATACTGTAAAACTTCTCCTTAATTTGTACCAAAATAATTGCTTTTGTCTCCCTTACCCTGTGTCCCCCTGACCTCTTTATCTCGTCTTCAGTATGTAAGCAACAATTTCCCTCATCCAGTGCCACAAAATTCTTTTTCATCCTGTCCTTAATTTTAACCACCATACAACCCTAAAACTACACCATCATCCTGAACATCTCTAGACTGTGTAATTTTCTGTCTCTATAAGCCTAGTCCTCCCCAAATATTACTTTTTAATACCTTTTACTCAGCCCTGTAGCTACAGTAAAAGGTCCATGTGCTTCCACGTAATAAAGCTCCCAATGTCTAAAAGAGAATGTTATCTAAGTGAATTCTTTCACACTCAAACCGCTCTCCCGAATCTAACCTCAACATAAAATGATACCAAAACCTAGGAGCCCAAATATTAATTGGACCCCACTGATCTCTTAGCCACTGAGATAAGAGGTAAGCACCCTTTTCTTTGTTCTCTTCCCCAGACCTTTTTGCTCCTACTGTCTCCCTGGCTACGAGATCCCTGGAGTGCCCAGACACTACCAGTGGCATCAGAAGCTCCACTGACTTCTGGGCAGTTAGTCCAACTGTTGACCCTCATATAAGACGACATCTTTGTGCTGGGTCTGTCATATTTTTTTTTCTCCCCTCTGTTTTGGGATGCTGGGACAAGCAGCGAGAGGCTGCTAGAAGACAGCTAGAATGAGAAATTCAGGGGAGATTTTAAAGAAAAGTGCCTCGTGTTCCACTGTAACACAGCCTGGCCTCAATATAATCTAGAAAAAATGATTTGTGAAGGGAATTTCTAAACAAGACAAGCTTAGTAAGAAATGTGGTCTCCGAAACTTAAAGAAAAGGCACCTTGCTCCGCTTGAGCGGATTTTTACCCTGTGTTGTTTCCCTCCCGAGTGGGACATTGGGTAGATGGGTCTCTGCAGCTGGTTTTCTTTGGGGGTCCCTGCACCTGGGTTTTGGGTTCTCTGTGCCTTGTGTTGTTAACCTAAAACTTTATATACATTTTCTAGCATATGCAGCTCTAAATTCTCAGAAAGATTGGTATGGAGAGGTAGAATGCTTAGAGCAGCTCTTTATCTGTTAAGTCTCAAAGATAAAAGGGACAGGAAACTCCAGCTCTTTAAGGAAGTAAAAGGTTATTTGGAGCTGGGAATTGTACCAAGTGTCTTCAAAAAAAATCTGAATATATAGATAATAATCTTTTCTTTTAAAGTGCTAAGAGTATCAGGCCTTAGACATAGAAATATTACCATTAGTGATTATGAAACCAGATTTGATTTGCTCATCCAATTACATTAAGGTCACCTGACTGGTAATTAATTGGTTTTGTTTCAAGTTATAAATACATGATAATTGCTTATGGTATGGTTATATTTCTAAATTTTCTTATATTGTGTAATATGGTTAGCAATTGTATCACCTGTGTTATTAGAAAAGCAATTTTCCTTAGAGTCTAGATGTTATTAGAGTAAGAATTGTACTGTCAGATTATGAGGTTGTTAACTAAGATAAGGATTTTTAGAACCATCTAGTTATAAATTCTTATCAACCTTACGCAAAGTTTTCTCTGTTGTGGAATTCCTACTGTGCAAATTTTTTTAAGGCCTGGTAAACTTTGTTATTGTGATAAGTCTAGTTTAATTGGGTATATTCTTGGCTTTTAAACACTAAACCTCCTCCCCAAGGTAAACACTCTTTTGATTAGAGGAGGTTGGTACTTAGGAATTTGTAATGATTGAGAATTTTGGTTTTATGGCACTTCAGGAATTTGTCATACTTAGAAGATGTTTATACAGCAACTTGGTTTTGATAAATTCCAATCTTTAAGGTTTCCAGCTAATTTACTTCATGACAGCTTAGTGATTATTCCTTTTAACATCAGGATAAATTGTAAATTTTTTTTTTTAGAAAAGGAAATACTTTTATGAAGAAATATTTTGCAAAATCTTTTGTGAAGGTCTATTACATTTCCATTTGCAAGCTAATTTGTCAAAATAATAATTTGATGTTGATAACAATTATGTCCAAACCTACTGTGAATTTTTGAGTTTCATTCCTTAAGTTTGCTGTGTCTTCAGATGCCATAAGAAAGGGCACTCATCTCATGTATGTCAGTTTGAAATGTTCAATGCCCCACTCTAAGTTTTTCAGGAGTAGATATAGAAGTGAAAAAGTTAGGGCACAGCTAAAAATATCTTAGCAGTTTCTGGAAGTTTTAAGATTGATCATTAAGGAGTTTTGAAACAACCTCCTTACAATCTCATTACTCTCTTCCCTTCCTCTCTCCCCCTGAGTCAAGAGGGTATCTCAGTGTAGAGATTGCAAACAGCCTCGTGTTTTCTTGTTAACCCATATCATCCTAGATCAGAGTCAGAGAAGAGAGTTTCACACTTACACTCCCATCTGCAAATTCACCTTCCCCAACCTGGTGAAGGGAAGGATGGGGAGGTGCAGCAGCTACAGCCTGGAAGTATCATCCAGGTTCAGCACACGGCCATAGACATGGGGAGAGAGTAACAAGTCAACCAGTCAACATCTGCACTTGGTAAGCCAGCCCCATCCTTCTATCAATAATTTTTATATAATCTGGAAATGCAATTGATGTCATCTGAGGTTTATTTTTTGTGTGTTATAGTTAAAACAATTTGGCTATCACTTACGAAAATTGTGAGATTGTTAGTTATTGTTTTAATGCTAAAACCTACATCTGGTAATTGATTATTTTGTGTGTGGAAAGGGATGAGGTGAAAGTCTTATCCAGATTGGTTCTGCCCATTTAAAGCAGTCCTCAGGGCTAATCAAAAAGCACAGTTCATAGCACCTCTAAGGAGCTTGTTTGAATTATGGAGTTCCTAAACAGTGAACTTGGCTTGCTGAGAATTTGCAACTATATGGAGATGATCTCTGGTAATTGGCCTTTGCCTGAGAATAAGTTTAAATTTGAAATGTTAAGTCCTGGTAGATTTTTGATTAGTGAAACTTGCCAAATGAAGTTAAAAAAAAAAAGCTCTGGGAACTATAACAGATTTTATTCTGAGTTGTCTAAAGGATCATAAAAATCCATCAATAATCAATAGTCAATAATCCAGCATCTGAGAGAAATGCCACAAGCTATTCAGAGAGAATGTGATTGTTACAGGTGGAGGTCTGCATCTGGAAAAGCTGAGAGGACAGTCTTAGCCTCAGCCCAGGAAGGGTTCCTCCTGGCTCGGTTTCCCCATTGTGTTCCCACCTGAGTCTTGCCATGAAGTAGAATTGACACTGCGTGGTTGGAAAACTGTGATGTTTTATCTAATCATTTCTCTGTTTTTCCTTTTTATGGCAAATTTCTATAATCAAAGCAAGTGGTCTGTAAAAGATGTAAGCACAATGCAAGTGCATGAAATCTTGCTATTTTCAATCTGAATGTCTAGTCATTCCATATCACAAACAGTTGGGTAAATTAGTACTCCTGTATAGTCATGTGAAAGATTAAATTCCTAGAATAGAATATTCTTTCTGAATGACATGGGAATAAATAGAGAAAGGGAAAAGAAGTTTGTGAAACAAAGGTAAAAACAACGTTGAATCATTATCCCACAGACCAAGGCTGAGATACATCTGAGCTACTACAACAAAGTATGTTTAAGATCTGAGCTATATAGCCCAAGATTATATTCCTTTCTATATCTTAAACAACTTAGTAAATGAGCATTTGGCCTAGTAATCTGCCTGTTACTAGATATATCTAGATATATATATCTGTATGGAATAAGGTCCCCAAATGTTTCAAAATGATGTAAGAATAATTGAGTATTGGTACAACTGGTTGAGGGACCTAACTGTTATTCTATTAATTACTGAAACTAAATTAGAAACATCTTCAGTTTGGTGAAAAAAATTTCAGTGCAATCAAATTTCTTAGAGGGAGGTAACTTAACAGAATATTTTTGCATTAATGGAAAAGTCAGCTTCATTCAAAGTTTATTACTATTGTGGAAATAATACATGTTTATACTGTGTGTCCTGTGGTACAAACATGTTTTATTATAAATAACTTATTGATATGCTCTATTTTGGAATTAATTACTTACAAATTCTCCCTAGTCTTTTATGATAATTGAAGTAAAGTCAACCTCTTACAAGCAAATTTATTTATATAACTATTGAACTCAAGAGTGGAAAGTTTCTACCTGCAAAAGTATTGTTATTTAAATTTGCATGTATAGGGTTGGATCCTCAATAGCATCTGATGCTTCTAAAAGAATTAGAATCAGAGTGGAAACTTTTGAGAAAATAACAAGATCAGATAATCCTGTATGTGAAAAGTAAATAATAGCATCATGGGGCTCTTGGTTTCTCTCTTTGTTTTCCTCTACTCTGACCTCATTTTTAATTCTCCTTATATTTGGGCCCTGCATATTGAACTAGCTTGTCAGATTTGTGTCTCCTAGACTGTCAGCTGTCCTCCTGCAGATGGTCACGCAACAAGGATACCTGTTCCGTACTCCCTTCATCTGCTGGACACTGGTTCAGCCTCATTTTACTCCCATCCTCACACCCATTCAGGCGTGGCAGGGATAGCAACTTTGTTCCTCTCCCAAAAGCATTTGGGTGGATGGTGAGGCAGACAGAAGTGCTGAGGCAGATGAAACAAGCAGGATGCAGGATATGAGATAAGATGCAAGGTGTGACTAGCTAGAGAAGTGATCAAAGAAGACTGTGCATTGAAGCCCCTCACCTTGGACTTGCCTCTGTGTTTTCTAGCTATGCTGTGTTCTGTGCCCCACTTTGTTTGTTTTTTCATTTTTGTTTTTGTTGTTTTTTTATATGAGGCATTTGGGGTTAAGTGACTTGCCCAGAGTCACACAGTTAGTGAGTGTTATGTTGGGCCCCACTTTGAACCACTTTGCCTGTTCCTAGCCCACCTATTCCTGATTCCCACCTTGTGCCTAGGGTTAGGCCTGCTTCCCCAGACTTGGAATTCCAATGCCTTAATTGAAATAAGGAATTGTGGAGTACATAATTGCTAAGTGTCACCATCATTCTTAGGATACAAACTTACTCCCACAGCTATCCCCTATCTCAGGAAAACCCTGCATAGAATTTATCCTTTGAGTGTTAGAACTCCACACTCAAAGGATACTACAGGCAGCCTCTTGGATGCAAGACATCCACTCCAGCCTGACATCTCCCCCTACCTCCTGGGGGTCATGGTTCCTCTCCCTTCATTCTTCAATTTTGAATTTTAATTCAAATTCAAATTCCATTTTAATAATTTTACTTGCTCTTATATTTGGCTTTTGCTTGTTAAATCTCCTGGTTCACTTTGTCATCTTACCTACAGAAGTTCCACCTTCAACTCTTAGGGTATCAACCCTCGCCCCTGGTGTCCTGGAGTGGTTTGCCTCTCTCCACCTAGGACTCAGTGGGCCCCATATTCCACACCCTCACACTGAAGATCCTTCCTGAACCTATTCCTGGTCCTTGAAATAGATTCTTCTTCAGGAAGTAGCTATTGAAGATAATGACCTTTGACTCTTTTTCCCAAAAGATTTCTCTGGTCTAATGGTTGAATAGGGAAATGATGTGGATACAAAAGGTACTTTAGGGGTTAAAAAGAATATTAAGGGTTACTTTTCCAGTACTTTGTGAGGCTTCTTCTTGGGGGGGGAGTGAAGGTCATTCTGTAGCTCATCCTGGAATGTGACAGCATCCTAAATCCTTTTCCTTTATCTTGAAATATCGTAAAACTTCTCCTTAACTTGTACCAAAAGAATTGCTTTTGTCTTCCTTACCCTATGTCTCCTGTCCCAAATCTGACCTCAACACTTGCTATAGATGTTTATTAGATTGGGTTGTATGCTCTAGAATTTTATTTTATTTTATTATATTTTACTGATGAGATATGCACCCAACCAAAACAAAAAAAAAATTGTTTAGAGGTTTTTGCCTTACAGCACCCTCAGGTTTTTGGTGGTGCATGTTACATTTCATTATTTTGGTAACTAAATTCCCTTTGTAATGTTGTTTCATATAAACCCAGCATTTCTTAGAATTAATGAAATCAAGCAAGGTACTATCAGATCCCTGTGCACATTGAAAGGAAAATGTTATCATTATTGAGTTTCCCTTATTTTGTTATATAATATGTCTAGACTTAGGAATGGCTGGATCCTGGGCCCTTAGACATCAAGGAACACCACAAACTAAGAAGTGACAAAATGTAAAATCCCAAATGTTTTAGGTATTGCATTCTATCACTCATCTCTAATCTTTTCTATGTGTGATTTCACATGCTGTGCTCACCACTAATGCATAGGCCAATTTCATCAAAATTACACCAACTCCATTCTGTGTGTCTGATTCTTCCAAATATCCAACAAACATCAGAGCAAGGCAGAATGGTAATTGTATTCAGGCTTAATCAAGCAGTTTCTGATAACCCTGGCAGGGAGAAGGTACCCTCAGGGAGGCTCTAGACTAGGTTAATTTCAATTCTACTTACATTCTTTTCTCCCAAATCAGCTTCATTTCTTTCTGACTGGTTATCCTGTACCCATACTGCCCTAATCACATTCTTCTTGGTATTATATTTTTCTGTGAACCTTTCCTACTCTTTTCTGGAGTCAGGGGCCTTATGTTTTATCTCAAAAATCTAGAAGAGTATCATAATACTCATTCAGAAAACATTTAAGCAAATAAAAAGATTAAAACGGCAATGGTATTCATTCATCCATTTACTTGACATTCTTATTAATTAGGTTGTCTTGGAAGTGGTGCTGATAGCTGTCCTAAACCTGGATATTAGAATTGTATAAATGTTGGGCTCAGAAAAAACAGGGGACATACAAGACCGCTTATCTAACTTATAAGTATACAGTTGTCAAACACAAAGCAATGATATATGTGAATACTCCTAATTCTAATTCTGTTCTGTTGAGCGCTGATTTTCCCTGATTTCTCTTCCCTCCGTGATGAAAAGGGTGACTGGTTCAGCCAGTACAAGATAGAGGAACTCATCAAGTTTGAGGATGCCAAGGGTTCCCTTCCTAGGGTACTTTTTAAGTACTCCTTGAATATGGAACACAACATCACCAGTGCAAAATATTCTGTACTGCTGGAAATAAAGAAGCCTTTATGTTCTTGTTGCCCTCCTGGCAAGGAGTCCTGTTCATTGCAATATGCTAATTCCCACTTGGTTTGTAATCCTATCTGCTCCATGATAAAAGGATTTCTTTTAAATTCTCCATGTCACAGAATTTACTTCAACTTAGTTAATGTGAATACACCTGGCTATGGCTTACCATCCAAGTCCTGCATGAAAATCATTTAGTAGTCAATGAGGGAAATATAAACAGTATTAGGGCATGTTATTTGGCTTCTTGGAATTTATAACCAATCAGGAGGGAGATGGAATCTATATCCACTTTGTAGGTGCTGCTCTAATGCCAGTTAGGGTTTTCTTGGCAAAGATCTTACAGTGGTTTGTCATTTCCTTTTCCAGTGGCAAATAGAGGTTAAGTGATTTGCCTGAAGTCATATATACCTAGAAGTTTCTGAGGCAAGATTTGAACAGGTCTTCCTGACTCTAAGCCCAACTCTCATACACTAATTCATCTAGCTGCCTAGACTACATGTAGCTTGGATTTTTCATGCTTCTGTATTAGGAAACCGATTCAGGGAAGAGTAGGCTAAAGGAAATTACTTTAGGAAAATGCTGGTCCTATCCCAAAAGACATATTCAAAGATCTATGATTTCACTACAGTAGTTATTCTGTCAATCGATAAAAATGGAAACCTCTCCACAACTCAGATGGGATTTAAGAGCCCTATGGTTAAAAATTCATTACTTTGAAGCCAGCCTAGTGATGAGGCTCTTGGAATTTACCTAGGTTGATTGTTAGACAATAGAAATATCTCATCATGTTGGGCTCAAATTGAAACACTTTTCAATTTGGAAAAAGCCTAGCCTTGAAGAAAATAAGGTCACTTCATCATTATAGGGCATCAGATGAGGAATTTAATGAAGGAAATGTATATAATTCAATATGATATATATGCAATAAATATACAATAATTATTTAATAATGGCAGTGCCAAAGAGAAAAAAACAGAAGAGACACAAAGTTCTGTGTGAAGTCAGAAGAAGGAAAGATCATTACCAACTAGAGAAATGAATGAAGGTTTCATGAACAATATGTCATTTGAGGCCTTAAATGAAGTATAGGATTTCAAAATATGGTGATGAGAGGTTAGAAGAATGAATTTAAGGCAGAGAAAATGGTTTAAACAAAGTCACAAAAGGTAAGAGAGTGCAGGCTCGCAAAGGATAGCAAGTACTCCAGTCTGTCATTAATAGAAAGTCTCTTTTAAGTATGTGAAAAACACTTTTCATTTGTTAAATTATTTATCTGTTTACATTTTGCACTTCAATAAACTTCCTCTCTGTTATACTTATTTCTTTGTCCTCCAATATGCATATTTCTGTTCTAGTCTTTCACTCATTGAATATGAAAAAAGAGTTTCCTTTATTCTAAGAAATAAAAATATATTAAATTGAGTGATTTCATTTGATTCATGTAAGAGTCAGAAAAATGTAATTACATTTTATTTACCAAGGACCTCCTCCCAATATTGGAATCATTAACTTTCCTAAGTTACATGCCCTTGCTATATTCTATTAAAAAGCTAGTTTCATTTGGCTGAAATTAGTTGGGTTTTTTTGTGCAATGATAATGAATTTAATTTGTTATTACATCTTCATCAAAAGGACTTTGTAGAAAATACTTTGTACTTTCTACAAATAGAGGAACTAAGGTGCACAGCTGGTGACTACATTGGTAGTCTGTCAAAGAGTAAGTTTGTGGTTAGCAAAGTGAGAGAATTGAGCACCAGGCCTATTATTTGGAAGACTTTACTTCAGATCCAACCTCAGACACTTACTAGTTGTGTGACCCTAAGTAAATCACTTAAACTCAGTTTCCTTACCTAAAATAGGAATAATACTACCACCTACATCACAGGTTGTTTTAAAGATCAAATGAGATATTTAGCATTAGCACAGTACCTAGCATGTGATAGGAGCTTAATAAATTCTTGATAAAAAAAATACACTATTATTATTGCCCTTTCAGTGTATTATATTGTAAGGAATAACATTATCTTGGGAATTTGAGAGGTAACCTGTGTATAATGTTGAACTCCTCTGTTTGTGAATTGATGTGTGTTGACTATCTAGATGAGGATTTGTGTACAAATGGAACACCATAAATCATGGAGGTTTCTTTTTGGCTAAGAATGAGTATGGGATTAAATGCATGGATTAATGAACTTTATCTAGGCAGCCCAGCTGGTCAACTGGCAAATTAGTTTTCACTTGGTTTTGGATAGAAATACTACTCTTGTTGAGGTTTGTAATGTGAATGAACACTGGTGCTACTCCTGACCTAGGCAAACTTAGGATAACTTTTCCACCATGCTCCCTCAGATATCTTCTCCCCTCTTACTTTTCATCTTCCTTTTGCATATTGTCTTCTTTCATTACATTGTAAACTCCATGATGACAGGAGATGTCTTTTTTTTCATATTTGCATCCCCAGAGTATAGCACAATACCTGGCACAAAGTAGGTGCTTAATAAATGTTGACTGACTGACTAACTTCTATTGAGTATAGAGTGAATGGAATCTCCCTGAGGTATAAATGCCACAGGAGTGAGAAAAGCTAGACCTTTCTGACCACAAGTTCTCTTGGGCAGGATTGCTGTAACTGCCAGAGATGGTTATAATCATGGGTTATTGAAATAATTCAACCACAGCACTT
Source organism: Vombatus ursinus (assembly GCF_900497805.2). Classification (NCBI taxonomy): domain Eukaryota; kingdom Metazoa; phylum Chordata; class Mammalia; order Diprotodontia; family Vombatidae; genus Vombatus; species Vombatus ursinus. The sequence continues at coordinate 13,331,925 of NW_020954583.1, forward strand.
AAGAGAGCTAATTAGGGAACATTTGACATAGCTAACAACTCCTGAATAAGTGGAAATGTTATCTTGGGTGGAAGATAGTCATTTCAGGTGTCTGAGATAAAACCATAATTAAGGTAGGGTAAGTAAAGCATTGCTACCAGGGCAAAGAAATGTAGAAGTTGTCAAATAAGCCCTGTGAGCACGGGGGAAGTGGCAGGAAGATGGCAGTCAGATCCTGCTTTCTCATACAGCAAAGAAATTCTTCCCTCCTCCCTTACTCAAGAAACTTCCAGAACTCCCTCTTAACTTTGGGACAAAATCAAAACTCTTCAAGCATTTAAGGTGCTTAAAATTCTTTTTCCAATCTACCTTTCTAGATGTATTGTTCATTCTTCCCCTTCAGTATGCTTTCATTGGCTCCAGCCAAACTGTCCTACTTATTCTTCCCCAATACAAGACTTTTATCTTCTGCCTCAAAGCCTTTGATTGGATTGCACTGCAATTGATTGGAAACTACCACCTTATTCACTTGTATGAACAACTCTTCCTTCTCATTCTGGTGTCCTCAGAGGTTGTTACACCCTTTCTCTTCAACCAAAGATAAATATGATGCTTCTTGTTTTAGGTGCAAATATTCATACTCTCAACTTCCAAAGTTTTGTTTAAGAAAGACAAACAGAATTAGGTTGTATTTGTGTTTATTTTTCTCAAGCAGTCAGGCATGTATGGGGAGCTATAATCAGAACAGAGCTCACTTTGGGATTAGGCTGCATAGATTATAAAGCCATGAAGCAAGGAACTGTCCCTGACTCAGGAAGTCTGTCCTTTTGTTAGCCAAAATTATAGGTTCCATAAGGCAAGGAAGTGCCCTGATTTAGGATGTCTGTGCAAGCTTAATCTGGTCCTGTGGTTACTGACACAGCAGGAGGATTTTTGGGTTCACTCAGAGAGCATTGCAAAGGTATGTCAGTCCAGAGGGGTTCAAATCACCCTCTTTGATTGGCCAGTCTGGATTTTCAGCCTTCTTCAGGCAATGAGGGCCTCAAGAGGGTCTCATAAATTCTTATAGCTTTGATTAAATATGAATGGTCTTGGGAAAGATATGAATGGTGGCTGCCATATACAAATCTGGAATTTGTGATAGAAATTTTCTACAAGCTAGAGCACACAATAAAAATCAACAAAACAAAGGAAAAATCATTTTGTCTGGAAAAGCTTTTATGTGACAAGAGTGATAAGCAGAAGCCTCAGAAAAAGTTAGTCTTCTGTCACTACAGCTCTGATACACTTCAAGGAATGATATGTCCTGCTAAACAAGGAGAATGCATGAAGCATTATCCCTTCATGGTCAATACCAAGACTGAACTCAAGGACCATGAATTTTTTTGCCTCAATTGTCTCAATGTCTTTATTTGCTATTTTTAACACAATAATAATAATAGCAAATATGTATATAGCACTTTGTGCCAGGCAGTGTACCACACACTTTTCAACGATTATCTCATTTGATCCTCACAATGGGAAGTAGTTGCTATTGTAATCCTTATTTTATACATGAGGAAACTGAGGCTGACAGAGGTTAAATGAGTTACCTAGGGTCACCCAACTAGTAAGTATCTGAGGCTGGACTTGAAGTCATGTCTTCCTGACTCCAGGCCCAGCTATCAATCCGCTGCACCATCTAACAGCCTCTAAAGATAAACTATGAGGTTGGACAAAAAGAAAGCATATTTGGGATCTCCCTGCTAAGAATAACAGGGAAATGCAGGGATAACTAAAATCATAGGAACAATTCATCAGCAAAGGGCAGAAGATAGACTGCAAAAAGGAGTTAATAGTAAATGTGGTCATTCACCTATAAGCCAAAAAGTGAGAATAGAGTTGCCACCACACAGATCTAGCCCTGATTCTTCAAAGCAAACAAGTTTGGATCTATCCTTGCCCCAGGACCTTTAATATTGATGATTTAACTGGGTCTTTCTTATCTTATCAGATTCATGAAAATATAACACTAGCTCGTCCCTGAACTATCAATGAGTATTCACATGGATGAGTGCTCCTACTAACACCAAGGTTCCTCCCTATGCCTTCACTAAAAGCTGGGACTTGCCTCAGGAATTTCATCTGAAGGCATCCTTAACCTGGAAACTACAACCATTTCTGGAGATACTCTCTTCTCTGCCTTTGCTTTATGAAACCATTTGGGAAAATAATAATATCTGACAAGTCTATATACTGCTATTTCATTAGGAAAATACATTTGGATGTTAGGACCATAAGTTTCAAGCTAGAAAGGACTCTAGAGGCCACTGAGTCCAACCCTTGCATTTTATAAATGAGGAAATTGAGATCCAGAAAAATTAAATGATTTTAAAATCAAATATGTATTTAAATTTGGAACTACCTATCACATGCAAACACAGAACAAAAGCCCAAAATGTGATCAGTTTGTGATTAGTTTTGGTGCAAATTGATGTTTCGTGCAAATAGAATTTAATTGTTACTGGAGGGGAGAGGCAGAAAGCCTAGTATTGTTGAAGACCTGGGCTTTTGTCCCCACTTTGCATTTACCAGTCTTCTACTGTGTGCAAACCGCTTAATTCCTCTATGACTGAGTCTTGCACCTATATCAAAGTCTCATTTTTATTACAAATACTTAACATTTCTATAATCTTCTGCAGTTTGTCGAACTTTTCCTCCTACCTCTATAAGACATATGTATTTATATTATTCAATGTTCATTGCAGCTTAGAGGTAGCATCAGAAACTGTTCTTGCTTTGCTTAGCTTTGTTCTGCCCCTTAAATCGGTTTTCCTTTTCTCCTATAACTGCTTGAGGCTGCTTACTGTGAGAATGTGAGCCAGACATTGATATCTATCAATTACATCACTGTTTTATTTAAGCTAATTCTTTCAAAAAGATAGCAATTTCCATCACTGGCCCTAATTGAATGAAACATTTCTACTTGTATCTGCTCACAAATAATTCTAAACAAATCAAATGGTAACTAAGCATTGTTAACGACCTCAACTGTCCCATATGTCTTCCTATTCGGGGTTTCCTGATTTAATCATAATTGAAGTCACCTGCTCATTTTGCTTTTTATGGAACAGGTTGATTTGGCATATGAAAGCATCTGTTTACTCCTCCCAGTTTCTGTTAGAGGGGGTCTTTTTTCTCAGTTAACATATGAGTTAATGAAAGCAAGGTTTTCCACACATTAAAACCCCTAAATATTTCATTAAAGCAACACAATTTTTAAACAATTGTTTCTCTACTGTACAAAAAAAAAATCCAGGAAAAGTTTTTAAGATTTTTATGGTAGTTGTTGACTTAACAGTCACATCACAGTATAGCACACATTTTTTTCCCAAATGTAACATTTGGTTGGTAAAGCTGACAGCATTGTATAGACGTTGTTTTCCTTATTGCTTCCTCAAATACACTTTTCATTCTCTCTTCCTCTAGCCATGGTTACAATACTGTCTTCCTGCAAAATCCTTTGTGTATACTGTCTCATTTATGAAATTGTATTCCCCTCCATTCACAGAAAACTGTTTTTCCTGCTGCTTGGTTTATACTAACACTCAGTTATTAGAGAGACTCCTCTATAATGTTATTGTAATGATTTTAGGAGAAATAAGCAAAACACTCAGATTAATTTCATGTTTTAAAAAATTCTTGCCCAATAAGAAAGAATGCAAATTATATTATATATCATATATATATATTATATTATTTAATTATAACATAAGGTCTAGAGCCCTTAAGTGCTAGGTTTATGGGGATCAAATTTAAATTTGAAGGCTTCTCAAAATCACTTTCTCGGGAAATTTCCATATGGTTTCTCTTTGAATCTTAGCTCTCTTCCTGATAGGTTCAATTAAAAGCTTGGAGTTCAGATCAATAATGGACTGATACAATCATATTATCATTTACCAGGACTCATTCAATCAGCTAGGATGTCTGTACATTTTAGGTGAAAGAAGTATAGTGTTCTGATATCCAAGAATCCAAGATTTTATAGCCAGTTCAGCTCTGATGCCCTAAGGATTAAGGAATGAATTTTTGGAGAGATATTTGAGACCTAGGTCAAGGTAGGACTCATTTGGCAGTCATGCTGCATCTGGACATGAACTTAGTGGGACAAATGATACGGAAAAATTGAGCTAACGTTGGAGCCACTCTCCCCAGAGACTGAAATGGGATGGATGAGATCATACCCCTAAAGTGCTGGGGTGGTGGTGGTTGTAATTTGCTCTTGCTGTATTTTCAAACTAAATATCCCTTTGCAAAAACATTGTTGTTCAATCATTTAGTTATGTCCAACTTTTTATGACTCCATGAATACCAGACCCTTCTATCTTCTACTATCTCTTGAAGTCTGTCCAAGCTTATCCTCATTGCTTCTATCTGTCCATCTCATCCTCTCCTGTCCCCTTTTTTCTTTTGTCTTCAATCCTTTTCCACTGGGTCCTATCCTCTCATTCTGTGGTCTGGGTATTTAAGTTTTAGCTTCAATATTTGACCTTCCAGTGATTAACCTGAATTAATTTCTTTAAGTATTGACTGATTTGATTTCCTTCTCATTCAAAGGACTCTCAAAAGTCTTCTGTAGGACCACAATTTAAAAGCATTAATTCTGTAAAAGCTAACTGATTTTAATGGTTAAATGGAACTGGGACATTACTCACTGAAAACTAATACCTGAGAAACATAGTATGTCAGAGATCAACCTTATGTCGGTAGGAAAGAGACACACACATATCTGGTAGGGTACTTAAGCACCTTGATGGAGAAATTTAGTATCCTGGCTCTAAGAGAGTAGGTCAGAGCATACTTGAAATATGAGTATATGAGAGAATTCCCATCATAACTTTACTATCCATCTCTATTGTAAACTGAAAGTGACCAAGCTAGTGAAGAGAACTGGTATCATTAGTCATTACAAGCAGTTTAAAAAATTGAGGCTGTTCAGCCTGGCAATGAGGAGACTTTGGAATGATATGGAAGCTGTTTTCAGGCAGCCTATTGAGGGTGGGAAGAGCATTGTATTTGGAGGAAAAAACCTGAGATTGAATCTTGAACTCAGACAGGTCACTTTACATCCTTAGTCCTCAATCTCCTCATCTGAAAAGGGAAAAAGTACGAATCCTTCATATAGGAAACCTAACATATAGATGTTCAGAGTGGAACATCAGACAGATAATGTTAGAATAGTCAAAGTGTAATCACAGTGTGTATGCCTTACTAGATGGTTCTCTGAGCTTAAATTGTTTTATCCCTCTCATGATATGTGAAGGTGGACTAAGTGACTTGTCCCCTGGGCAAGTAATAAGACACACAACTTGGATAGTGTGGTTTCGTCTACATTGGCCTAGGTTCTAGCTCATTTCACTTAGTCTAAGGTTAAAAATAAAAAGATTATTATAATTTAGTTGGCTTGGTGCCCCAATAACCACTAAGATTCTAATCTTCCCAACCTTGAGTGACATACCAGTAATGCGTAATACATTATTGATTGCAATAGATTGAATAAATGGAAAGGGAAAAAAGAGACCATTTAAAAACTCAGGTACAAATATGAAATCTCCATTCTCCAGTTCTTGTAGCTAATTGCCTTAAAATCTTAGTTCTCACCTTCTCTTCTGCCAAGGAAATGGGCTTTGGTGAGGGTTATCAGTCATGATGCTTTATCTTATACTATTGCAACATCACAATGACAAATAAGAAAAAAGGAACAGCTTCACTCATAATGGAGGGCAATTCCCATCTCACCTCCTGCAGATGGCAGCTGTTTCTTGGTTCGTCACCAGGCAAACTATGAAATCTAATAGTTACAGGAGTCTCGCTGTTTCTTTGTGTCTCTGTCTCTCTGTCTTTCTCTCTGTTTCTCTCTGTCTCTCCCTCTCTCCCTCTCTCTCTCTCTCTCTCTCTCTCTCTGTCTCTCTCATTCACTCACTCTCTTTTGTCCAGGCAGCCATGGCATCATTAAAAGTTCAAATTCCTGCCGGTTCTCACCCATATAAATTCAGGAGAGGAGAGGGTCACTCTATCTAATATGCAAACCAACACCTACCTGGCACTATCCTGTCTTTCTAATGTATCTTGTCTTTCATAAAACAATTAATCTTCATTTTTTAAATGTCACAAGTGCATTTCAAGATTAATAACTTGAGCAACTCTTCTAGAGGTTAAATGCAATTCACTCCTAAGCCCTTAGATTTCTGTTTATCTCTCCCTGGCACCTAAAAATGATGAGAAAGGAAAGGTGAAACATCCATACAAAATGGTGTTGCATGTGATTTCTATGCTCCTATCAAGCTCTAAATCCTATGAACTTAGAGTCCGCTAAGTATATGGAGACATATCAGGTGGAAGAGGCAGCCTAATGGTGAACTTATTCTCCAGAGTGTTTTACTCCAAGGGGTAGTACTGGAATGAGTAATAATAGAAGTATCAGGGAATCAAGATGATGGTACAATAACAAAATTTTAAAAAAATTAAAAACCCATATTCATAAGTTCTTTCTGAAAATAGAGTTTGTTACTTTGTCCTTGTTATGTAGTAGGTTCCTTGTAACTGGATGTCTTCAAACACAATCCCTATGACCAGGGATTTTTTAGAGCATAATCATAAATTGGGGTAAGTATTAGATTAGATGGCTTATAAAATCTCTTTCGACTCTAAGATTAAGTGAAAATAATTAGAAAAAATGTTGCCCCTTAAGACAAATGAGGAATGTATTTTTATATGAATATGATATTCTGAAACTCACAATGAAGAAACAAGTTATATTTTCAGAGACCCATTTTTCTCATCAATAATTTCAATTCAAAATATTTTCTTTTGTTAAATATTGATAGTATATTTCAAAATGAATGACCCATTTTCTTAACCAAATAAACTAATTTTTAAAAATAGAGCCCAGCCCAATAGAAAACTGGCTCTATTCTTACTGATTCTAACTTTTCATTTTTTAAGTTTCTTATTATATTTAAAAAATGTATCATTTCTAACTATTTTCTTTATCTATGAGCAAAATACCCAGTATCATGCTTAAATATCCAAGTCAACTCAACAAGTATTTACCAAGTACTTATTATGTACAAGGAACTGTGATGAAGACTGGGATATAAAGAAAGGCAAAAATAGTCCCTGCCTCAAGGAACTCACTGTAATTGGGGTGAACATGCAGCCATGAACATATAATATATACAGGGTAAATTGGAAAGAATTTCAGAGGAAAGGTACTAAACATATTTAAATCAAGTATCATAAATGTGCATATTGCCTATTGTGCATATATACTTGAATTTTGCAATGTTTTAAAATATGTGTAGGAATTATTTAAAGATATAGTTAATCTAGTATTATATTAATTTCTCCTAAAAGCAAGCAACTTTTTTCTTCAATTGAAAACCAGTCCCCACAAATCTTCATTTGCCTTTAGAGACATTAGAATGCATGTATTTGATTTGGGGAAAAAATGAAAGAGCTTGTAGATTAATTTAAAATAAAAACCTATATTAATCCCAGAATCAAACACCCAGATGCTTACTGAAAGAGAAGTCCACACCAAAGATTCAGTCTATAAGATATATTCCATGTCAATAGCTAACATTTGTAACAGGGTAGATTGCCTGAGGCACTAAGAAGGAGGAAAGGATGGGGGCGGGGAAGCTTGTAGAAATTGCCACAGTTCCTACTGTCCATGACTTTCATAAGAGATTTGTTTTTTTTTATCTATGCATTTCTATAATTAGATCCATTTGACTAAAATTGTCTCCTATCTTCAAAGTGCATAGCTTTTTTGTGCAACCGAGTATAGTATGAAGCATTTTCCCCCCAGCAACCAGTTAGCCATAGTTTGAGAAGGCTATGAATGAATCCATGACATTCTTAATACTGACAAGACAAGTCTCTTTTACAATTTTCTGCCACATAAATCCTTAACATTTCCTAAAGAAAAATACCAGAGGGAAGAGAAAGGCAAAAAAAAAAAAAAGTTAACTGCTCTTTTCTATTCAAATGATGATAGAGAAAATGTCCCCTCTAGAGATAAAGGAGGCTGCCAAGTCATGTATATTCAAGAACATCTGTTATGTTTGTTAGGCCAAAATTTTCCAGGTGAATAAGCTAGTCCCTCTTGGTATATTGAATGTTTAGGGATAAATTGCCTTTTTTAGGTTGCACAAATGAACCTACCACCTTACAAGACTATTTCACAACCCAAGTCTAATACTAAACCTGTTTAGCTATCTCAAACAGATGTTCCATTGGTCAAAGGATTCAATGAATGAGAGACACAAAGCCATCTCTATGATGATTCAGAGCCCTGTACAATTTTTTAAGGAATATCAGACTTGGGACACATCACATGATACGACTCACCACAATTTTGTATCTATCCATATAAAAGCTGGTTAAAGGAAATATTAAGGATAGCCAATGAAGGGGGAAAGAAGTCACAGAACTGTGAAAATCAATCTGAGGGATATATGCAAATGTAGAGAAGGCAAAATGTACAGATAAATTGTACATTTTTGTGTAAACCTCCAATCTATTTTACTACTAGTTAGTGGTACTATTCCCAATTGTTGGTTTCTTAAGTGACTACTTAGCTGTCATCGATGAAGCCAGCAGTTTGATCCAGTGCTTCTTGAGAGCACTTGTCTTCAGGGAGAGAGCTATACCAGGGAGAGAGCTATAACCTGCTTCAGAGATGGACGGTACCTGAAGTCTAAGACAATGGGTTCTGGTTACAACAATGGTTCATTCTTTATTCTAATGGTAAATGGGTAAATCGTTTCAAGTTCATGTTTTCTCTCTTACCTTCTCTCTTTTCTATTTTATCAGCTTATAAATAACCTATAAAAATTATCACCATAAGATCTTCTCACACAGTTCTGAAGAACCCAGTTTAAAAAAAGAAACTAATATTTTGGAAGGAAATTTGAATCTCAGACCTGGTTCAACTTTGTGTATTTTCAGATAGTCACTGATGTCCTCCATTTATATTTTCTGTAAATAACCAATATGCAGACATGCATCACAAAATTATTGTTTATCCTAATTTAATATCAAATGAAAAATCTTTCAAAGACATGAATTAAATGAGTTATAAAAAGACCTAAAGAATAGGGAAAAAATCTCTTGAGATTAAATTATATTATTTATAAATGGAATAGACAAAGGGGGAGGAGGAAGTTAATGAACTTTGCAAATTAGATCAATCACTTGGAGGTTAGTCACTACTCAATCAAGAATTTACTAGGTGGAGGCAGATTGGCTGACTACAGCACAGTAGCTTTAATCTCCATTCAAAATGCATATGTATCAGTGACAAAATATTTTTCACACAAATACAGATCTAAACAATTGGAGAAGTGTTAACTGTTCATAGGTAGGTTGAACCAATATAATAAAAAATTTACCTAAGTTAATTTGTTCAGTGCCATACCCTACTCTGAAAGTGAAGGAAGGAGACCTAGCAATACCAAATTTCAAACTACATTACAAAGTTGTAATCACAAAAACAATTTGGCATTGGCTAAGAAATACATTTTGTTGGATTTGTGGAGTTGATTAGGTACACAATATACCATACTAAATGACCATAGTAATATACTGTTTGATAAATCCAAAATCTAAGGTTTTGGGGTAAAAACTAACCATTTGACAAAAATGTCTGGGAAGACTGGAAAGCAGTTTAGAAGAAACTAGGCATAGACTAATATCTCACACAGCACAAGATAAGGTCAAAATGAGTAAATGATTTGGACATAAAGAGTGATATCATAAGTACATTAAATGAGCATAAAAAATGTACCTATCAGATCCATGGATAAGGGAAGAGTTTATGACCAAACAGGAGACAGAGGGGGTTACAGGAAGTGAAATGGATAATTTTGATTACGTAAAATTAAAAAAATTTCTCTACAAACAAAACTACTTCAGCCAAAATTAGAAGGAAAACAAGAAAGTGGGGAAAATTTTTATAGCAAGCTTCTCTGATAAAGGTCTCATTTTTCAAAGATATAAGGAATTGAGCTATTATTTATAAAATTTATATTTATATTATTTCTAAGAAAAGTAAGAGCCATTCCTTAATTGATAAATGGTCAAAAGATTTGAAAAAGCAGTTTTCAAAAGAAGAAATCAAAGCTATCAGTAGTCACATGAAAAAACGGTCTAAATCACTATTGATTAGAGAAATGCAAATTAAAACAATGCTAAGATAACAACTCACACATATCAGATTGTCTAACATGACTGAAAAGGCAAATCATAAATGCTGGTGGGGATGTAGAAAAATTGGGACATATACTTGTGTTGACGATTAATGTTATTTCCTTATTTTAAAAGTACTTTTATGACTACCTAACCAACTGATTATTCTACTCCTTAGAGAAGCTATTCCAATTTTTAACATTCCATCTCAAACCTTCCATGACTCTTCTTCCCTACACCTTATCAGATAAGGACTTTGCCTTATGATCTTTAGGGCATTCACCAAGGGCTACCTTTTCTCCTCTCCTCTCCTCCCCATCTTCCATTGTTCAGATACCTTCTCCCACTAACTCTTCCTCTACCCTTTCGTATGAAGAGGTGGCCTTTTTCCTTGTCAAGGTAAATCCCTCTAAATGACTAAGGGATTCCATTACAATACTTCATCCTGAAGATTGTCCCCTCTATGAGCCCCATTCTTTTGATACTTTTCAATCTCTTCCTGTATACTGGCTGTTCCTTCTGAATACAAACAAATTCTTTTCTCTCCCATTCCTAAATTTCTATCCTTTGATCAGATAATATCTGTTATCATCCTATGTCTTTTCTCCTTTTCGTGGCTAAACTTGAGAAAACTATCTACAAGTAGGTCTTCTACTTCCTCTCCTCTTACTTTTTTCTAAATCCTTTGAAATATGACTTCCTACCTCATCATGAAATTGTAACTACTCTGTCTGAAGTTATCAATGATCTTTCAACTGCCAAACCTAATGACCTTTTCTCAACCCACATCTTTCTTAACCACCCTGCAGCCTCTGGTAGTACCAAACAACTCTTTATCCATGATATTCTCTTTTCTCTGGTCTTCATGACACTCATCTTTCCTGGCCCTTTTCCGGCATGTCTAATTGATCCTTCCTATCTCCCTTTGCTGGATCTTCATCCAGATTGTGCCCTTAAAAGTGAGTTTCCTTCAAGAATCTGTTCTTTGCCCTCTTTTATTCTCCCTCTCATTGTATCTCATGGAGACCTCAAAAATTCCCATGGATTCAATCATCATCTTTATGCAGATTATTCTCAAATCTATTTATCTATTCCTAATCACTCTCTTGACCTGTAGTCACATATTTCTACACCTGCCATCTGGATATCCAGAACTGGATATCCTATCAATAACTCAACATCCAAAACAGACTTCATTATCTTTCTATACAACCCTCTCTCTTTTCCAACTTCCCTATAATTGTGAAAGGCACCAGTGCCTTTGCTGTCACTCAAACTTGCTACATTGGTGTATTCCTCAGCTCCTCATTTGCACTCACTCCACATAAACAATATGATACCAAGTCTTATAATTTCTATGAGCAAAACATCTCTTCTATGAGTCACCTTCTTTTCTCTGATAGAGCTGTGATTCCAATGCAAGCCTTCACTGCCTCATGCTTTGTCTATTGAAATAGCCTGCAAGTTGGTCTTCATGCCTTCAGTCTCACTCCAATCCATCCTAAAACATAGGTCTAACCATGTAACATCTCCCTACACAATTTTGCTGGCTGCCCATTATCTTCAGGATCAAATATAAATACTTTGTTTGGTTTTTAAATCCCTATGCAACTCATTCTTCTTGTCTCCAGGCTTCTTATAGATGACTCCCCTCTATGAATTCTATAATCCAGCAACATTGGCCTTCTGGCATTCCTTATACACAACACTCCAACTCTAGACTTTCACTGCCTGTCTGCCATACCTGGAAATGCTATCCTTCTTTACTTTTCCCTTAAAGATAAAGATCAAATTCTATCTTCTTCAGAAAGCTTTGCTCAGTCTTCGCATGCAACTAGTGTCTTCATGCTTGCTTTAATAACAGAGAAACACTTTGGATTATATGATCTTTTGTTACAAACTTATTAAATGTTTCAATTTGTGGTGTCTAGAGATTTATTGCTACTGAGTTTAACTCAACCTATGGTACTTTTTCTGTAAAACCTCCATTGTTTTGATTTTAGCAAAATGATTCTAACATTTTTTTGCTCTAGACATTCAATTCTTTGTTTAATTTTGGAGCAATCCTATACTATTCTCTGAAAGTCATATCTATATATCTATATGTATATATATTTGTGTTTTGTATCTTTATATAATATATATATATGTGTGTATTGTATGTATATATGTAAACTAAAATAAATTCATGTGAATTTTGTTTTGAAAATTGTTTTAAAATTTGACTTTACCCACTCAGAAAATAGGAATCACCTTACCATACTTCAGTTATGAAGCCCAGGATGAGATCACTTTTCTATCTGCTCTCTCTGCTTAGGAAATTGTCTCCCTTCCTTTGCATCTTCATGGTAGCCTGGATCAACAGTGATGATCTTGCTCAGAGCTTTTATTGAAAATGTCTGCAGTGAATAAAGAGAGGATAAGGAATGTTTCTTTAATGGGTTTCTCAAATATCATCCAACAAAGATTCAAATTATTTCATATTTAGATTTCTTGCCCAAAGTTTTGGACCTCAAGGTATAAAGCATTTATAAAATAAAAGTTATAACTTTATGTAGCATATTATCACTACATGTATTATTAATTATATAGCAGTAATAGAAATAGCACCTAAGTCTAATCACTTGGATTATGCAAGTGTAAGAAATGAGCATTCTGCATGACTTCATAGAAAAATGAGCCAATCAGCCATATAATTTAATTGTCCCTGAGGTAATTATTGTGTGTTATAAATGAACACATTCTCATGCAATGAATTTCATTAATTTTCTTTGAGCCTGTACAGATTAAAGTACCATCAACTAAAAATATTGTTGGTTATAAGTTCCAGTTGCTATAAACTGGAATAGATACATACTACCAAAACAAATATCTGCAGTTTAATAACAATCTCTAAGCCTGTGGCATTAAAAAAAAATAAAAAAACTTTTCACCAAACATGCCTACACATTCTCTTTAAAAGGTGACAAAAACATGTGTTTCTGTCTTCTAAAAAACAAGCAAATGTCTGGCATGTATATATGTGTTTATATACATATATATGTCATAGTTATATATAGTTTTACATATAGTTATATAGCCTCACTTGAAATTCAGATCTTTGAAGCTTCAAATTTCAAGTAAGGCCCTATTTTAGCTTTTTGTTGAAAATTTTCGTATACACTACAAACACACATTAGCTTTATCTTTTAAAAAGACAAAGTATGTCTTCTAAAGCACTTTCAAATATGTTATAGATGTGCTATTCTATTAGAAAAATCTTTTCATATTTACTAATTCAAGAGGCAGTCCTTTAATGTTATTTGAAAAAAATATTTTATATCAGCTAAATTTCCAAATATATCCCTCTTCCCATACTCAGTGGACTGTGCCTTCACAAAGAATAAAAGGTTATATTCTGAAAGTTAATTTTTTAGTCAGTTGCTTGGAAATCTGAACTCATTTTCCCGGAGAAACAATGTTATAAAAGGTGGTTCAATTTAGAACATAGATATTTAACCCATGACAGAGCTGAAATACTATACGTTTTCAATTTTAAAAATGTATTAGAAAACAATAGTCTCAATAATAGTAAAATTAAATAAGGCAAACAATAAAGTAGCAAAAACTTTTTATTATTAATGTTGGTGTTTAAGGAAAGCAGATTTAATCAGTGGAAGTTTAGAAAATGTAAACAGGTATAGAAATAACTGCTGGACACTTTCAAAGGATTTAAAGGTTGATAACATGAGGTTTGTTTGTTTTTTTTAATTTGTCTGTAATACAAATTTGGGAAGGTAGGGTTAGAGTGAGAGCACTAATTCAGGAGTCAGGAAAACCTGAGTTCAAATTTGGCCTCAGACACTTAACTAGCTGTGTAATCTTAGACTATCCATTTACCCCTATTTGTCTTAGTTCCCTCATGTACAAAATGTCTGGAGAAGAAAATGACAAATCACCCCAGTATCTTTGCCAAGACAACCCTAAATTGTGTCATGAAGAGTCAGACACAACTGAACAGCAATAGTAATTTAAATTCAAATTTGTTTCCCATGATCCTAGTATATTATAAACATGTCTATATTAGCTAGAATTTCAAAAGTAGTTAGAATCATATAATGTAGAGTTGGAATGAGCTTTAGGAATCATCTATTCAAACCATTTCATGTTATCAGTTAAAGAAAGGAAGCCCCAAATGTTAGTGACACAGAAGGTCCACCACAGGTAATTAGTAAAATAACCAGGATTTAAATCTAGATGCTCTGATTCAAAATAGAATATTCTTTCTATTCCTTAACCCTATCCTCAATTTAGTTATTGCCACAATTACAACCAAGGTCTCCTAAATCCAACAAAGAACATGCTATATAGATTGTTTTCTTGGTCTACATTTTTATCTTTAAAGCATTGTCATTTTCTGTTACCAAGCTTCACAACTTTGGTCTCATCCTCAATTCCTCAATGAAATTAACACCATATAGTCAAACATTTGTCAAATGTCAATGTTTCTAAACTATAGAACATATTTCCTATGCCCTTTCTCTCCACTCACACAGCCAGCACCTTGTCACTTCTTGTCTGAAATATTGTAATAATTTTCTTTTCTACTCCAATAAATTCAGTCAATTGAGCTGAGATTTGGCAATTTTAATAATAGATTCAACTCTATATGGACTGAATTGTGAATGTCAGGTTGGTTTCCTCAACCACCAACATTTCCCCCTTGTTTTTTAAATTAATATCAGTTAATTCCTTTCGCACTTATTTTTATCTCTTCCTTCCATGCATGACCTATTTGAACAATAAACAAAAATAAAATCTTCATAAAAATATGCGTAGTCCAACAAAATAAATTCCAACAAAATATTTGCTCCATTCTATATTTTAAGTTCACTACTTTCTTTCGGGAGAAGGGAGGCATGTTTAATCCTCAGTCCTCTGGACTCATAATTTACCATTGATGTGATCAATCTTTCAAAGATTTTTTTTCTCTATAATACTATTAACATTGTGTAAAGTGTTCTCCTAGTTCTGCTCACTTCACTTTGCATCATTTCTTGGATCTATCCTATTTCCTCTTAAATCATCCTTTTTCATTTCTTATTGCACAACAATATGCAGTTACATTCATATAACCATAATTTCTTTAGACATTTTCCAATAGATAAGACACTCTTTACTTTCCAGATTTTTTGCTTCTATGAAAACAATTGTCATGAATATTTTGCTACAAATATATATAGATTCTTTTCCGTGTGTGTGTGTGTGGGTGGGTGGGTGGGTGTGTTCTGTATAGGCCTAATAGTGGTATTGTTGGATCAAAAGGTCACTATTTTTTCCTGGTAAAAAAAAAATAAATGACTGTAATAAACAAGATAAGCAAGATAAAAAAATACTTCAATTCCATAATCAAGTGTTTTATAAACCTACAAGTATAAGCTATGTAGAGGAGAGGAGGTTTTGTCCTTATTGGACAAAAACTACATGGAATATTAGAAAGTTGTCTGACAAAAAATAAGGTTAGTACAGCATCCTATATCACATTCCTAAATGGTATGGGTCACCCACCTAAATGGGTGACAAATATAAAAGATCACACTTTAAAATTAGAGAGAAATAGACAGGAGTGCCTTTCAAATTTTTTACTAAGAGAATTTTTAATTAAAGAAAGGATAGAGGACATTGAAAATGTTAAATCTACAATATTTATTACACAAAGCTTAAAAGCTTTTGGATAAATAAAACCAAGCAGCTGAAAAAGAAGAGAATTTGTTTATTGGAGGAGGAGGAGTCTTTGTATGAAATATCTTTGATAAATGTTTGCTATCTAA
The DNA here is from genome assembly GCF_900497805.2 of Vombatus ursinus. Classification (NCBI taxonomy): domain Eukaryota; kingdom Metazoa; phylum Chordata; class Mammalia; order Diprotodontia; family Vombatidae; genus Vombatus; species Vombatus ursinus. The sequence goes on from NW_020954583.1 coordinate 13,347,947, forward strand.
TCTATTTAGGGAATTAATAAATAAGACAAAACTATTTTCCAATAGTTCAATGGTCACATGATAGGGAAAACTAGTTCTCAAAAGAAGAATTACAAATCATATGAAAGATGATATCAAATTACATTCACCTACCTCACACAGTAACTGTGAAAATCAAATGAGGTTCTATATACATATAGAGAAAGAGAGCATAGTGCCTGGAAAATAGTTGGTATTTTACAAACAGTTATTCCCTTTCCTTTTTGCCTCTTCTTTCTAAATCAAAACAACTCTGAAAGTTCAAGGTGCACCTAGCATAGAAAAAAAATGGCATAAATAATAAAAAAATTAGGACCAATGACAAAAAAAAGTCAGTGTTTGTAAGGTCTACAGAGAGAGAGACACACTAATACATTGTTAGTGAGTCCGTAAATTGTTCCAACTCATTCTTGAAGGTAATTCAAAATTATACTAAAATTGACTAAAATAACTATACCATTTCCCTTAACTTTCCTACTTTGGGGCATAGATCCACAGAAAAGTAGAAAACAAAGAAAGATCCCATTTACACCAAAATATTCATAATATTAATTTTTGTAATAGCAAAACATTAGAAACAAATTGGGTGCCCATAAACTGGGGACTGGCTAAACATATTTTGGTATATAAATGTAATGGAATAATATTGTACCATATGAAACTATGAATATGAGAAATTTTGGAATAATATTGCACCATATGAAACTATGAATATGAGAAATTTAAAGAATCATGGGAAGACTTGTTTTAAATGATGGAAACTAAAAAGAAACAATACAGGGGCAGAGCCAAGATGGTGGAGTAAAAGCAGTGACTTGCTTGAGCTCTCCACCAAACCTCTCCAAATACCTGTAAAAAAAATGCCTCTAAACAAATTATAGAGCAGCAGAACCCACAAAAAGACAGAGTGAAACAAACCTCCAGTCCAAGACAACATGGATGATTGATGAGAAAGGTCTGTTGCAACAGGCTAGAAGAGGAGCACAGTTTAGCTTTGGCTATGCAGGCCAAGACAGGGCCTCAGCAAACCTGGAGCATGCCTCAAGGTACTCAATCACTCAAGACAACTCAAAAAGTCAGTAGGAAAAGACTGTCAGACCTGAGTGAGAGAGCAGCATGGTCTGGCCCCAGTCCTGCCACAACCCCAAGTGCCTGCTGCTTCTGGAGCTCTCAGCCTACAGACAGTGGGTTAATTGAGCAGCTGATCAGAGGGGGATTGCAGAGATCTTTTTCCTGGTGCTGTGGCAGGATTCTCTGGTTTTGCTTGGATCTGGGACACAGTCCTGGGAGTGGCAGAGCTTATAGCAGGTGGTAGAAAGGGAATCCTCCTCACAATTCAAAGGCAAAAAAGAGGGCTTATAGTCACTCACAGACCAGAGCACAGGCCAGGAAAGGAGTAAACACCTCACCCTTGATCATACCATCTTGGAAGAACTGAAAATTTACAGGTCCCTAGGAGTATCTCTGAAAACAGTTGCACAAAACCATTGAAGCTTGGGACAGTACACCCTCCGCACTGGAAGCAGAGCCCTACCTTAATAAAGAGTTTAAAAGTCAAGTAATTGGCTGGGAACATGAACAAACAGTGCAAAAAATGTCAGACTATAGAATCTTACTTTAGTGACAAAGAAGATCAAATAAGACAAAAGAAGAAGACAATAAAGTCAAAGCTCCTACACTCAAAGCCTCCAAGAAAAATATGAATCAGTCCCAGACCATTGAAGAACTCAAAAAGGATGTTAAGAAGCAAGTAAGAGAAGTAGAGGAAAAATTGGGAAGAGAAATGAGCGATGTAAGAAAATCATGGAAAACAAGTCAACAGCTTGATAAAGGAGACTCAAAAAAATACTAAAAAAAATAACACTTTAAAAAATAGACTAACCCAAAGGGCAAAAGAGGTCCAAAAAGCCAATGAGGAGAAGAAAGCCTTAAAAAACAGAACTGGCCAAATGGAAAAGGAAGTCCAAAAGCTCACTAAAGAAAATAACTCCTTAAAATTAGAATGGAGCAAATGGAAGTTAGTGACATTATGATAAATCAGTTTGGTAGGCAGTGTAATACCTCTTCTCTCACACATTTTCCTTCAGAGCCTCCCAAACAGTAAGCTAGCTCTGGAAATGGGTGCATCAACCTCATCTTCTGTGTGGACATCCCTAGAAAGCATAATGCCAAGGTAAGTGAACTTATACACAACATTCAAAATTTCTGTATTTGCTGAAATCTATGGTTCTATTTATGGATTGTGTGGTGCTGGCTGGAGAATAACCTCTGTTTTCTTCCTGGAGTTGGTTGTTATGCAAAAATTAGCACAAGCAGCAGAGAACTGACCCATACTTTGTTGCATTTCAGGTTCAGAGGTTGAATTGACAACATCACTGAAAACATCATGCTAAAATGCATGGGACAAGCACACAGTACTGTTTCACTCCACTGATGACTGGGAAAGTGCAAGAGCATTGTACGTTATCCAGAACCTTTCTAAGCATTCCATCATGAAACTAACATAATAAAACTTATGAATTTTTCTGGGCAACCAAATTTTGCTATTATTTTACACAAATCCTCACAACTGATAATATCAGACCTTTTTTCAGATCAGTGAACATCGTATACAGACCTCTGTTCTGCTCCTGGAATTTCTCTCTGATAGATGACCATCTTCTGGGTGAAGGATGAGCCTGTAAAGGAGGACTCTGGCAAGAATCTTGCTGGCAATGACTAAGAGAGCCCTCCCCCTCCCTGTGATTGTCACAGGACCACCTATTTCCCTTTCCTTTATAGAGATGGACAATGGTGGCATCCTTGACCTCCTGGGAATTAACCTCCTCCTCCTATTGCCACATAATGTGGAAAATTTTCATCAGCTTTTTTTTATAAGCAGTGGACCCCCTGTCTTGTAAATTTTAGCTGGAATAGAATCATCACCAGGTATTTTGCCACATGAGGGGAGCCTAAAGGCATTCAAAACCTCCATTTCCATTGGAAATTTGGCTAGAGAAGGATTGACTTCAACCTGAGGTATATGGTTAATGGCTTCAGCATTGCATGATGACAGTCTCTTAAGAACACTATGGAAGTGTTCAGCCCAGCTCTCTAGGATCATGTCCTAAACACTAATCAATGTGGCTCTATCAGCACTGAGTAGTTGAGATACACCATAGGTCTTTGGCCCATAAATATGCTTCAGAGCATCATAAAAGTGTTTTGGATTGTTACTGTCAGTGTAAAACTGAATTTCATCTGCCTTCTTACTGAGCCAAGAGTCCTGCATCTCTCTAAGCTTTGTTTGCATTTTACTTTTGATGGAGTTAAATGCTTCCTTCTTAGATATGGACAAACTATCTTGCTGGAAAACCCTGCGTTCTCATTTTTCATTCAGAAGCTTCTGAATTTCCCCATCATTTTAATTAAATTGATCTTGATGTTTGCAAGAGTTCTGGCTCAGATGAATAAATGCAATTCTGTACACCAAATCTCTGAAAGCTGCCTACTCCTTTTCTGCTCCACTGTGTTGTCTCAGCTTTCCCTCCAGGTTATCAACAAACTTCACACTCAGAGAAGTACTCTAATCTGTTGACATTAAGTCTTTTGGTAGTAGTCTTATCTTGGGACCATCACTTTTGTTGAATGTGAATGTTTAGCTTGGAAGGGATAAGTCAATGATTGATCCAGAACTGTGCCACACATCACCTTGATCACTCACATCCTGTCTGTCTCTTCTCCTTACAATAACATAGTTTATTAAATGCAAATGTTTGCTGTAAGGGTGCATCCATGAAGTTATTTTGCATTTAGGTAAACAGAAGATGATGTCAGTGATAAGAAGGTCATGTGATGCACGTCTTCAGTAGTAACTGACCATTCCTGTTGCTTGGTGTTTCCAACTCCATTTCTCCCAAAAACTTTCTACCATGTCTGATAGTCTGTGCCTACTCTAGCTTTAAAGTCACCCACAATTATAAGCTTGTCCTTTTTTGGAGGGTTGCTGGGTCTTCATAAATTTTTTCTTTGACTTCATCAAGTTTTGTCATGTTGGGAGCATAAGCACTGATGCCAGTGGCATAGTGCTTTCCTAGAAGTGGTAATCACATTGTCATGAGTCTATTGTTCACTCCTGTTGTTAGTTATGTAAGCGTGTTGACTAGATTAGTTTTGATAGCAAAGCCTATACTAGCTTTATGGCATTCCCCATCACTGGCCACTCCAGAAAAAATAAATGTGTATCCAGTAAAACTTTGAAAAGTAAAAATAAAATAAATTCTTTTCAGGTAGGACTTAGACTAGGTAGATGGTTCTGAGCTTCCCTTTCAACTCTGAAATCCTTTGATATGGCCACCATGATGGACTTGGTGTCGTAATTATGCAGGAGAATTTCAGAGCAGCCTGTCACCAGAAGATTATTTATGTAATTATTTTTATTTGTTTTTATGACAGGAACCAAAGAAGACTAGATACTAAGGCATAGAGGGGCTACTATCTTTATAACTGCAAACACACACTGTGATGAAATTCTAGTTCTTCAGAGTATCAAAGCTTAAAGAGGTAGATCAAAATTCCTCTGAATTCAACAGGAATTCCCCTGAGGGTCACAGAACTCTCATAATTTCTCTCCTCTCCTGCTAAACTATTTGTGCAAGGAAGTGAGACAAAGAAGTCAGCTTCACAGAGTGCCTAAATAATTATGAGAACACTGACAAATTTCTATGTCCAGAAATATTATCCTAGAATGGTCCAGGGTAACACAGGAAATGCACAAGTTATACATCCATGCCAGTTCTTTGTATTTCCCTTCATCTTCCAGTAAAAAGACATAGAATTGTCTTCAAGAGTACAAAAAGAAGGGCATATAATCATCTTTGTGAAATGGCTAAAATTTGATAAAGTTCTCAGTTCTTCAACCTGTGATATTTTTCCTTCTACCATAAGACAGAAAAGAATCAGGACATTCATTCAATTTGTTTTTAATATTTTGGTAATGAAAATTTTTTCATGTAGATGAGAATCTGTTTAATTATTTGCTTAATATTTTCCATTAGCAAGAGAAACAAGGGATTCCAGTTACAATTAAACACATTGTAATTGAATTTTTAGGCTCTTAGTTGTAGCATTATCAGTCTCAATTGGGAACTTTAAATTAACTTTCACATATTATACTTAATGAACAACACTAGAAATTTAATCCATTTCTAGTTCCCATTGCATCTTCTCTTAGTTGCTGTGACATATTGATTTTTTTTCTATTGCCCTAGAGAAACCATTTTGGGAGACTGCTTGTTGCTGCTTTCAATTCATTGTGCAGTTCAGTTTACACTCAGTTCATGGCTTCTCCCCAGAGATAGCCAGCAAGGGTGCCAATTATGTTGGTAGTTTCTGTGATGCTGACAATTCTCCTCAAGGAACTGGAATGATACCAACTGAATTCACAAGGAAAAACCACTGGATAAAGGTTCTGCCTAAGGCTACATTCAAAATTAAACAAAAGGAAATGGCTATAAGTCAAAGATACATAACATTTGGAAAAAGATGAAAACCTATCATTCTCAGTTTTTTTTTTTACTAAATAAAATGAATGTAAATTATATGAAAATCTAAGGAGATGCACACAGAAGAATTCAGGTTGCATTGAACAGAAACAGGTATTTTTATAACAACTTAAGTCATTATCAGAAAACAAGATGAAGTTAAAATTTGGGCTGCTAATAAGGATTTAAATAATTTTCAGTGTGCTAACACGTTTTACAGACACACAAATTTTAGAAAGAAATAGCTATCATCATTTATAAAGATTAAAAAATCAATAGGTGAAAAGCAAAATACACAAACTATTATAATTCTCAATTTCTCTTTTTGTTATGTTTGCCTCTCATTTTTTCTGAGCTCTTTGTCTACTTTAACATTCTCAGCTGAGCATTACTTTTGCTCCACTGACTCAATTTTTAAAATATATAGGGTTTTACTTGAAGGGGGGGGACTCAGGTGGGGTTCAGATCTGTAATTGAATGCAGGGATCTTCCACTGTGGAAATTCCCTCCACTCATGCAGATTAGCAAATTCTCTGCAACTAATTCCTACAGATTCCCAGAGTGGGTGATACTGTTCCCTGGGGGGTGCTGGAATGATTCAGGGAGGTGGTAGTAGCCCCAGGTGAAATTGGGAGGCATTCCATAAAAATAAGGGGGCAGTAGAAGCATAATGAAAGAAGAGACGGCAAGAAGATTTTGAAAAACCATTCATATATGTTTCATCTGTTGTGTAGCAGAGTTCAAGTCATAGTGATTACATTATTTTCCAAATAAATGCACAAAATACAAGTAATAACCAAACAGTGGTCAAGTTCACGGACAGGTCGGCAAGCAAGTGTTGGCGGGTGAGCGTATCACACATTGTCGGGAAGTCCAGCAGGCATAGGCAGGAATATGTGTATGTAATGGCTTATTTACAAGATGAGACTATATAGTTACATGATGCAATATTTCAACATCAAAATTTCAATGAAGAAAAAACCCCACAAATTTAAATTAAGATGTGTCATTTTTAAAAAATTATTTTAAATGATGCAAATTAAAAAAAAACCTTTAAAGAGTTAAAGAAAGTAGATTTCTGGAGGGGGTGGGGCACTGAGTAATTTTTTTTTAAAGTGGGCAGTAGGCCAAATAAGTTTGGGAACCTGTGTTTTAGAGGATAAACATTATGTTCCGTCTGCTGGTTGGTGTCTCTGATTCAAGTCTATCACTGCTGCAATCTTTTCTCCTCTCAGCTGCCCAAGTAATTTTCCTAAAGTGCAGTTCTGACCACATCATGGCCACTCCCCTCATCAAACATCTGTGGCTTCCTATTTTCTCCAGGATTATAAAAAATAAAACTTTTTTTGACTTTTAAATTCCTTTCACAACTTGGCTTCTTCCATCTTTCCAGTCTTCTTAAATTTGACCCCCTTCACATACTCTGAAATTCAACAATGGTCTTCTTGCTGTTTTTCAGATAAAATACTACATTTCCTAACACCAGCTACTTCACTTCACTAGTTGTTTCCTGTTTCTGGAATGTTCTTTCTTACATTTGCCTCTTAACTTCTCTGGCTTCTTTCAAGATCCAGCTAAAAGTTTATTTCACCAGAGACTGATCTTGACTCCCACTCACTGCTACTCTTCCCTCTGAAATTAACTTCCATTTACTTTGTATGTATTTTGTATGCACATTTTTTGCATGTTGTCTCCTGCATTAGAATATGAGCTCTTTAAGGACACAGGCTTTATTTTTGTCTTTCTTTGTATTCCCAGTAATTATGGCAATGCCTGGCTAGCTAGCATTTCTATAACTTTTTTGTATTATAATGTGCTTATGTTATCTAATCTGATCCTCAAAGAAACCCTGTGAAGTGGGTTCTATGGTTATTTTACAGAAGAGGAAACAGAGGCTGAAAGTGGCTTGCCCAGGGTCAGATGACAAGTAAATGTTTGAGTTAGAATTTGAAGTCAATTTTTTCAATTCTAAGTCTATCGATTGTGCCACCCAGCTGCTTATTAATTGACAGTTGACTGATTGTGAATTGCTCTATCCATTTAGAAAGCAATTTTTATTTTTACTCAAACAAATGCTAACCTGTGAGAATTACAAAAATACATTCACAATAATAATATAGTTAGGGACTCTATATTTCCTTCTTAGAATGGGATAAATGCATCAGAGTATAAAGAAGAAAAGTATAGAGCTAAACATATTTATAAGAATTGTTTTGACTAGCCTGGAGAAATTTCTGAATAGAAAATATACATATTTCTTGTCATACAAAAGTACTCTTATGAAAACTGAACTTTTATTTTGTGACATTTTTATCAATTGTTCTTGATATTTTCAATATTATGGCCAGAATTTTAATATAAAGATTTCATTTTCCTTTAAATACATGACTTTAAAATATTGATGACCTTCATAAATATTGATTAAATTAGATCCAGATTTCAAATTATAGACTACCATTGTGAGACAATAGGGAAAATATAGTGGATTCAATGAAAAGAAAATCATTTCACTGAAGTATTTGCTTTTAGATCTATTCTATTGGAATAGCAATACATAATCTATTAGTCATTAAGCAGCAGACAATACCAGACACTAAATTATCCCAGTAATAAAAAAAAGCAAAAATTCCTTCCTTTTAGAAACTTTCATTAAAAGGGAAAACAACATACACATATGTTCTACTATGAACCTCATCACTCAATAACCTATCTTTCTTTGAGGTTTTTATTATCCATATATAACATTCTATCAAAATCCTGGTATCTGTTGTCTATTGCCCCTTAAGTCACTGTCTTTCCCTCCTCAATAAGTTTGGTACCATGCTCACAATTTTTTCTCCTCTCTCCAATTCTTGCCCTCATACTAAGAGACTTCAACATACATATTGATTAGGTATATTGTCAAACACCCTAATCACTCAGTTTCTCTATCTACTCTCTTCCTATGCACCACTTCTCCACCTCACCTCAACCACACACAAAGTTGGTCAAACTTGATCTTGCTATCACTCACAAATGTACTACCTCTATGACCAAGAGTTCTCAAATCTGTATACAATTATAATCCATTAGTTTTTCACCTCTCCCTCTGTCTTCTCTTGTAAAATCCTACTCTTCATCTACACTGTGACCTCCAACCCCTGACCTCTCAATTCTCTCCCAAATCATCTCCCCTGGACTAACCACTCTTTCCTCTTTTCCCCAATCTTGACCCCTTGGTGAACTAATTCAATTCTACACTGTCCTTCTCTCTTGTATCCTTAGCTTCCTTATCATATAGCTGACTACATCCTGCCAAGCCTTAACCTTGACTCACTTTCAATATCCTCCACCTCTGCTCCTACACATGTGCAGCTGAATGAAGTAGGAGGAAATCACACAACCATTTTGATTGCATCCACTAACAATTTCTGCTACAGCTGGGCTCTCATTGCTGCTTGGCCCTCACTATCCACAGCATATCTTCCAAACTTTTTTCATCCCTCCTCAAAAGTCCCATGGCTCCTCCTCCCCCACTATCTCAGTTGAGAACTTGCCTCTATTTTACAGGGATTGTAAAATTTGTAAAAATTTTAAAAATTGAGGAAATTTGCCACCATCTCCTTTTTCTCCCTTCTTGCTCATTTCCTAGCACTCAGATGCCTTCTGCCATCATCTTTTCCCTCATCCCTGTCTCACATGATGAAATAGTTTACTCCATACTAACCCCTCTATTTATTTGTGACCCCATTCTATTTCATCTCCTTTAGCAAATTCCCCCACTTGTCATGTCCATTTTTTTCACTTATTTTTAATCTCTCCCTATCTACCAGCTCCTTCTTTACTGTTTATGACATGCCCATGTCTCTCTCATCCTGAAAAAAAATCTCAATCCTTCCATTCCTGATTACTATGGTGTATATCTCTTCTGCCCTTTGTCACTAAACTCCTTGAAAAGACTATCTGGAATGGCTGTCTCACCTTTTTATTCTCCTACTCTTTTTTTGATCTCTTATACTCTATCTTCTGACTTTATTTCATGGAAAATTCTCTCTCCAAAGTTACTCATAATCTCTTAGTTGCCAAATACAGTGTCCTTTTCTCTATTCTCATGGTTCTTGACCTCTCTACAGCCTTTGACATTGCTAAGCATGTTCTCCTTGATACTCTCTTCTCCCTAAGGTTTTGGGACAGCCCTATTTCCTAATTCTCCTCTCACCTTTCTGACTGTTCTTTCTCTCTCTTTTGCTGGATTCTCTTCCCAGTACATAGTAGACATTTAATCAATATTAATTGATTGATATGGTAGAACACATAACAGTTCATAATAGGTCACATTAAGTTCTATGAACATAAAACAAATACAAAGCAGATTAAAAATAATCTGAGAAAGTAAGGCTTTTAACCCTAGGATGAGCACAGAGGACTTCACACAAAAGACAGAACTTACTCTGAACCTTCAATATTAAAGGAAACCAAAGATTACAAGAGACAGAAGTGAAGAGAGACAGAGAAAGAGAGATAAAGACACAGAGAGAGAGCATTCCAGGCATGGGGAAAGAAGCCATAGCATAAAGGTATAGAGATCAGAGACAGAATATCATTTATGAAGAACAACAAGAAGGAAGGTATTGGTTAGACTGAGAGTGTGTGAATAAGAGTAACATAAACTGAGAAAAGTAGGATTGAATCAGATTGTGAAGACCTTTAACTGCCAAGGACTTCACATTTGATCATAGAGGTGATAGGGAGTGAATAAAGTTTATTGAACTGGATAGAGTAATATGATTCAGATTGTGATTTAGGAAAAATTCTCAGGCAACTATATTGGGGATGAGTTGGAAATAGGATAGGTTTGGACAAGGAAATCAACTGGGAAGTTATTGTAATGGTCCAGGAGAGAGATAATGAGAGCCTAGGTTGTGTAAGTAACTATGTAAGTGACCTAAAGTGGATGTGTGTGTGTGTGTGTGTGTGTGTGTGTGTGTTTGTGTGTGTGGGTGTGGGTATGGGTGTGTGTAATGTTATGGAGAGTGGGAAATAGCCAAGATTCAGCACCTGATTCGCTATGTGGTATGGTTGAATAAGATGTTAAGGATGACACCTAGATTGTGAAACTTTGTGATTATAAGTATATATCTACAAAATAGAGAATTTCAGTCAATCAATAAGCATTTATTAAGTGCTCACTATGTTTCAGATATTGTGCTAAGCATTGAGGACACAAAGGCAAAAACATTATCTTGCCATGAAATACAGACTACTGAGAAAGACAATATTCAAATAATTCTGTGCATGTAAGAGAAATATCTGGGAAACTGAGAGGATACCAAGAGTCAAGCACTTAATATGTTATGGAGAAGGAAATTGAATCCAACTCTCTATGGTTGCAGCATTATATATCCACTATACTACATAGCCTTTCCATTTCATGTTATTTTCTGTTGCAAACTAATATATTACCATTATTGTAGGTTTTTGTTAAAGTGCATATACTTCAAAAAATAAAAAATTAATTCTTACCACATTAGATAAAGAAAAAATATAATTTGATGAGTATACTTTTCTGCCAGAATCACAAAATTCACATAATTGATATGAAAATTTTATGGTTAAAATAAAATTTAAAAGCTTCAGTTAGAGGGGACAGAGCCAAGATGGCAGAGGGAAAGCAGTTACTTGCTTAAGCTCTCCCCCAAACTCTCCAAATACCTATAAAAATTACTCTAAACAAATTCTAAAGCAGCAGAACCCACAAAAAGACAGAGTGAAACAAATTTCCAGCCAAAGACAGCCTGGATGGTTGATCAGAAAGGAATATCACACTGGGCAGGGAGAGGAGCACAGTGGGCGCCAAGCTGCAGTGACCCTGGAGCAGGCTTCAGAGGACTGAATCGTGGGCAGCTGTGTCAGTTTCCAGACTTCTCAACCCACAAACACCAAAGACAACTTAGAAGGTCAGTGGGAAAGGTCTGTGACTGCAGTGAGAGAGTAATTAGGTCTCAGCCACAAGTCTCAAGCACAGCTCAGGGCCACGGCTGTTTCCTGAGCTTCCAGCCCACAGACTGAGGGGGAATTGAGTGGCTGATCAGAGGGGGATTGCAGGGTTCTCTTTGCCAGTGCTGAGGCAGGAATCTCTTGCTTTACTGGTGCTTGGATCTAGGTCACAGTTCTGAGGGGCAGTCCTGGGGTGAGGAGGAGCACTGGTGTGATGGAGCTTGTTGTGGTGGTAGAGAGGAAACACCTCGCCCCTTATCATAGCACTTTGGAAGAACTGAAAATTTTCAGATCCCTAGAAGTATCTCTGAAAACAGCTGTACAAACCCCTGAAGCTTGGGAAGCAGACTTTTACCTTAACAAAGTGCTTGAAACTCAAGTAATTGGCCGGGATCATGAGTAAGCAGCACAAAAAGAGTCAGACTATATTATCTTACTTTGGTGACAAAGAAGATCAAAACATACAAGCAGAAGAAGACCATGAAGCCAAAGCTCCTACATCCAAAGCCTCCAAGAAAAATATGAATCAGTCCCAGGCCTTGGAAGAGCTCAAAAGGGATTTTGAGAAGCAAGTAAGAGAAGTAGAGGAAAACCTGAGAGTGATGCATGAAAATCATGAAAAACAAGTCAATAACTTGTTAAAGGAGACCCAAAAAAATACTGAAGAAAATAACACCTTAAAAAAATAGCCTAACCCAAATGGCAAAAGAAGTCCAAAAAGCCAAAGAGGAGAAGAATGCCCTAAAAAGCAAAATTGGCCAAATGGAAAAGGAAGTCCAACAGCTTACTGAAGAAAATACTTCCTTAAAAATTAGAATAGAGCAATTGGAAGCTAGTGACTTTATGAGAAATCAAGACACTGTAACACAAATCCAAAAGAATGAAAAATTAGAAAACTGTGAAATATCTCATTGGAAAAACAACTGACCTAGAAAATAGATCCAGGAGAAAGAATTTAAAAATTATTGGACTATCTGAGAGTCATGGTCAAAAAAAGAGCCTAGACATCATCTTTCAAGAAATTATCAAGGTAAACTGCCCCAATATTTTAGAACCAGAGGGCAACATAAAAATTGAAAGAATCCAACAATCTCCTCCTGAAAGTGATCCCCAAAGGAAAACTCCTAGGAATATTGTAGCCAAATTTGAGAGTTCCTAGGTCAAGGAGAAAATATTACAAGCAGCCAGAAAGAAACAATTCAAGTATTGTGGAAACACAATCAGGATAACACAAGATTTAGCTGCTTCTACATTAAGGGACCACAGGACATGGAATATAATATTCCAGAGGACAAAGGTGATAGGATTACAACCAAGAATCACCTACCCAGCAAAACTGAGTATAATCCTTCAGGGGGAAAAATGGTCATTCAGTGAAATAGAGGACTTTCAAGCATTCTTGATGAAAAGACCAGAGCTGAATAGAAAATTTGATTTTCAAGTACAAGGCTCAAGTGGAACATGAAGAGGTAAATAGGAAAGAGAAAATCATAGGAGACTTATTAAGGTTGAACTGTTTACGTTCCTGCATGGAAAGATGATATTTGTAACTCATGAGACCTTTGTCAGTATTAAGGTAGTTGGAGGGAAAAAAAATTATATGTATGTATATATAGATATAGATAAATTATCTCACAAAAATAAAAACAGAAAAGAAAAGGCTCTTACAGTGGAGGGAAAATGGGGGAAGGTGAGAGAGAATGAGTGAATCTTATTCTCATAGGATTGGACTTAAGGAGGGAATAACATACACACTCAATTGGTTATGGAAATCTGTCTTACCCTACAGTAAAATGGGGGGGGGAACGGGACAAGAGAGTAAGGGGATGATAGAGAGGAGGGCAGATGGGGAAAGGGATTAATCATAAGCAAATACTTCTGAGAAGGGACAGGGTCAAAAGAAGGAATAGAATAAATGGGGGGAAGGATAGGATTAAGGGAAATAGAGTTAGTTTTTCACAGCATGTCTACTACGGAAGTGTTTTGCCTAACTGCACATATATAACCTATATTTAGTTGCTTGCCTTATAAATGAGGGTGGATGGGGAGGGAGGAAGGGAGAAAATTTGAAACCCAAAGTTTTAAAAACGCATGTTTAAAAAAAATGTTTTCACGTGCAATTGAGAAATAAGAAATACAGTTAATGAGGTACAGAAATCCATCCTGCCCTACAGGAAAATTGAAGGGGAAGGGGATAAGAGAAGGGGGAGAGAGATAAAAGGGAAGGCAGACTAGGGGAAGGGGTATTCAGAATGCATGCCATCTTGGGGTGGGGGGAGGGGCGAGATGGGGTGAAAATTTGGAACTCAAAATCTTGTGGAAGTGAATGTTGAAAACAAAAAAAAAAATAAAAAATTACCATAAAAAAAACTTCAGTTGGAAAAAATATATCATATTAAACCAATAGGGTCTTACCCCAAGATTGAGAACACAAATTTTGTAATCTCTGCCATTTACCTAACTAAAACTCTAATAAATGCTGTCTGTGAAGAAGATAATTGATCATACCTACCAAAAGGCCTTAATTCAGAGACCAGAATCTCAGTCAGAACCGTCATAAAACCATTAGTTGTTTTCACCAGTCATGCAGTATCATTTTGAGATAATATTTGCTCTGACCTGGTCTCAAATATCCAGTAAGAAGATTTGAACACATTCTGCACTCCTACAGAGATTTTTTGGTTTTCTTGCCCATGATTAGGATGAAATTACAATGAAAATAAGGTCAGTGTTCATAAGGCAGGAAGAGAAGGTTTTCCTGCTGAATATGTTTAACTGCTAATGCAACTATGTATATGAGCAGATGTCATCAGCATTTATTAGCTATGTTTTTATGAAGTGACAAATTTCCCTGTATAAATGAGTCAGAATATTATATTACTAGAATATTATTCCACATATTCTCCTTATCATAGACTTCAATTCTGAACAAATTTCTCAATCATACCTATTCCTCAGTTTCTCAAACTCTATATTACACGTATGATTGACAAAAAAAGTGATGCTTATAAGTTACTTCACAGACTTATGGTGAAATTATCTACTATGTGTTAAATATCATTTTAGTTATCTATAATATCATCTGTTTTATAATATTGTCTGGCTTTTTATCATCAGTTTAAATTTTTTAGCAGTCAGTTTTGAATATATAGATTATATATGTTTTTGTGACTAGATTTTCTTTTAGAAAATATCTCATTTTAGAAGTAAACCTTTATTGTGCAAAATGTTAATGTATCACAAGATGAAAAAGGTATCTTTAAAATGGAATATTTGAGAATTCAAAAGAAAAAATAAATAATATGATTTTATGTACATATCTAGTCATTTCTATCTTATCTAATGGGCTTTTAAAAAACCTAACATTTTACTTCTATAATGTTAATAGATTGAATAAACTCGCTAATCAAGTAAATGGGTTTATGAAAATAAATATTAACAAAATAAATATTTTTGTTTAATATTTAAGTATAATATAGCAAATACATTCAAAATATTTTTGCAAAATTGCAGCCTGTGCAAAATATGCTAACAAATATTAATGTAAACATTTTAAGTAATAGATTTGATCTAAGCCTGAAGGTTTTGTTAAGCATTGTTCTGTTTTAAATCAGTTTACTTGATTTCCCAGGTCATTTGAAGAAGTGTAAGTTGAATAATACTTAATTATGACTAAATCTTGTTTGTTAACAATAAATTGAAATTGCATTGAAAGTTACTAGTCCATACCACAAATTTTCCTGACTGCTTTTGGGTGAGTTTATTTTTTTGGCCCTTAGGCATGTCTTTTTTTTAGCTCAAAGATCTTTATAAAGTAGTATCCCGGGAAATGGTTCAGTCTTTAGGATCATCCTTATTTTCTTTCCAAATACTCTTTGGCTAAACAGATGTAAGATTGAGCCTAATTTTTTTGTAGAGACAGTCCCTGCTTTATTCTCTCTATTCATCTCTCATTCTCCCCCAGATCTCCAGCCACAAAAAAAACCTGGGAATTTTAGGGGACATCAAGTTCAGTGTGGGTCAACAGTGTCATGCAGCAGGAAAGAATGATAATAGGCACAGCTTCCAAAAATTAGGAGATCATGGTCCACCTATATTCTGTCATGGCCAGACCACATCTGGGGTGTTCAGCTCACATTTATAGAACAGATATGGTTACCTAGACAGCATTTAGAAGAAAGGAAACAGGATGTTGAAGGGTCTTTAATTTATGCATCTAAGAATCAGTTGAAGGAATTGGGGGATTTTATTCCAAAGAAAAGGCTTAGCAGAAACATACTAATACTCTTAAATTTTAAAAGGTTGGAAGACTGATAACACTCATTCTGCTTGGCCCCAGCAGCAAAAAAAAAAAAAAAGAAAGAAAGAAAGAAAGAAAGAAAGAAAGAAAGAAAGAAACAATGGCTGGAAAGTGTTACAGATAAAAATTTAGAGTTAATGTGGATAGGGAGATATTAGCAACAACTAAAGTTATCCAACAGTATGATGGCCTACCTCAAGAGATGGTGTTTCCCAGCATTGGTAATCTTCAAGAAAAGGCTGAGTGGATCTCATTGAGTGGGTTGTAAAAAGAATATTTTATAAGGTATCGGTTGAACTGGATGGCCTCTTAGGTTCCTTAGAAATTAAATTCTATAAGTTTGTGATCTAAGAGTTCTCCAAATCAAGGCTTTTTATATTAAGTATAGCATGAGGGGTAAGTGTTAGAGAATTTCACAAAAAAGTGAAATATTATTCTTTGTTATTATTAGGAAAGGCTTCATGGAAAAGGCAGTATTTCAGGTGAACTTTGAGGAATGCGTAGCATCTCAGTGTTCTCTCTCTCTCTCTGTGTGTATGTGTGTGTGTGTGTGTGTATGTCTCTCTCACACACACACCCATACATACATAATCTCACATACTTTCTGTGTTCATCTGGGGGAAATTCTTATTTATTTTTACATTTTACTTTTTAGATATTTACATATTATATTTTAGAAACATTTAATAATGTCTCTGCTTCTTATTTATAAACATCTATGCATTGTTTTAGGATGAGTAATAATATCTGAATCAGGTAGAAATGTCACTGAAAAATTTGGACAAATTTAATTTCCCAATAACAAACAGAACAATCACACACACGTATGTATGTACACACATATGCATACATACATGTGTATGATATGCATAGATAGATAAATATAGAGATATGTAATACAAGAATATTATCTTATTCTCCGCCGCTATAAGATTCCGTGAATGAACTCCACACAGTCCTCATATTGGCATTTTTTTTTCTTTTAATTTGTGATTCTATTGTTTTTGGGAACTCCATGATGAGGCAACTTCCTCTGCCCGTATAGATCAGCAACAAGCTATTAAAGAATATCTTGGGGCACAAAGAGTTTAAGTGAATTGGAAAGAGTGAAAAAGTTAGTATGCGGTCAGAAAAGCAGCTTAATACCAAAATTACTTGAGTTCAAATACAGTATTCTACTTCTTTAGCCAAAATAGTAGTAGTAGTCTTTTATTATACACATCATATATTACACATTCTATCTAGGTAGACTTGTGTTTTGTGAATACTGTACCATAATAATAGTAAATAGCTAGTATTTGTATAGTGTTTTAAGTTTTTATAATTAATTTATAAATATTATCACCCCATCAACCCTGAGAGGTAGAGACTATCATTACCTCCATTGTGCAAATGGAAAAAAAAACTGAGACAGAAAGAGGTTGTGACTTGCCCAGGGTTACACAGCTAGTAAAGGTCTAGGATAGTTTTGTAGTCAGGTCTTTCCAAGTCCAGGTCCAGTGCTCCATCCATTGAACCATAAACTAAGTGTATAACTTTAGTCAAAACTTTCATATTACTTCTTCATTTAATTTTAAACATTCTAGTATATTCATTTAACTCAAAAAAAAATTTTGGTTATTTTTTCCTAGAAGAGTCTGAATAGAATTTAGATTTTTGAAGGAAATAATAATTATTTTAATATAAATACAATATTAACCTTTCTGAAAAATTATAAAGAATGAATTCATAGGATATGGATATAATACTGTTAGTTTCCAAACTAAGACATACTGTATTTGGGCTTCAAAGCTCTTAAACCAAAGATAATTGAAAAAAAACAAGTCATACTAATTAAAATTTACACTCCACCTAGTAGTTCAATACATTTTACCCAATGGTATTTTGATCAAAGATCAAAGATTATTAGATGTCTTTTTAGAAAAAAAAAAACATCATCACTTGCTATCGTTTAAGCCTTTCAAATTTCTTTGAAATGCTCTGGTGATATATACAGATAAATACTGCTGCTGCTGATTTTAAAATGTCTTAATTCTGTTTGTGAATAGATTCAAATTTGTAGATATAATAGATGATATGTTTTTCAGAATATTACAAATTATTCTAGTTTATCAAGTTATCACAAATTAATATATTTTATGAAAACAAACAGTAAAATTTAAAAGTTAACCATATTATTTTACTTCTTCCAATGTAGCAAGAGAGCAAAGATCTTGTCCTCAAGCTAATTCTATTATAATTCTTACTCTACATTATTATTCAAAGTAAGATCAGATAATTAAATTAACTGTGACTTTGCAACTAATTTTCAGATTTTTGAGAGCCATATGCTACTTTCCATGCAAGATTTAATCTACTCATTTATTAAAACTTTCACCTGGCAAGCCTCCTCTCCCATTCAATTAAAAGAAAATATAATATTAGTCAGAATTTCAATTCCATTGTTATGGAATTTAATAAACTCATTTAATAATAAAATCATATTTAATAAATCTTAAGACTACATGATAGTCCATACTAAAGGAACTGCATTATTTTTATTACATTTTAAATAGTTGTGAAAAACTTTTAAATCACAAGGAATCTTTAAAGATTTTTAACCATGAATTTTATTCCTCTACTGTAGGAGCTTAAATTGGATGGCATCATATCACCTCTCTTTAGAGCAGACATAAAAATGTTGTTACCGTCATCACTGGAGAATAATTGTGGTGTGGTGGATAAATAGCCAACCTAAAAATCAGGAAGACTTGGATTCAAGTCTCACCTCTATGACAAATTGACTGTGTGACCCTGAGCAACTTGAATTTTAAGCTCCTTAAGGTCAGGAATAGTCTTTTGCTTCTTTTGTATCCACAGGCCTTCACACAGTCCCTGGCACATTGCGGGTGCTTAATAAATGTTGACTGATTTATTGATTGATTGAAGTCAATCTTTCCATGCTTTAGGTAGCTTTCTAAAATATCAAACTAAAAGTTGCAAAGGTGATCACCCGCATTGATAGCTTCCTCACCTAAGTGTTTTGATAAAAGCCATCATTCTAATCCCTCCCCTAAAGTTCACTGGATGTGTGTGTGTTATAATGCTATGTTCATATATAAAACAACAACTGACCTAAGGACCTAGGCCAATGTTCATCATCTTAGAGAAACCCAGTATTTATAACAATTAAAATATTTGAAAAAAGAGCAGAGCAGCAATGAAGAATACGAAGAAAAGTGGACAAATCCATCTTCATGAACAAAGGTGAACTGCGCCTTTCTTTTTTCCTTATACCATTAGCAATCATTACCACATGTCAGGTGGAAGCATCTAAAAGTGGATTTGGAAACTGCAAAAGAGTAGTAGTAGACATAAGCACCATATTAAAATTTACAAGGAATGAAATGAAGCAGAAATATTAATTCTCTATGTTTCTAGGAAAGACAGTACTGAGTAAATTAATAACAAAGACATTCTGTGCAAAAAAAATTGCACAAGATATCAGAAATTTTTGCTATCAAAAAGTATTTTCATATCAATACACAGATACTTCTATTTCCTGCATTATCTCACGTAGAAGCAGATAGACTTGAATCCGTTACTCTTAGTTAACAGCCAGGACATATATGTACATATGTGTGTGTATATACATATATTTGCATATACATATACACATACACATACACATAAAAGTGTGTATATATACATATGAGAATGAGAGAGATGATAATATAGAGAGATAATAAAGTTTTCCTCTTGAGGAATTTTAGGATTCAATACGCATGTACTCTAAAGTTTCCTTCGGCACTGGACTAGAAATAATCACTTTGGGTAGGTAGGTGCCCCAGGTAAAACTAACAAAACATCACTTCCCTTTTACCTTTCTCCCTGCTTTGGTGCATTGTTCTTTCAGGTCTTTGGCTCTGTCTTACTTTCCCCATTCTTCCTGAGGACTAGAGCTCTGCCCTTGAACCCACACTTCCATGGTTATATCCCTGAGACCTATTTCTGAAGGCCCTGAAGCTGCCCTCTTGTCTTCCTGGCTGTCTGACAGTTGCACACTGATAGACTCCCCTAATACCACACTTCCATCTGTTTGATAAAATATTTTCATACTGCCAGACTCCTGATACAAATTGCTTACTGCTTGGGATCTCTGTCTCTTGGATGCTAATAGATTTCTGCACACAACTACTCACTGTTGGGCCCATAACTTTTACCCCAACCACAGTCACCCAAATGATTGGATTCCCCACTCGTCACTTGTGGCCAAACTCCTCTGAAAATCTATTTTGCTGTCCAAATGATCTCTTATTATCCATGACTAGGATCTATTATTTAATTTAGTTCCATGTCCCAATAAGCCTTTCTAATCATTGGGTCCTGGCCACCTCTGGTCTATGCTATTCACTTGTCAGCCAAGCTCTGATACTGACATTAGTAAAATAAATGAAAATAAAATGATGACCCCCCCCATGCATCTGAAGTGTGGCATTATGTTTAAGTCTCTCCTGCAAACCCATTCTTTCCTTGAATTTCTATACAAATTATTGTATTTGCAACTAGAGACAGGGACTTTCATAGCCCTAGAAATTTTCCTAATGTACAATCTCATAGATTAAAGATGTAGCAAGATATGAAATTCCCAATGAAGGACCCTGAGTGAATGGCTACCTGTTCATTTTAATTTTAATCATGCTTTACAGTTTGGATACATCTTAGGAAAACTGAGCTAAATTAGAAATTCATTCTATTAATAAACTTTAACACTTTTGTTCTTTATAAGAGCCCATGATTATCCATCCATTCAAAGGAAATGTTCTCAGAAGTTCAACCAAAGCCATTAAGAACAAATTATTGGTATGAGAAAAAGCATAAAGTTAGCCATGGAATTAGTTAAGTTCTCTCCTCACTTTTTTTTCTCCCTCCTCTGCCCCTTTCACCAATTACAATACTCAAAATAACCAAAAGGTAGATCTGGAAATAGACATAACAGATAACATCTTGTTTCCACATCTTTTACCACCCTGGAATGCCTGAAAAGCTTCACCTAACACATGTCAGAGTTGGAATTTTCCTGATCAAAAAGAAAAAGCTGGTAAGCCATCTTTGAAGCTGGCATATGAGCACCACAGTCTGAATGCAGACTTAGAATACCAGAGCGGCCCTCTTGTCTCTAGTTTTCTTAAAATCTTGATCAACTAAATAAATTATCTTCTAATATATCTTACATGGATGTGTATTTTCTTTTTCCCTTTCCTACTGTGGATACTCAATTGCCATATCTAGAAAGGCTTTTGAACTATGGGGAAGAAAAAATGATCAAGTATCCCTCTCATTTCATGACTACTAAACTCACATAAACAGCCTTCATTCTAATTACTACAATAAGTGGTTCATTTAGCATTTGAAATAGATAATTTAAAGATTATTAGAGCTGGCAGACACCTAAAACATCTTAAAATCTAATCCTTCTTTTTATAGATATCAAAACTAAGGATAAGTTGAATGATTTGCTCAAGGTCACACAATTATTGATTGCTAGAGCTGGGACCAAATCCCAGATCTTCTGACTCCTTGTTCAGTGTTTTTGCCACTGTACCACATTATCTCCTTAACACATGCTGCCTTGTACTATTTGTCACATTTTAATTTGTCTATGTTATGGTTCTCCAACTAGACAGCAAGGTCTTTAGGGCAAGGACAGTTTCATAGACTATTCTCCATAGTACCAAACAGCACCTTCTGCATAGTAGGTGCTCAATATAGTGTGCATGATATAATACTCCACATAATATAGTAGTGATAGGGGACTTCAATTATCTGTACATCTGCTGGAATATCCATATGCCAACAGCAGAATACCTTGCAATTTCCCCTAATTTCATGATAATATCATAGTTCATTGAAAATATAGGTGTGGTCCCTGGGACTAAACTTCTATGGAAGAGGTCAATCCAGAAGCAACAAAAAACTCTTGGGAATGAAATTCTGAAAAGATAAAGAAGTTATTTTAATGTGGAAGAAATGGAAGAAACACCTTCAAAAAGACATGGAGTGAAGATAAGAGCATGCGTAGGTAACGGGATAAATACAAAGAAATGGCATCATGCTTTAAGTATCCTTTTTAGGGTAACTGAAGCTCAAGGGCTTGAGAGACTTGAGTCTCTTCTTCTTCTTCTTTAAATATTTTGGTTTTTTCCTATTACATGGAAAAATTAACATTCTTTTTTTTAATTCTGAACTCCAACTTGTCTCCTTCCCCCTCCACTGAGAAGACAAGCAACTTTACATAGGTTATTCATGTACACTCATGTAAAACATATTTAAGCATTAGACATGTTGTAAAAGTGAACATAGACAAAAGAAAAGAAAAAAAGAAATTTAAAAAAAATGTATGCTTCAACCTGCATTCAGATTCCCTCGTTTCTTTCTGTGAAGGTAGATGATATTTTTAATCATGTCCTTCAGAATTGTCTTAGATCATTGTATTGCTGAGAATAGCTAGAGACTTAAATCTTTCAGGAAAATATGAGAGAAACAGAAAGGTAGATTATTTTGTTTATTAGGCTACATTGAGAAAAATAGGAGCATCCAAAAGAAGAAATATAGTTTGGGCACAGATAAGATGAACATAACAGATTAAAGATAGAACTATTCAACTCATTTTTCTTCTCTGTTTGCTCTCAAATAGAATAATCCAAGTATTATTATTATCTAGGAAATAATCTGTAGAGAAGGAAGTAGATAGAGAAGAACATGCAGTTTTTCTTGATGAATTCGAGTCACTAGACCAAAAGCAATTCGACCCTAAGTTCTGAAAGAATTGGCCCTTAGGAATGTTAAGATATCGTCAATGATCATTTAAAGACTATGGAGAATGGAAAGATGATTCATAAGAGGATAAAGATAAATATTCCAGTTTTTCAATGCTAGAATGGTGAGTTTAATTTCTAGTTCTGGAGATTTTAATGCAACATATTATTAAAGGAGTAATTAGGTAAGTAAACAATGCTTATAAGGAACAGTTTTATGTACACTTCATCTCTCTGAAGCGTTCATGTTCATTGTTAACTATGATTCAGTGACATTCCATTATAATCAAAAATCATAATTTCTTGAGTAATTCCCTAATTGATGGGTAGCCATTTTGATTCTAGGTGGATATATGACCTTTTTAATATACAAGACTTTCTTGGGGTAAGTGCTTAGCAATGTGATCTCTGAGGCAAAGCTTAATCATTTTTATAACATATATCCAAATTACTTTATGGAATACCTGTCTTTCCACAACCACTCCAAAATTAACTAGATTACTATACTCTCCTTTTGTCATCTTTGCCAATTTGTTGGGTGTGACATAAAATCTCAGAGAAATTTTGACTTACATTTTCATTATCATAAATGATTTGGAGGAACCTTTCATGTAGTTGTTAATAGTAATTTCTCTTTGAGAATGCTTTGAGAATCCTTTGACCACTAATCCCTTAGGGAATGACTCTTGGCATCATATGTTTATGGTAGTTCTTGCTATATCTTAGATACCAGAACTTTAATTAATTGAAGGGATATTAATTGCTTTTGAGTGGGTCACAGTGTGGTACAGTGGATAGAGGCAGGAAGAACTGGTTTCATTTCCTGCTTCTGATATATACTGGCTGTGTGACCCTTGGCAAGTCACTTAACTGCTTATTGCCAAAGGCAACTCTTCATAGACATGAATTGAAAGGAAGATATCATTCTATATTGGTGAAGGAAACTTCTTACAATGATGAAATAACCAGTCTGCTTTCCACTCCACCTACCTAAATGTGTATATATCTATATTATATGTATATATGGATTATATATGTATATATATATATTTATTTATATGTATATATATCAGACTCTTATCACAGATATTTGACACAAAGATTTCTCCCAAACCAACAGCTTCCTTTATTATCCTAGTTGCATTGATTTTGTTAATGTAAAATATTTTCAATTTCAATAATCAAAATTATTGGGTTTTTTATTTCCTTTTTCACTTACTTGGTTAAGGCTTCTCACTTTAAAAGTAGCTGTGAAAGATACCTGACCTCATTCTCTTTCACTTTTGTAATGGTGAAACACTTATTATTATGATTGAAAATTAACCATTTGGAGCTTATTAGGTTATAAGATTTTGAACCAATTTTAACTACTGCTAGACTGCATTTTAGTTTTCACAGTTGTTCTTTCAAATAGAGAACTTTTCACCATGTGAATTATATTCTCAGATTTATCAAATTCTAGGTGATTGTTTCTATTTTTTCTTTACAAAGTCTATTCCATTAAATATTTTTTTTCAGTTTTTTACCTAGTACCAAATAGTTTTGCTAATTAATGTTTTACAGTATAATATAAAGTCTGGAAGTATTATTTTCCTTTCACTTTTTTGTTATTATTTCCCTTGATATATTAGGCCTTTATATTTCTTCCAAATTAATTTTGTATTATTTTTCTATCTTTATAAAGTATTCCCATGGTTTACCACTAAATCTATAAATTAATTTAGGTAATATCATAATTTTATTATTTTGTGTCCCAGACCATGAATATGTAATATACCTCAATTTTCCCTTTCTTTCTTTGTGTTTCTTTGATTCTTTCTTCTTCCTTCCTCCCTATTTTCTTTCCTTCTTTCCTCCCTCCCTTCTTTTTCTTTCTTCCTTTCTTTGTTTCTTCTTCCTTCCTTCCTTTCTTTCTCTTTTTATCTCCCCTAGCCTAGAAATGTAACAGTTATTCATAACTCTAATCCTGACGCCAATTGCCAGATGAGCATTAACCAGCTTTGTTTTCAACCTGGTACGACTGGTATTCAATCACCATGCAACATAATTAGTGTTGATACCCAATTAGCTTAGCCCAATGCAGTTGGGCTAATTTCTAAGCTCCAGCAATCCATCAGCCTCTGATTTGTTTAGTAATGGTCTCTTTATTTCTTTAAAATTTATGTGTGTGATTATACTTATGTAGGTATTGGGTGTGCCTTAGTACTTAGACTCCCAGGTATTCTATGTATTTTTGATTCATTTCAAAAGGGATGACCATTTGTGTTATTTCCTCTTTTATTTTAAAAAATATTTTGTTTTAATCAGCTAAGATATATCTTCTCATTCTTCACCCCTACCCCAAACCAAATTGGAAACACAAGAAAAACAACACCCATTAAAATGTGTATATTCAATAAAAATGAATTTCCAGATCAGCCATATCTATAAAAATTGTCTCATTCTGCCTTTTGAATCCTTTACTTCTCTATTACGGATTGGGGAGCATGTTTTATCCTTAGTCCTCTGGAATCTTTGTTGAACATTACGCTAATAAGAGTTCATCATGAGAGTATTCCATCACACGTATATACCATAGCTTATTTATCCATTCTCTAATTTATGGGAACCTGAATAAGAATCTGAGATTCCTATTTTTTGCTCTCTCAAAGATTTTTGTACTTCCCTATAATTTGCTTTCTTTAAGAATAATCCCTTCCTCCCTTAATCTGCCCTTCCTCTAATTCTCCCTACCCCATTCTCATTTTCCCCTCAAGAAGTGTATTTTTGTGCTCAACTGTTTGAGTGTGTGTGTGTGTGTGTGTGTGTGTGTGTGTGTGTTTTCTTCCTTCTTTTGACAAAAACATATGAGATTGGGTTTAAGCGTTAGTTGTCCATACCCTCCTTCTTGTTTTTATTGATGTCTGCTAGTGCACTCAAGTTAGATGATTTTCCCTATCCCTTCTTTCCCTTCCCCACCTTTTCTCCCTTATCTTCCCATCCTCCTCCTGAGATCTTCAAGACATAACAAAATCACTCTCAGGTATTGTCTAATTGGACTTGTTTTATTACCTCTGATGATGATGATAGAGATCAGGGCAAACATGTATCATCTCCCTATAATTAAATATAAGTAGTTTATCCTTGTTTAGTCCATTATCATTGTTCATTATCATTTAGACTTTTTATGTTTTTTTCCTACGCTCCTGTATTTGTATTTCACAATTTCTCCGTAGCTCTGATTTTTTTAAAAATCAGGAATGTTAGAAAATATGCTGTTTAATTAAAGGTCCATTTTCCTCCCTGTAGCATTAAACTGAGTTTTGCTAGGTAATTATTCTTGATCATAAGCCCATATGCTTTACCTTCTGGAATATCATATTCCAAGTTCTCTACTGCTTTATAATGGTGGCTGCTAGATCATGTGTAGTCCTGACTGTAGTTCCTCAGTACTTGAAATCTTTCTTTTTAGCAGCTAGCAGTATTTTTAATCTTTGACGTAGAAACAGGTCCTTTCTCCACACAACACCCAGAGCCTTGTGACTCAGGAATACCATTTCTCTGCACAGGTCCCTGTCTCAGTCCAACCTGAATGTGAACTGGAACTGGATAGTGGGCACCTGTTTCCATCATAATGCCCCAGTAACTGTCTAAGGGTGCCTCAGCATGGGTATAGGACCTCTTCTTACCCTAGTGTATGCCCTATCCCTGGGTGCTAGAATGCTCATATGTAAAATGCTCCCTGCCTGATCCTGTCTCCAATGTTGACAAATCTTTCTATGCCAAGCAGGCCTGTACAAATGACTCACTGTGACTTTTTATTTTTTCCCCAACCAGAACCATAATTCTACGGTAGAAGTTACATAGAGACAGATCTAAGCTTAGTGAAAGGCAAAATATTAGATGTATTTAAAGGTGGAATGGGTTGCACGCAAAGGCAAGAAATTCTTCAAGCAAAGACTGGATGACTGTTTTTTTGGTATGTTGTAGAAAGTACCCTTCTTCAAATATATGTTGGGGTCCTGAGTCCAGTAACTCCCAAATATGAGATTTTTTAAAATTTCTGTTACTCTGTAACTTTGATTCTGTGGAAACAATAAAATGTGTGTGTGTGTGTGTGTGTGTGTGTGTGTGTGTGTGTGTGTAGTTATATACACATAGTCCTTTCCTCTATGGTCAAGCAAAGTAAGTCTAACCCTTGTTCCACACAATAGTCATTCAAATACTTGAAGACTGTTATTATGTTCTCTCTAAATCTTCTTCCAAACCTTCTATGGCATGATCTCAAGGTCTTTGACCATCTTGGTCATCTCCTGAACAATCTCCATATAAGAAATATAGAATCTCAAGCTTAATATATATTCTGAATGTGGTGGAGCATAGTGGGGGATCAACAACTTCCTAGTCCATGACACAATGCAAATCAATATAACTTAAGATCATATTAGTTTTTTGGGGGGCTGCCATATCAAAATGATGAATCATATGGAGCTTTCAGTCCTTTGATATCCCTCAAGCATACATACAGCAATTGTTGTCTAGCCATACTTTCCTGATTTTGTACTTATTGAGTCTAGTTTTTCAAATTAAATTGATGCTTATTAAATCAGATCTAATTTGATTTGGATCTTTGTCCAAATGGTAATGTACTATAGTGGAAAGATGACTGAATTTGGAAAAGGAGACCTAGTTTTGAATTACACCATGGATATAGGCTGTATGGCTGTGGGCAAGTCACTTCAATCACTGCAGTTGCTTCACTTGTAAAATAATAGTACCCACAATATTGAATGTAGAGGGCTATTGTAAGACTTGAATAAAACAATGTATGCAAAATGCTTTGCAAACATTAAAGATATATCTGTTTATACCTTATATGTGTGTATGTGTATAACATGTGTGTATACGTGTTGTCTTTGCAACTATCATTTCAGAACCCAGATTTTTTTTTATTTCTACTGTTTCACTATTCAATAACTGTCAGAACATTAAATACTTAAAATTTGGTTCATTCTATTTTTTTCCATTCAGCTGGAAAGGATTACTTTAGTGATCTTAATATAGCAAGAGATATCTAATTATCTTAGACTGGCAACGACAAAGTCCATGTTAGTATTCATTACCATACCAGGTGGTCTGTTTGCCAAAGGAACATGTTTTTCATGGACAGAATGAGCAAAGGCAGTTGTTACATTCGTATTATATATCTTTGTTGCATGTGAAATTTTATTTCTCTTTCAGCCAAAATCAAAACTTCACTTTGGCAAATGTTACAGAACAAGGCTGAAGAATTGTTTTCCTGTTTATCATGCATGGAAATACCCATGACCACTCTACTTGAAATTCCTGCTGAGATTTTTGTGCTCATGGAAAGCTTTATGATGAATTCAGTTGGTGACCTAACTGCTATCATTCATAATACCCAGCTGAAATGTAGGAGCAGAATAGGCCAATGTCAATGCAAGTTTTGGAATCATCTCAATTGGAAGTTTTTCAGTTTTGAGGAAATACAATCTTTTTGTCCCACATTTTCTTCTTCCTTCCTTCCATCTGTCCTTCCTTCCTTCATTCTCTTCTTTTCTTCTTTATTTCTTCCATCTGTACTTCCTTCTTTCCCTCCCTTCTTTCTTCTCTCCTCTCTCTCTCTCTCTCTCTCTCTCTCTCTCTCTCTCTCTCTCTCTCTCTCTCTCTCTCTCTCCCCACTTTGTCTTTCTCTTATCTATCTCTTTTATACTTTATCTTTCCATAACCCCAAAGTCTTGCACTTTCTAAACTTCTTCCTTTCATTGCTAAACTCTTTGAGAAAACTATGTACAACTGGGGCCTCCACTTGCATTCCTCTTGCTCTCTGCTTTCTGCAATCTTGCTTCTGACCTCATTATTTGACTGAAAATGCTCTGTCCAAAGTTATCAATGATCACTTAATTGACATGTCTATTGGTCTTTTTTCTATTCTTGTCTTTCTTTATCTCTCTGAAGCCTTTGATTGTTGATCACCCTCTTCTCCTTCATACTCTCTTCTCTTTAGACATTGTGATTCCATTTTCTTCTGGTTCTCCTTTTATCAGCCTGACTACTCTTGTCAGTCTCCTCTGCTGTATAATCATCCAGGTCTCTCCTTGGTGTCTCTCAAGGCTCTGCCCTGGGCCTTATTCTCTTCTTCCATTTTGCTTGCTTATCTCATTAGCTTCCATGGATTCAATTACCACATCTATGCAGATGATTTTCAGATTTATTTAGGCAGTCCTTCTCTCTCTCATTATCTCCAGTCTTGCATCTCCAAATGCCTATTGGACATTTTAAACAGGATGTTCAATAGACAACTTAAATACAGTATCTGCAAAACTAAACTCATTATATTTTCTTGAAAACACTTCCTTCTTTCTAACTTCCTTGTTACCTCAAAGAGTTCCTACCAATTTCCTTCCAGTCATATAGGCACCTTGATGTTAACCTTGACCCTTTGCTCTCTCTTACTCCCCCATATCTAATCAATTGCCAAGTCCTATTGATTCTATTTTCACAATATCTTTTTTTATACTTTCCCTATGCCTAGACTATTTCAATAGCCTGACCATTGATTGCCCAGGCTCAAAAATTTCCCAATTCAGCTTATCCTCCATTTAGGGATCAGAGTGATGTCTCTAAAGCATAGATCTGACCATATGACTCATTTATTCAATAAACTCTGGCAGCTACCTAGCCACTCCAGAATCAAACATAAAATCTCTGGCCTTCAAAGCCCTTCATAACTGAACCCTTCCTATCTTAACAACCTTATTACATCTTACACCACCATCACCATTTACCCTGCAATATAAGCACACTGACTCTGAATTTATACTGACTGTGATAAGGGTCTGAGCTGGGAGGTAGTGATTTGAGCAGTGATAGATTTTTTCATATTGTGTATATAAAAGTGTGAAGATTTGGAAATTAATTGGATCTGAAGATTGCCCTGTGTGTCTGTGTGTCTGTCTCTCTTTCACACACACACACACACACACACACACACACACACACACATACACACACACTCACCTCATCAGCTCTGCTTGATTTAACTATCAACTCCATAAAGTTGACTCCCAGGTTTATGTACCCAGCCCTACCTAGACTTTCCCTATAGTCCTATATAAATATTTCCATTTGATGTTTTGATCTGAATACTCTTTGAAGTAATAAGAAAATTAGGAAGAGGGAAGCATTTTGGGGAAAATATGGATTTGGTTTTGCA
Organism: Vombatus ursinus; assembly: GCF_900497805.2. Lineage (NCBI taxonomy): Eukaryota > Metazoa > Chordata > Mammalia > Diprotodontia > Vombatidae > Vombatus > Vombatus ursinus. The sequence continues at coordinate 13,377,776 of NW_020954583.1, forward strand.
GATATTACCTCAGTCCCAGTAACTTGAACCATGGTGACCTTGGAGACAGGATTCCAGGCTGGATGTTGTTTCCAACCCAAAAAGAAAGCCCTGACAGTGTTTAGATGAAAGCCCAGGGGGACTTTTGTACCTGAAAACTAGTGAGACCATGCTATATAGGAACTGAATTAAGTTGTAAATTTAATTCCCTTAATCAGAGACTGAGGAGATGTAGATGAGATTATGCCCCTCCAGTTGTTGGAGGGTGCGTTAGTATGTTTGTTCTTGTTATATCTTTGAAATAAATGTTCCATTGTAAACTCTAATCTAACTGTTAAGTGGTTAAATGGAAATGGGGTCCAAGGAACCCCTAAAATTGAGAGAACACAATGAGTGGGGTTTTAATTAGTGGTGGAGACTAAACACTTCCAAACCTGACTAAGGGGACCAGGGAGAAAGGAATTGTAACATACCTTAACTTAAGACAATAGAGGCCATGGTAATCACCGTGACATTGAAAATAAACCTTTATTGAACAATACAAGGAACTATTGAGGGTAGAGAAAAAATTAATGAAAAATTGTTCAGGTACAACTTATAGTTTACAGTTAGTATTTATAGTTATATTTATAGTATTTATAGTTATAGTATAGTATTTATAGTATGTATATAGTATAGTATTTATAGTTAATAGATAGATAGATAGATAGATAGAAAGATAGATAGAGATATATAGTTAGTATTATAAAAGGGAATGTTTTCTAGTCTTCAGTCAACTTTTATGTGGAACAATCAATCATCCTGCTGATGTTTCTATGGTGACATTTCTGAAAATATGCTTACTGTCAATCCCTTCCCTTCAGAACATCCAGTCCCATTCTACCTCTTCCCTAACTCTTGCCATGCATACTATGTTTTATTTTTTATAACCCCTAAAATTAGATGAGATCTCTTTCAGCATTCTTTAGCATGGATTTTGTTCAGTCTAGATATGCTTCGCATGAGGATAAATTTCCAAATTATAATAATTCCCCAAAATTCCAAACTTTCTATAAAGTAACTGTGGACTTACTTCCATAAAGTAACACTGGAATTTCTCCATCTCCTATTTTTCCACTCACCACTTTCCCCACCCCTGAAAACGGTAATTGTATCCCATGATTTCATAAAGTCCTTCAGAATCAAACAGTTGTTATTGGGTAATTCAGTCGTGAGAGGAGTAGAACCTATGGGATTTTTTTTTTAACTTTTTTTGGCATTGTATCTCCAATGGCTAGCACTGTGTCTGGAATATAATCCAGTGGCATGCAAATTAATCAAGACAAAGTAAAATAATCAAATTTCTTCATATAAAATGACCCTTTAAATTTTTTTTTACATCTTTGTAAAAATCTCTTAATGTTTAGTATATCCTCCTTTCCTGTAGTCACTTGTTTTACTTGATTTGGCATTGAGTTCACAAGGTTTTGACACACATTGTTTTAATTCTTCATCATGGGAACATATTATATTGGGCATTAAACATAACTTTGATAAACAGTACATTTTTTCCTGGTCTAGTTAGCCTTGATTATAAACTATAGCTTGTTTGTTTGTTTTTTTCAGTGGTGTTTAAGTCAATCAAGGGAACTATATCTATCTCAATGTCTTGAATAAATTTTATAGCATTTCATGTTTTATGGTATAATACAGTGTTGCAGTATTGCATTTCCATCTGGGAATTTCTGAAATTTGAAGGTGATGATAATGATGATTATAACTAGAATTTATATAGTACCTTAAACTTCAAAAAGTACTTTAAAATTTTAACTCAATTCATCCTCAGCAATCTTGTAAGGAAGGTACTATTCTTTATGATCCCCATTTTTCAGATTATGAAATTGATACAAACATAAAGTGACTTGCCCAGGGTCACACAGCTGGTAAGTGTCAATGATAGGATTTAAACCAAAAATGTCTGAATCTAAACAACACTCCTTCTTGCCAGGCTGGTTCTAACAATCTAATGTAGTAATATCATAATTCAATAAGTAGAACACAAACAAAAATCAGATATAATCAATAAGTGAAATTATTTTAAAACAAATAAATTAATATTTCTAAGCAAAGAATAACAAAGAGAATAGCAAAGAGTTTTTTTTCTTAATACTATATTAAATGACCATAATTTTTACATCATCATAATGGATATAAAGCAGGGAAGAAAAAAATTCTTTCCCTACCAGATATCTTAACCTGAACACATCAACTTTTAATTTACAGCAATAGTCAAAATATAAATTGTATGCCATATGCTTCATTCTATAATTTTGTTCTGTAGTTACTCCTCTGATAAGGTAAGCCAATTAAAGTAGCTGAACCACATTTAAACTTGTGAAAGGACTACATGTTTCTGTGTGTAGAAAAAGATTCTTTATGGATATTATGCATAAGTTCTTGGAATAAAGGAATACTACTTATGTTATCACTCAGAACTTTTTTGGTCCTAATTCATATTACTGAGATATCATATCTTGAACTGTGAAAAAAAAAAAGGAAGAGTAGGTGGGAAGCTGTTTGGAAAATTCTTTTCCAAAAGAAATACACAGGGCATTCAACATGTTGGTTATAAGAGATATAGGAAGAGAGAAAAGGAAATAGGAAAAGAGACAGGAAAAGAGAAAAAAAAGGATCCATGTTTCATCCAAATATAATTAGGATGAAGGTAAGAAAGGAGCTATGTAAGGTAAAAATAAATAAAACATACATGACCTTTACTATCTGAGTCTTTCAGTGACTAGAAGAATTATCTTGTCACCTAGATAATTGGCTCAATTATCCATTTCCTTTACCTAATATTAACTTGAGCTATGTCAGAGGGACAGATATCCTCCATTTATTCACAGAAATCATGATATAAATAACTTTTAAGAAACAGTGTGGTAAGGTAGACTTGTATATTAAGACGTGTACAAATCTTGGTTTTGTTACCAGTTAGATAACCTAAGGTATGTCACCAAGCCTCTTTTTTTGTCAGTTCCCTCACTTTGAAAATGGGAATCAAAATATTTGTAATACCTGCCTCAGAGGGTTACCTAGCCTGGCATGTTATAGGTGCTTAATAGGTAAAATAATAATTAATTGACTGATGAAAAAGTACTAGTAATCTTAAAACATTGTATTGATGTTATGTTATTTATAAAATTATTTCATTTACCTCATATCCTAGAATCTTTGTCTCTGTGTGTTTGGGTTATATTGTCTTATAATCATGTTATAGTACATGCTTACTTGATGCTTAACTTGAAAGTTATTAAAACCTATATTAACTAATGAATAAGAGTCTATTGCATAATTTATAACTGCCTAAGGGCAGCTCATTTTTATTTCTATATTATATACATCCTGGCTAATGTTTTGAACTGTATTTATTAAATGATTGAGGTTATTTGTTTATAGAATATATTTTCTTTTTAATGTTTAGTGCATGAACAAAAAGATACATGATAAGTAAAATACAGTTATGCAAATTAATTCTACAAAATCACAGGGAAAATATTTGTTACCTTTGAAACACTGCTTGTCATGAATATTGAACACAGTCAACAATTATATTAAGTTGGGCTTTTAAGGAAACCAGTGTTAAGCTGGCAAAAATACCATGAAGTGAATTAGCAGCTGCTTTGGCTGAAGTCTCTTCCAATTACCTTTCCATAAAGTACCTCATAAGAGATCCCATACACTGAAGCAAGGAATGTGTTTTTTTTAATCTATTTTAAATCATCATAATTTGTACATTATGATGATGGCCATAAACTAAAATTGGTGGAAAAATCTCCCTCCCTCCCAGATATCCTAACCAGATGACATCAAATTTAAATTTTCAACAATAGTCAAAACATTCTCTGGGTGCCATATGCTCCATTCTATAATAGTGACGTTCAAGTTTGAATAAACATATGTTGTTTTTGCAGACATATCTGGTCTTTCTTGAAGTATGAAGAAGAAAGTGTGAAGTTCATAGTTATTATTTCTCAGGGTCAGAGTGAAGATCAAATGAGGTTTTATATATATGCGTGTGTGTATGCATGCTATATATATATATATTTCAAGGTTTACACAGAGCATTATATGTATTTAAGTGTGCATACCATATATATATATATATATATATGAATCATCATCATTGTCGTCTTCATCATCATTTTATTCTCTAATTTTCATGGAGTTCAGATAGAAAAGACCCATGAGACAAGCCATCATCTGTTATATTCAGTATTCTATGGACTGTTAGATAAAATGACTTTTAAATAATGTAATAAAATGTATTAGAATTTTAAGTTCATCTTCTGTAGACCTATGAAAACATCTTCAGGACAAGTGCAGTAGCAGAAAGTTCAACAGGGAAGATACATGCCTCACCATGTTCCCGCATGATATTGATTTCTTCACTCAGGTCTCTATATTTTAAAAGCTTTTCATTTTGTATAGCCTGGAGTTCATGAGCATTTGGAATGGCAATGATCCCATTTTAAAATGGTTATTTAATTTTTATGGATCAATGTCCTTTATATCTGAGTGATTGTGGACAGCTATAACAGCAGCAGCAGCAGTAGCAGTAAAAGCAGCAGAAGCAGTAGCAGTAGCAGTAGTAGTAGATAAGGGTATGTAGTTTTAATTATTTAATCAACACACATTATTTAAACTAGTTGGAATTATAATGACTTGTGAATTGTGACTAATTTCTATGCTTACAGAGATCATAGGTTTAGAGAGGGAGAAGTTTTTGAGGTCATCTAAGTCAAATATATTTTAAAGGAAGAAAATAAGGCCCAGGGAGTTCAGGTTACTTGTCTGAGATTGTCAGTGGCAATGCTAGAACTAAAATCCAGGTCCTCTGATTCCAAAACTATGTTTATTTTTGTTTATATGTTCATTCTATGAATGAAAAATAATAGTCACAAGTGATATAACACATTGAAATAATACATACCACACATTTATTTCAACGTTTGTACTACTTATTATTAAAGAATCACACCCTTAGAAATAATATTCATTGAATTTATATATGTGCAGCAGCATATAGAAATCTTGCTTTCCCTAGACTCCTACACAATTAATGTCTCTTGTCAAATCTTTGCTTGGAGATGCTCATGTCTAACATCTGGGTCAGAATCATTTCAAATTGTTTTACAATATCATTCTGAATTACCTGTCATAGATTAAAACAGAATACTTCATCCCAATATAAAATCAGGATTTAATACATACTAGAAAGAAGGTCCAAACTCAGGTCTATTTAGAAACTAATGCATTGTCAGTACATGGTGTATATAGAGAGTCATAGAAATAGCAGGGGATTTGAAAATAAGATTATCTATCCCATTTCTTTGTTTCTAGGTAAAACTGCAACTGGAAAACCTCAGAAAGATTTTTATCTTTTCTTTAGTAATTACCAGAGACCTCAACATTATCATAGTCTCTATGCTCAATATTCTTTTTTCTAATATCTACCCAAAATGCTCTTTTCCAATTTATGATACTGTGTTCACCTGACCTCAGAAAATGTAATAGCTCGCCTGTGTGGAACTGTGCATCACATAAAATCACTACTCCCACAGGTGCATGCTACCAAGCACAAAAAGTTTCCCAGATCTTAACTTAAAGGCATTCCAGAATGCTTGCCAGAAAATAGTTGCAGTTTCAAATTAACCTGGTCTTAGATAAATTTGTAGCTGGACCTGTTACAGCTATTGTTCAATTCAATTTCAATACATTTATTGCAGAGGTTCCTTACTTTTTTTGTGTCAAGGACCCCTTTGGAAAACTGGTGAAACCTATGTACCCCTTCTCAGAATGTTTTTTTTAATAAAACAATAAAATACATAGCATTGCAATGGAAACCAATTATTTTAAAGTGCAGTTATCCATTTAAGAAATAAGTTCATAGAGTTCAGGTAAAGAAATTCTGGTTTATTGAGAACCTAGTAAATTTGAGGAATTGTAACAGGGACAATGGAGACCAACAGAGACTATAACCACAAGACATAGTGGTGTCCTTCAAATACCTTATAATCTAATAGAGTAGAGAAGACATGAATTCAAACATTTATAAATAAAAATAGAACACAAATGTATTTACATACTCTGCACAAATTATTTTAATGTTTATTTTTTAAATGTGCATAGGGCTATGAGCTTTAAAGAGGGGGAGATTGTTACCAGATAAGGAAAAATTTCATGGAAAAGCTGATATCAAAGTAAGGTTTTCAGTATCGGGAAAGATCCTCAAAAGATCAAGAGGGAGACCAGAATAGACAGTAAAGTTTGGATATGTGCAAGCTAGGATAAGACGACAGATTGAACAAAGACACTGATGCAGAAAAATATTGAGAAAGATAAATAATTTGTGGTGGTTTGCTGGAAAGGTGGTTCAGAATGAGAATCTGGAAGGCCTTGCATGCTAAGATTTTGAATTTTATTTGGTAGATAATAGAATAGAATAGTATCCTCCCTGGATTTACTGTCCCAAAACTTACACACATTAGTGTGTTGAGTGCCTAGAAAACAGCTACCGTTTTTCAGTAAGAGTTTTAGGGATAATCCTCAGAAGTTACTCTCCTCTCCCCACCCACCCACTTTAAACTATCACTCATGAACTCCCATTTGATGTACTCCTCCATTTATCAACATTTGCCCAACCAAAAGTAGATTTCATTAATGTGCATTTATTAAGTAGGTATAAAAACAATAGTTTTGTTTTTGTTTTTGTTTTTTAAGAAATCATCCCAAACTAGAGGTACATTACCCTCTTACACACACATACAGAAAGCATGCTTAAATTTTAAAAGTGTCTGTGGTCAAAGGGAAAAGTCATAGGTCCTGATTCCTAGAAGTCCTTTTTATTTCATGGAGTTGTCATGAGGAGAGTGTAGGATGAGTCTTATAATAAAAATTTATTGGCAAGGCAATGTGATAATAGAGAGAGGGAGACGAGGCAATGGTAATGAGAACTTCAACTAGGGTGTAGACAGTGGTGATGTCAAGGAATAGATGTACATGAACTATATTTTAAAGTTAGAGTTAGAAGAATTTGGTAACTAATTTTATGTGTTGAGAGGGCATACAAAAACTTGAAACCTCCAGAGTAAGCTTTGACTCTCACAGGGAAGACACTATAAATAGTAGGAAATGGTAGCATGTTCCTAATTAGACCTCTGATTTCACGGAGCTAGATGGTTCAGTGGATAGAGTGCTGGGGCTGAAATCAGCAAAACTCATTTTCCTGAGTTCAAATCTGGCCTCAGACATTTATCCTGGGCAAGTCAATTAACCCTGTTTGCCTCAGTTTCCTTATCTGTAGAATGAGCTGAAGAAGGAAATGGCAATATTTACTAAGAGAAGCCCAAAACAGCCAAAATTCAAAGAAAAGGAGGAAAATTTGAAAAATGTTTACAGCATGTTTCTCTCATAAAGTCTTAATTTCTTAAATATATAGGGAACTGAGCCAAATTTACAAAAGAAAATAAGAGTTATTCAACAATTGTTAAATAGTCAAATGAAATAACCAGTTTATAGAAAAAAATCAGTCATCAATAACAATAAGAAAAATTGCTCTAAATCACTAATAATTAGAAAAATGCAATTAAAGGAACTCCCTCATCCCCATCATATTGGTGAAGATGACAGAAAAGGAAAATGACATATGCCAGAGGAAATGTGGGAAAATAGATACACTAATTCAGTATGGGTAGAGCTGTGAACAAGTCTAACCATTCTAGAGAACAATTTGTAACTATGCCCAAACTAGGCCATAAAACTATGCATACCCTTTGTCCCAGAATTATCACTACTAGGTCTTATTCCAAAGAAATAAAAAGAAAAGTAATCATATGTACAAAAATATTTATTCCAACTTTTTTGTGATGGCAAAAAATTGGAAATTGTTGAGATGCTCATTGATTGGAGAATGGCTGAACAAGTTACGGTATATTATTGTAATGGAATGCTATTGTGTTATAAGAAATGATGAAAGGGATGATTTTAGAAAAACCTGAGAGATTTATATGAACTGATGCAAAATGAAGTGAGCAGAATCAGAACAATGCACACAGTAATAGCAATATTGTAAAGATAATTAACTGTGAAATACTTAGCAACTCTGATCAATGTAATGTTCCTCAACAATTCCAAAGGACTCATGTTGAAAAGTGTTATCCACCTCTAAAGAGAGATCTGATGAACTCTGAGTTCAGATTAAAGCGTATTTTCTCTTTATTTTTCTTGCCTTTTCTTCCTAACATAGTTAATGTGGAAATATGATTTGCATGACTTCATAAGTATAATGAATATTGTACTTCTTGCCTTCTTAATGGGCAGGGGAGAAGGTGGAGAAAAGGAGAGGAATTTTTGAACTGAAAATAAAAATCCAAAAATTAAAAAAAAAATGGTCTTTTTACCAGAAATGTTTGCAAGTACATTATTTCATTAAAGGTACACTTTTTCTTTATGTGATTATACTCAGTTTTGCTGGCTGAGTCATTCTTGCCTGGAAACTTACGTACTCTGCCTTCTGGAATATCATATTCCAAGCTCTCCATTCCTCTTGGTGACTGCTGAATCATGTATGATTCTAACAGTGGCTTCTGGGTATTTGAATTCTTGTTTTCTGACTGCTTGGAGTATTTCTTTCTTTGACCTCTGAGCTCTGGATTCTGACTGTGATATTCCTAGAAGTTCTCATTTTCAGGTTTCCTTCAGGTATTTGTCAGAGGATTCTTTCCATTTCACTTTGTCCTCTGGTTCTAAGAGATCTGAACAGTTTTGTTTTAAGATTTCTTAAGATAGGATGCCTACACTTCTTTTTTGAATAAGGCTCTTAGGTTGTCCAGGGATTCTATTTTGTTTCCTCCTTAATCTATTTTCCAGGTCAATTGTTTTTGCTATGAGATACCTTACATTTTCTTCTATCTTTTCTGTCTTTTAACTTGGTTTTAGTATCTCTTGTTATCTCATGATGTCATGGGCTTCTACTTGTTCTATTCCAATTTTTAGGGAGTTTGTTGGTTTGGTAACATTTGTATCTCTTAAGCTAAGCTAGGCTGCTAGTTCCCTCTCTACCTCTTCCATTTTTTTTTCTTGTAGTGTTCTCATTTCATTTATGTTTTTCAAATTAAGCTTTTTTCTTTGAAGTCTTGTTTTATCTCTTCTAGGAATTCTATTTGAATTTGTGTCCAAGCTGTGTTTTCCACTGAAATCTTGTCTGTAGAACTTTTAGTCATTCTCTTTTTCTGGGTTTGTGTTTTAAACATTCCTACCACCACAGTATCTTTTCATAGTGAGATTTATTTTTCTTTTATGCAATTTTTCTACCCCACTTTCTGACTTTGGACCGTATGTTAGGACTATACTGTACACTTCTATGGGGGAAAGGTGGGCTGGTCCCAATTTTTCCACATCCCCTCCAACATTTGTCACTTTCCCCTTCAATCATTTTAGCCAATCTGATAGGTTTAAAATGATACCTCAAAGTTCTTTTAATTAGTACTTCTCTAATCAATAATGATTTAGAGCATTTTTAGAGCAATAATGATTTAGAGCATAATGATTTTAGAGCATTAGAGCATAAATTGTTTTGATTTCTTCATCAGAAGACTGTGTGTCCATATCCTTTGACCATTTATCAATTAAGGAATGGCTCATATTCTTACAGATTTTACAAACTTCTTTATATATTTGAGATATGAGACCTTTATCTGAAAATCTGTTTATAAATTTTTCTCAGTTTTCTACTTTCCTTCTGATCTTGGCTACATTTATTTTATTTGTACAAAAACTTTAACATAATCAAAATTATCCATTTTATATCTTACACTGTTCTCTATCTCTTGTTTCTTCATAAATTTTTCACCTCTCCATAAGTTTTATAGGTAATACATTCCATGTTCTTCCATTTTTTGTAATAGTTCTCTTTACATCTAGTATCCATTTTTATCTTATCTTGGTATTCATTAATGGTGAATATTAATTTTAAAAAAAGTTTCTTGAGTGAGTGCCAGGTTAGACATGAGTGTAAATACATAAGTCCAAGGACTTGACTTCAATCTCTTTTTTTTTCTGATGATCATCAAAGTAATCACTACTATAAGTCACCAAGTAAGGAAAGAGGCAATGCCAGTATCAGAAGTATACTTTCCCCAACTAGGTCCAAACATGCGTGTGAATACATCATACGTCTCTTCTTTGTCTCTTTATGTTTATTCTACTTTACTCTTAGGTAAAGCAATATTGAAAACATTTGTGATCTACTAAACTTCTAAAGGTCATAAAAAAGAACCATCAGAGGTTCAAGAATTGCATTCTATGGCACAGTTTGCTAACAATTGAACCAAGAGTAAATTTTGGGATTCAACCAAACAGTGAATAGACCCTGCAGCATGATGGTGTTTGTTGCAAGGGACAGCAACTTTGTCCATCAGCTGTGTTATATTTCAAAGTGAATTTTGTGGAAGAAAATGCTTTTTGGTAACACCTTAAAGTTTGAGATCATACTGCCCAGTGGCCAACATGGTAGAAAGGTACACGTGCCCCAATTTGGAAAGCTGCTATACCACTGTTCTTCCAACATTGTTTTCAATTAATATTCCTTTGTAAAACATAATTAATGTTAATTATTTAAATGATAGTAAGGTGTTAATAGTATTGATGATATTGACAACATATTAAGTTCATTGAGAGATTGATATTGAGTAGCATAAATCAGAATTGTTACTCAAGCCAATACTATTAAAAGAGCCCTGTTTTTTTCTTTTCTTTTTTTCTTTTCTTTTTTTGCTAATTTATTTTGATTTATCAATAATCACTTCCATATGCTTCTGAGTTTAAAATTTTTCTCTCCCTTCCTCCCCACCACCCTCTCCAAGATGGCACACAACCTCATATAGGCTACACATTTACATTCATATTAAACATATTTTCACATTAGTGATGTTGTAAGTAGAAAGTAAAACCAATAAGAGGAACCATCAGAAAGAGGAAACAAAACTCAACAGAAGAGAAAAAAAAATAATTCGGCTTCCATAGTTCTTTCTTTAGATGTGGATAGCATTTCCCATCACAAGGCCTCTGGAGATGTCTTAGATCCTTGTATTGCCAGGAAGGGTTAAGTTTATCAATATTAGTCATCACACAATGTGGCTATTATTGTGTACAATGTTCTCTTGGGTCTGCTCACTTCACTCAGCATCAGACCATACAAGTTAAAAGAGCCCTGATGTACCTTGGAGATACCCCTTAAAGCTTAGAGGAGGGATGTAGCCAACTTTGGAAAACTCAACTTGCAGTACACATATGGATTGAAATAGTCCAGAGCCCATATGAGCTAAATGTCTAAAAAGTGAATGATCAAAAAAATCACTGAAAGACAACAGAATTCTAATAAACACAAAGACCACTCATCTTGAGAGAATCACATAATTGCAAAAGGTGAGAGTTAACAGGGATGAATAGCAACTCTCTAGCCCAATTTAAACTTGAAAAGAAAGTCATATATAGCTGAGAAGTGATCATCCAGCTTCTGCCTTCACTATGCTGTAATTAGACCAATTTAATTTAATTTTTTAATGATAGCTCTAACTTTTAGGATGTGTGTGTGTGCATATATGGACATAAATTTTGTCCCATCTTCCATACTTCCTGTTGTGCCTTACTGCAATAAATCTCCATTTATAAAGCAATGTCAAATGGAAGCACTTTTTGTTATGGGTCCTTCTCCTTGTCCCTGGTGTTATCAGTCTTTATTCCCAAGGCCGTATTATTCTATCTTCGGTTTTATGTACTACCAGGACTGTGGGTGCCAGCTGCCATTGGGAACTTACACATTCCTTCTGTTGGGGTGAAGTGTAATCCTGGGAAGGACAACAATCAAAGAAAGTGATCTCTAAATGTACAAATTCCTTACAAATGAAACTCATCAGAATGACTCCATGTCTTATAGAAGATATAGAACCCTATTCTTTATGCAAGAATGTTCTGGAATGGTATCCTTTCAATTCACTTTATGATGATATCTACTTTCTACTTCTTCTATCTCATCTCTTTTCTTTGTTTTAATCCTGTTCTGCAAAAAACTGCAATCCCATTGAGACATGAAAGAAACCATTATCTGATTATGCTTCACTTATGGACAGGATGCCTCTCCCTTACTTCCCTTCTACTTATTATTGAGTGCCTATCTACTTGTTGTATCCCACTATAAAATATTTATTTTTAATTGCTTAAAGTGGGTCAAAATATTGTCCTAGTAATATTAATTGAACTCTTCCACTTTTGTTTTTCCTGATTTATTAAGTTCCCCTTAAATCTTTAGATCGTTGAGCACAGTTGTTTCTTAATGATTCTTCCTTGCTTTTTGTTTTACCACTCAGTTTTGTCTCTTTTAAAAATAGGAATAGCTGATTGATGGGGCAGAGCCAAGATGGCGGAGTAAAAGCAATGACTTGCTGAGCTCTCCCCCAAACCCCTTCAAATACCTGTAAAAAATGGCTCTAAACAAATTCTAAAGCAGCAGAACCCACAAAAAGGCAGAGTGAAACAAATTTCCAGCCCAAGACAGCCTGGATAGTTGATCAGAAATGTATATCACACCGGGTAGGGAGAGGAGTGCAGCTCGATGTGAACATGAAGACAAAACAGGTCTCAGTGAACCTGGAGCAGGCCTCAGGGGACTGAATCACAGGCAATTATAGCTGTTTCCAGACTTCTCAATCCATGAATGTCAAAGATAACTTAAAAGGTCAGTGGGAAAATCTGTGATTAAGGTGAGAGAGAGAAGCACGGTTGCAGCCGCAGCCCTAGCTGCAGCCTCGGACTGGTGGCTGCTTCCTGAGCTTTCAGGTCACAGACTGAGAGAGAATTGGGTGGCTGATCAGAGGGAGATTGCAGGGATCTCTTTGTTGGTGCAGAGGCAGGAATCTCTTGCTTTGCCCTACTTGGATATGGGTCACAGTTCTAGGTGGCAGTACTGGAACATGGAGGAGTGCTGGGGTGGTGGAGCTCGTAGTGGTGGTGGAGAGGGAATCCTCCTCACAGTTTCAAGACAGAAAAGAGTGCTTGTGGTCACTCATAGACCAGAGCACAAGCCAAGAAAGGAGCAAACACCTTGTCCTTGATCATACCACCTTGGAAGAACTGAAAATTTACAGGTACCTAGAAGTATCTCTGAAAACAGCTGCACAAAACCCCTGCTGTTCACTTCAATACCTTCTCTGCATTCTCCACACTGGAAGCAGACCCCTACCTTAATAAAGAGTTTAAAACTCAAGTAATTGGCTGGGACCATGAGCAAACAAAGGCACAAAAAAAGTTAGACTATAGAATCATTCTTTGTTAACAAAGAAGATCAAAACATACAACCAGAAGAAGACAACAAAGTTAAAGCTCCTACATCCAAAGCCTCCAAGAAAAATATGAATCAATCTCAGGCCATGGAAGAGCTCAAAAAGGACTTTGAAAAGCAAGTAAGAGAAGTAGAGGAAAAACTGGGAAGAGAAATGAGAGTGATGCAAGAAAATCATGGAAAACAAGTCAACAGCTTGCTAAAGGAGACCCCAAAAAAGACTGAAGAAAATAACACCTTAAAAAATAGCCTAACCCAAATGGCAAAAGAGGTCCAAAAAGCCAATGAGGAGAAGAATGTCTTCAAAAGCAAAATTGGCCAAATGGAAAAGGAAGTCCAAAAGATTACTGAAGAAAATACTTCTTTAAAAATTAGAATAGAGCAATTAGAAGCTAGTGACATTATGAGAAATCAAGACACTGTAAAACAAATCCAAAGAATGAAAAAATAGAAAACAATGTGAAATATCTCATTGGAAAAACAACTGATCTGGAAAATAGATCCAAGAGAAAGAATTTAGAAATTATTGCACTATCTAAAAGTTATGATCAAAAAAAGAGCCTAGACATCATCTTTCAAGAAATTATTAAGGTAAACTGCCCCAATATTTTAGAAACCAGAGGGCAAAATAAAAATTGAAAGAATCCACTGATCACCTCCTGAAAGAGATCCCCAAAGGAAAACTCCTAGGAATATTATAGCCAAATTCCAGAGTTCCCAGGTCAAGGAAAAATATTGCAAGCAGCTAGAAAGAAACAATTCAAGTATTGTGGAAACACAATCAGGATAACAAAAGATTTAGCAACTTCTACATGAAGGGACTGGAGGGCTTGGAATATAATATTCTGGAGGGCAAAAGAGATAGGATTACAACCAAGAATCACCTACCCAGCAAAACTGAGTATAATCCTTCAGAGGAAAAAATGATCATTCAGTGAAATAGAGGACTTTCAAGTATTCTTGATGAAAAGACCAGAGCTGAATAGAAAATTTGACTTTCAAATACATGACTCAAGTGAAACATGAAGAGGTAAACAGGAAAGAGAAATCATAAGAGACTTATTAAGGTTGAGCTGTTTACATTCCTGCATGGAAGAATGATATTTGGAACTCATGAGACCTTTGTCAGTATTAGGGTAGTTGGAGGGAAAAAATTATATGTAGATAGATAGATAGATAGATAGATAGATGGATGGATGGTTGGATGGATGGATAGAGAGCATAGGGTGATTTGAAGATGAAGTGGTAATATCTAGAGAATAAAATTAAGGGGTGAGAGAGGATTATACTGGGAGAAGGAGAAAGAGAGACGTAGAATGAGGTAAATTATCTCACATAAAACAGACAAGAAAAGGTTTTTACAGTGGAAGGGAAATGGAGGAAAGTGAGAGGGAATGAGTGAATCTTATTCCCATAGGATTTGGCTTAAAGAGGGAATAACGTACACACTCAATTGGGTATAGAAATCTATCTTACCCTACAGAAAAATAGGGGGGAAGGGACAAGAGAGAAGGAGGATGATAGAGGGGATGGCAGATTGGGGGAGGGGGTAATCAGAAGCAAACACTTCTGAGGAGGGACAGGGTCAAAAAAGAGAATAGAATAAATGGGGGAGGGATGGGATAGGATGAAGGGTAAATATAGTTAGTTTTCCACAGCATAACTAGTATGGAAGTGTTTTGCATGACTACACAAGTATAACCTGTATCGAGTTGCTTAACTTCTCAACAAGGGTGGGTGCGGAGGGAGGAAGGGAGAAAATTTGGAACCTAAAGTTTTAAAAACAAATGTTAAAAAAATTGTTTTCACATGCAACTGGGAAATAAAATATACAGGCAATGGAGTATAGAAATCTTTCTTGCCCTACAGGAAAATAGAAGGGCAAGGGGATAAGGGGAGGGGGAGAGATAGAAGGGAGGGTAGATTAGGGGAAGGGGTATTCAGAATACATACCATCTTGGGGTGGGAGGAGGGATGAGATGGCAAAAAAGTTTGGAACTCAAAATCTTGTGGAAGTGAATGTTGAAAACTAAAAATAAATAAATTTTTAAAAAATAAGAATAGCTTATAAACATAAGAAAGTTGATTTTTACCACTTAATCTTTTGCCTGATAATTATACATATCTAACTTAGGTTTCTATTGTTTTTGTCCTTGTTCAGTCATGTCAGCTTCTTCATGACTTCACTTTGTTTTTGTTTTTGTTTTGGCAAGGGTACTAGAGTGGTTTTGCCATTTCCTTCTCTAGATCATTTTACAGATGAGGAAACTGAAGCAAATAGGGTTAAATGGCTTGCTTACAGTCACACAGCTAGTAAGTGTCTGAGGCAAGATGTGAACTTAGGTCTTCCTGACTCCAGGCCCGGCATTCTATCCACTGCACAATCTAACTGCCCAATTTCTATTGTTTAGGACACTCAATTTATATTGTGCTCATTTCTCTCTTTTATGATGAGAATACTTCAAATTTGTCTCTTGTTAAAGGTCCATTTTCTTTCATTAATTATTAAACAAAGCTTTGCAGGATATGTTATTTGGAGATGCAACTTGAACTCCTTTGTTTTTGGGACTGTACTAAATCATTCTGTTCTTTTTCTTGTGCTTATAGAAAAAATTCTGGGCTATTCAAATAGGTATTCCATAATATTCATTTTTTTCACCAACTTGCTTTCAAATTTTATTGCTTGTTATTAAAATTTCATCATTTAACTACTATAACCCTTGGAGTTTCAATTATGGTCTGTTTTGCTGTTTTCTGTTAGCTTTCAGTACCTTAAATCTTATCAATGCTTTGTCTTCTTTATTTTAAAGTCTCACACCATTTTCTTGCATCATTTGCCACAATATGGCATTCAAGCTTTTAAAAAAATTTCATATGTAACTACATGTAATTAAGTTATATCTATGTCTCCTGTTTTGAGTTGTTCCCTTGATAATATATAGAATTTATGTGTTCTTTTAAAGGTATTATTGTATTTTGCTTTTCTTCTATTTTTTTTGGCTTCCCTTTATATATGTGTAAATATAGGGGGAGGGTGTTCTAAACATATATTATTTTCTCCTTCAGGGACTCTTTTCCTTTTATTATAGTGTCTATCAGCTAACCTGTGTTTGTGTGGTGTGTGTGTATTTAATTCTGCATTAAGATGTCTAGTTTCTTATCTAATTATATTCCTAATGTGGACCCCTTAGTTCTTAGGATATCATCCAGAGAATATTGCCATAAGGGATGCCAACCTTTGGAATCAGAGTATACATTGGGTTCCAGAGAATAACAATTTGGTGATTTCTTTTTGAACCTGAATTTCCAGGAATCATGCATTTTTGTGGGCATCTAGAACCACGGTCAGAGCTTTTTCTTATAGTCTCTTTTTCTCCAGCCCCTTCATTCTTCCCTCTTATTTTGCTATAGCTCTTCCTAGCATTATATATATTAAGAAACTGCTTTAGTAATAGGTGAGCTAGATTGGATCTTAAGAATGGGAGTTGGGAGCATTCTGTCTCTTGTTAGCCTCAGATGAATTTATGTCAGCAACTTCACCTTATCTCTTTCAGCCCTCAGGGGAAAGTTTTCCTGATCCATTTGGTTTTCGCTGTGGTGTCTACAGAGAACAGTATTTTATATGCTTTTAACAATGGAGTTGTGTTCTTTTAATTTTTAGTTTGCAAATTTGTGCTTTAATTTTATTTTCCTGTCTACAAATGCTTATTGTATTTTAAAACTTTGACCTAATTTAAGACTAACTTACAATAATATGTCTTTTGATCAAGCTTCCTAACAAATAATGAAGCTGGTGTGTGATTGGCTAATGAACAATTAAATGATAAATGACCAAAGTAATATAGGAAGGAGGATAAGCAATAGAAATAATTTATTTGAAAGCCTCACTGCTTCTGTATAATGATCTTCCCATTACATTTTTCCAGATGGTAAGTAGATACATATTAAACTTACTAAATAATCTTATTCAGGCAATGCATTTCTAAATCCTACTATAATTATGTCACATATAAGGGTAATTTGAGGAGAATATTTTTGCATTTAACTTTTGAGCCACTAAACTAAGCCAGTAGAAGCTGGAAATTGTGATATAAAAAGCATGACTATATAAACCTGTAAATGAGTGATGCATTTATTTCAAGTAAAATTATTTGTCTAAGGTACTTACTAAAGCTGGAGTCTAACTTACATAGGATCAAAGACAAATTTTGAATATTATTATATTAAAATCACAATAATAAATACCTTTCTATTTCCTCATCTGACTAGTTTTATAGAAAATAATTGAATACTCAAATGGATCTGTGATCTTCTCAATGTGGTTATTTCTTCCAACCACATAGATCACTATCCATCCATGAGTTGATTAACCTGTGCAACCCTTGCCCATTTGGTCCCCTAAGTTCACCCCAATGTTCAGTCTAATTTCCTAAGTTTTTCTTGATATCACAAGGATGATAATAGCTATTCATTGGTTATGCTTAGCTCTTGCTACATTATCAGCCCATCTTAATTTTCACTCATACATTTTTGGGCAGAATTTGTTATGTAAAGATGTCATGAGTCTATTTCCTAAATGATGACAAGCAGAGCTATTTAAATTAAAACAAAAAATGCCTCAAAAGTCAAAGAAATATAAGTAATTCTTTTGGAAAATTTCCTCTTCTCTAAAATCTATTTTTACCTAAATGCTTTTTTTTTAACTAGTCATTTTCTTGGCTGGGAATCTTAGAATTTGAACTCAATTACTCATTTATTAGCAAAAATAATGTTTGTAAAGGCTATTTACTATTTTTAATCAAAAGCATCTCTGTCCAGATAAAGCTTTACTATGCCCATGCTTAATCTAATGTTAATCAGTCTCATATCTTTGTGGAACCTCACCATTGCTGTACTTGTACATTTTCAGTGAGATTCATGTCTATTCAGAGATTCTGTCTTCTCCTAATTTTTAACGTTCTTTAAGCAATCATGGATGCAGTCAGTCCTCTGATCTTAGTATTTTTGCAGTCTTCTAGTTCCCTTATAAAATCAATAGTGCATTTATTAATGCCCTTCCTAGAAAACCAAGGTCTATTCATTACGTATGGCCATAAATTTGTATGCATGTGTGTATATCTATATCTATATATGTATATATATGTATCTGTGTGTATGTGTATGCACATGTGTGTATAAGTATGTCTGTATATACACAGACTATATATATGTAATAAATGTGTGTGGAAAATTAAATTGAAGGATATTATATAAAAAGGTTGACTCAATTGTTTTTTCCATTGGAAATGAAGAATGTTTTAAGTTAGAGAAACAAAACACCAAAAATCATAGAATCTTAGATTTGGGAGGGACTGAGCAGTCATCTAGTCTAAATACTCCACATAGTGTAGGATGTTTATTTTTATCTCAAAAGGATAGTAATAAATGTAACAAAATAAAGAAGGCACTCATATTTACTAGAGAAGCCAAGTTAATTAGAAAATTTGTTTTATCTGATGCTGAGCCAGCAATGATATTTATTTCTACAAAAGAAGTCATACAATTTATCTATAGTTACTAGTTAGTGGTTGGCACTACCATCCCTCATCAGTTCCCAAAGTTCCCTTTTCCTCTAGGCTGTATCTGATGTTTTAAAACTCTTTTGGCTCATTTCCCAGACTCATGTATCCTGTCTGCACTGCTTCAGCTAATTACTTGTGTTTTTATTTGATGGCCACCTCTGCCAACCCCATTACTTATTGCTAATTCTGAATTGCTATGATACAAGATATGTGTCACTTACCCCAAGGTCATTGCTAGTGTTGTTTTCATTTCCTTATATTTCTTATCCAAGAATATTGATGACATTGTAAGCCAAAAATACTTTATACCATTCTGACTCATTTTAAATAAACACACTTATTTAGTGTTTTTTACTTCATTTGAGTAAACTATTGATTCTTATCAGGCACATAAACAAGTATTTTTGGCAAGAGTTCCTATACTGAATATTACCCACATGGAAGAAATCAAAACTCCAAATAAAATTATAAAAGAACAATTGACAAAACACACATTAGTAATACACACTAGAATTTTTGGGATTATCTGGGCTGCTGCTAAAGTTCAATCAAGCCTACATGGCAACTTAAATGTCTATGGACCCCATAACTGTTTCTGCATAAGCCCCAATTATGCAGAATTATTACAGTAAGCCTTGTTTATTATCTATATTTTGCATCAAAGTGAATTGAACACCAAGGTAAAATGTATACATGAATATCATGTTAGTTGACAAATTATGTTGTTGACTCTTTTTCTAATTTCTTTGGTACTAACCACTGCTATTTTTTGGTCTTGTACCTACATTGATGCTATTAACATTTATGATTTTAAAACATTTATTCCACTAAGGATAATTTTTCCCTCAAGAAGACAAGCAATTTGATATATATTATACATGTGCAGTCGTGCAAAATATTTCCTAAATTTTTTTATTAATCATTTCTACTATATATACATTGTACTATGATTAACCAGTGGCAATATACATATGGTAAACAATATATTCCCTATCCTTAGTATGCTTAGAGTATAATGGTGGGGGGAGATAAAAATAAATATGCCATAAGGTAGAATATGATAAGGATAAAGGAGGGGGATAAACAAAGTACTATAATAAATTTAAGAAGGACCAATTTCAGGGTGTGGTTAAAGGTTGAGGGAAGGATCCATGGAGTAAATGGCACCAGAGCAACATCTTGAAGGATTTTAATAAGCAGAGATATAGAACCTGTATGTTCCAAACATGATTTACGGCTTGTACAAATGCACAGAGCTGGAGAGGACAGTGTCAAAGAAAGAAGTTTGGGATTTTAGAGGAAGTAAAGAAGAATAGTTTGAAATAAGTCAGGAAACATAAAATTAACCCAGATTTTGAAGTGCCCTAAATTACATATCAAGGAAAGGGTTTGGACCTGTTAGTTCACTAGTAAAGGAAAGCTAGGTGACATAGTGGATAGGGCACTATGTCTGAAATAAGAAAGACCTGAGTTCAAATCCAGACTCATATACTTACTAGCTGTGTGACTCTGGACAAGTCACTTAACCTCTGTCTCAGTTTTTTTCACCTGTAACATGGGATAATAATAGCACTTACCTCCCGGGTTTGTTGTGAGGATCAAAATAAATAATAGTTATACATTTATGAGCATCATGCCTAACAGATAGCAAGCACTATGTAAATGTTAGCTATTATTATTACTAAAGGGAATTTTCTGGCAAATAAAATCCTTTCTCAATCCAAGTTAGCACTAATATACATTTTACAATCTTAGGGCATTGCCTAGATCACTGAGAGGTTAAATGACTTACACAGGGTGACATAGTAATTATATGTCACAGGTGGGACTTGAACCAATTCCTTTTTTTTTTTAGGTTATAAACGTACAATCATGTTAAACATATTTCCATTTTAGTCATTTTGTGAATAAAGGATTAAAACAAATGGGAAAATCCATGAGAAAGAAAAAAACAAAAAAAAGTGAAAATGTATGTTTCAATCTGTATTCAGATTCCATAATTCTTTCTCTGGATATGGTTAGCATTTTCCGTCATGAGTCTTTTGGAATGGTCTTGTATCATTGTATTACTAAGAAGAGCTAAGTCTATTACAGTTGATCATCCCACAGTGTTGCTGTTACTTTGTACAATCTTCTCCTGGTTCTGCTCACTTCATTCAGTATCAATTCATACAAGTCTTTCCAGGTTTTTCTGAAATTCACCTGCTTATCATTTATTATGGAACAATAGTATTCATTGGATTTATGTATCACAACTTACTCAGCCATTCTCCAATTGATGAGCATACCCTCAATTTCCAATTCTTTGCCACCACAAAAAAGCTGCTATAAATATCTTCATACATGGGGGTCCTTTTCTCTTTTTATGATCTCTTTGAGATACAGACCTCGCAGTGGTATTGCTGGATCAAAGGGTATGCACAGTTTTATAGCCCTTTGGGCATAGTTACAAATTGTTCTCCAGAAAGGTTGCATCAGTTGGACCAATTTCTTTCTGGCTACGTCTCCATTCACTAATAAACACTGTCTTTCCTTGCTCCTTTGGTAAGCTTTCTTACTCACATAAGCTCAAAAATCACCTCTGTGAAGATCATACCCAAATCTACATATTCATCTCTAGTTCCTCCTCTCAGGTTCAGGCACATTCCTTCTACTCAATATCTTCACATGGATATTTAAAACTCAATGTGTCTAAAAGTGAACTCATCATCTCTCCCCAACTCTTCCTCTCCTAATATTGATATAATCCTTGACATAGACCTGCCCTGTAATTGAATTTGTATAAAGAATTACTGATAAGGAAACTTCCTCTGCCAATGAAAATCAACCACAGATCTGCAAATCTCTTGGAAACTTACTGATACACTAAGGCATTAAGTAATTGACCAAATGATCACATGGAAAGTATATGTCAAAAGCTAAACTTGAACAGGAGATCTTTATGACTTGGAACTTGTCTCTTTCTCCTCTGTGCCATTCTTACTTCTTGCTGATATGATACTGTTGATAAATGAGGCCTTTTGCACCATTGAGCAGATTAGAATTAATGGAAGTACTATTTGATTTTTTAAATGCAATGTATTTCATTTCTGGGACTAGTTCATCATCTACTTGCTAAACAAGTTGTGAACACATGAATGTAATGGGATATTACTTATAATATTATTATTATATTGTATATTATATATAATATTTATATATTGTTATAAAATGAATGAATGTGATGCATATGGATATAATACCTTGTCATAATATTTTAAACTTATTTTAAGCCTATGGATGATATATTATCTCTCTACTCCTTGCCCCCCAAGTACATATGATTATCTCCTCTGATGCTTTATGGAGTTTATATTAAGTGAAATGTTAGGAATATAACTACAATAACTCTTATTCCACAATTAGGATAATATCTAAAATTTAGAGGTTGGCTTTGTAGTATAATCTGCATTTATATTTATCTCTTGCTAACTCCTAGCTTCTTTGTGATGGAGACAAAATTCAAGTTGCTGGTTGAGGTAAAGGTAAGACCAAAAATAAATCACTTAAAAAGAAAATGTCAAAAAATCACTTATGGACACTTATTTGCACTATGTAGTTATTGTATTGTTAAAATGGAGCTAATTTCTCCTTAGTTAAAAAATCTAATTTGGGGACATTCACAAGTAAACACAAAATAATTTTCATCTAGGTAATTTATTTATAGTTAAAATAAAATGGTTTAGCTATATTTGAGATGACATTTCAATACTGTTCCATCCTTGTTACTTATCCATTGTTCACTCCTTCCCAAATTTCTATTAAATTATTTTGAAATATATGTTTATTTTTCAGATTTCTCTTTCTGGTTTTTGGTTTGTTTGTTTGTTTTTTGGTGAGGCAATTAGAGTCAAGTGACTTGCCCAGAGTCACACAGCTAGTTAAGTGTTATGTGACCAAGGCCAGATTTGAACTCAGGTCCTATTCTCTATCCATTGCACCACCTAGCTGCCCCTCTTTTTCTGTTTTAAGAGGAATACTCTAACTTTAACTAGGATAGTTCTCCCTTTATCAAAATTCTGGGCAATACAATGAAATCTGTGAGTTTTCCTTCTTATTTTTGGATTCATAGACACTGGCAGTGAGCTCTTAAGTTCTCAAGACTGAAGATATTTCCAGCCTTAGCCAAGGCCAGGGAAATGTGGGCAGGTTTTGTTCTTAGCTTCAGTATCTATGCCTCTTCACCCCTCAAGAATTACATCAATGAGTAGATTCACTAGGAACTCTGCCCACTTCTATTGGTGATACAATAAAATTTGCCCCCTCACTGGAAGAAGGTTTGGTGTCAGCAAACTATGACTTGCAGGCCAAATACAAGTCCATTGCCTCTTTTCATAAGACCTATGAGTGAAGAATTGTGTTTATACTTATCTCATTCGAAAATGTGAAAACTATTCTTAGCTCATGAGCTACACAAAAACATGGAATGGGTTGGATTTGGCTCCTGGACCATAGTTCACTGAATTCTGATTTAAACTAGGGAAAGATGTAAATAAAATATGATAATTGCTTAGGTTTGATGTGAAGTTGAGTGTATGGCTCATTGAATTAATCTATATATAAATACAAATCTATATATAAATACAAAGAGGCTAGGAGTTGGCAAGAGATAAATATAAATGTAGATTACATCAGAAAGTCAACCTCTAAATTTTAGACATTATCCTAATTGTGGAATCAGAGTTGTAGTTATATTGTAGTTATGTTCTGAACATTTCACTTAATATAAACTCCATAAAGCATCAGAGGAGATAATCATATGTACTTGGGGGGCAAGGAGTAGAGAGATAATATATCATCCATAGGCTTAAAATAAGCTAAATATTATGACAAGGTATTATGTACACATACATCATATTCATTCATTTTATAACACAGTATTGTTCCATTACATTCATGTGCTCACAACTTGTTTGGCCTTTCTCCAATCAACAGATACCTACTTTGTGACTATTTACTGTTACAAAAAGTACTACTATAAATATTCTGAAGTATATGAAAGTTTTCTGTTTTTGTTGATTTTCTTGGCCTACTACTTTCTTTAAAAAGGGGAGGGGGAAGGGGTAATAGAAATGAAATGAAACAAAACTAAGTGACATATACATGGAACTAGTTGAGCCTAATCCCCTATCTCCCTCCATCTCCTCCCACCTTAACACAACCTAGATTTAGATGATTGAGTTTTGCCTGTTCTTTGTCGTAAGAATCCTCCCTTTGCAACCAACAGTTGAAATTTGTTTTATGATCTTTCTCTCCCTAACTCTATTCTTTGTCTTTTTTCTCACTCCCTGTATTTGCCTACTTGGTGTGGAAGATAGAATACTTGTCTAAGAGTCAAGAAGTGTTCAAATCCTGCTTCAGAAACTTACTTAGCTATATAAGCCTAAGAAAGTAATGTAATGTCTCTTAGCTTAAGTTTCCTCATTTAAAATGAGGGTGATACCTGTACCTACCTCACAGGGTTATTGTGAATATCAGATAAGATTATATAAGTAAATCACCTTATAAATCCTTAAGTGCTATACAGATGTTAGCTATTATTTTTATTGGTTCTTCTTTAATTTTTTTCTACGTCCAATTCCAAAGTTTGTTGTTGTTGTTGTTGTTGTTTATTTGTTTGCTTTTTGTTTTGTTTTGTTTTTGTTTGGTTTTGGGTTTAATGTTTGCTACTTAATCTTCTGTAATCTTGATTGAGATTCCAAGGTATCTGAGTATTTGATTTGATCTTATTCTTCCTATTTGCTATATTTTTAATTGCATTTTAAATTTAAAGTTTATTTCAGGTGACTCGTTTGTATTTTCACTTTGCCACCTGTTTCCAATAGTCCTAGGCAATTTTCTTTTGTAATTTATTGAAGTACTATGTCCAAGTTTTGTTTGTTTATTTTGCATGGTTGTCAGGAGGCCTAATGATTCTTAAATTCTCTTTCATCACCATATTTCCCCAGTCAGTTGTTTTTGATACTAGCTGCCCAGAAAATGCTTTTAATTTTTTAATTTTTTAACTTCATTCTATTATCTCTTGTATTATCATTATTTTTTTCTTTTGTTGTCTCTACACTACTTTTTTTTCTCATTTTTATTTTTATTTTTTTTTACATTTTTTTAAACATGTGTTTTTAAAACTTTGGGTTCCAAATTTTCTCTCTTCCTGCCTCCCCACCCACCCTCATTGAAAAGGCAAGCAACTCAATATAGGCTATACATGTGCAGTTATGCAAAACACTTCCATAGCAGACATGCTGTGAAAAACTAACTCTATTTCCCTTAATCCTATGCCACCCCCACCCCTTTTATTCTATTCTTTCTTTTGACCCTGTCCCTCCTCAGAAGTATTTGCTTCTGATTACCCCCTTTCCCAATCTGCCCTCTTCTCTGTCATCCCCCTACTCTCTTGTCCCCTTCCCCTCCTATTTTCCTGTAGAGCAAGACAGATTTCCATACCCAATTGAGTATGTATGTTATTACCTCCTTAAGTCAAATCCTATGAGAATAAGATTCACTCATTTCCTCTCACCTTCTCCCATTTCCCTTCCACTGTAAGAGCCTTTTCTTTACTGTTTTTTTTGTGAGATAATTTAACCTGTTCTACCTTTCCCTTTCTCCTTCTCCTAGTATAATCCTCTCTCACCCCTTATTTTATCCTCCAGATATGACCCCTTCATCTTCAACTCACCCTGTGCCCTCTATCTATCTATCTATCTATCTATCTATCCATCTATCCATCTATCTATATATGTATGTCCATTCATATAATTTTTTCACTCCAACTACCCTAATACTGACAAAGGTCTCATTAGTTACAAATATCATCTTTCCATGCAGGAATGTAAACAGTTCAATCTTAATAAGTCTCTTATGATTTCTCTTTCCTGTTTACCTCTTCATGTTCCACTTGAGTCTTGTATTGGAAAGTCAAATTTTCTATTCAGCTCTGGTCTTTTCATCAAGAATGCTTAAAAGTCCTGTGTTTCACTGAATGACCATTTTTTCCCCTGAAGAATTATGCTCAGTTTTGCTGGGTAAGTGATTCTTGGTTGTAATCCTATCTCCTTTGCCCTCTGGAATATTATATTCCATGCCCTGCAGTCCCTTAATGTAGAAGCAGCTAAATCTTATGTTATCCTGATTGTGTTTCCACAATACTTGAATTGTTTCTTTCTGGCTGCTTTGAATATTTTCTCCTTGACCTGGGAACTCTGGAATTTGGCTACAATATTCCTAGGAGTTTTCCTTTGGGGATCTCTTTCAGGAGGTGATGGGTGAATTCTTTCAATTTTTATTTTGCCCTCTGGCTCTAAAACATCAGGGCAGTTTTCCTTGATCGTTTCTTGAAAGATGATGTCTAGGATCTTTTTTTGATCATGGCTTCCAGATAATCCAATAATTTTTAAATTCTCTCTCCTGGATCTATTTTCCAGGTCAGTTGTTTTTCCAATGAGATATTTCACATTGTTTTCTATTTTTTCATTCTTTTGGATTTGTTTTATCATGTCTTGATTTCTCATAAAGTCACTACTTCCAATTGCTCCATTCTAATTTTTAAGGAAGTATTTTCTTCACTAAGCTTTTGTACTTCCTTTTCCATTTGGCCAATTTTGCTTTTGAAGACATTCTTCTCCTCATTGGCTTTTTGGACCTTTTTTTGCCATTTGGGTTAGGCTATTTTTTAAGGTATTATTTTCTTCAGTATTTTTTGGGGTCTCCTTTAGCAAGCTGTTGACTTGTTTTTCATGATTTTCTTGCATCACTCTCATTTCTCTTCCCAGTTTTTCCTCTACTTCTCTTACTTGCTTCTCAAAATCCCTTTTGAGCTCTTCTAAGGTCTGATTCATATTTTTCTTGGAGGTTTTGGATGTAGGAGCTTTAACTTTGTTGTCTTCTTCTGGTTGTATGTTTTGATCTTCTTTTTCACCAAAGTAAGATAATATAGTCTGACTCTTTTTGCGGTGCTTGCTCATGATCCCAACCAATTACTTGAGTTTTAAACTCTTTGTTAAGGTAAGAGGCTGTTTCCAATGTGGAGAATGCACTGTCCCAAGCTTCTGGGATTTGTACAGCTGTTTTCAGAGATACTTCTAGGGAACCTGAAAAGTGTCAGTTCTTGCAAGGTGCTATGATAAGGGGCGAAGTGTTTCCTCTCCACCACCACAACAAGCTCCATCTCACCAGTGCTCCTCCTCACCCCAGTACTGCCCCTCAGAACTGTGACCCAGATCCAAGCACAGGCAAAGCAAGAGATTCCTGCCTCAGTCCTGGCAAAGAGATCCTTGCAATCCCCCTCTGATCAGCCACTCAATTCCCCCACAGTCTGTGGGCCAGAAGCTCAGAAGGCAGCTGCTGCCCTTGGGGCGGCTGAGATCTAGCTTCTTCTCTCACAGCAGTCACAGACTTTTCCCATTGACCTTCCAAATTGTCTTTGTTGTTTGTGGGTTGAGAAGTCTGGAAACTGACACAGCTGCCCGCGATTCAGTCCTCTGAGGCCTGCTCCAGGGTTGCTGCAACCTGCACGCCCACGCCAAACTGCACTCCTCTCCCAGTCCGGTGCAATATACCTTTCTGATCAGCCATCCAGGTTGTCTTGGGCTGGAAATTTGTTTTACTCTGTTTTTTTGTGGGTTCTGCTGCTTTAGAATTTGTTCAGAGCCATTTTTTGTAGGTATTTAGAGGGGTTTGGGGGATAGCTCTAGCAAGTCACTGCTTTCCCTCCACCATCTTGGCTCTGCCCCCCCATCTCCTTCTACACTACTTTTGAGATGTCCTCTATGTGCCAAAGATTTTCCACCTTCTAATCTAAATTATTTATCTTCCTTCCCCAATTTTTTTCTCAAGAGCTCCAATTTCGTTCTTTTCTCTTGCTTCAAATTGTTCTTCATTTCTTCTATGCATTCTTATAACCCTTCTGACTAATCCATTCTTTTCTCCATAGTTCTACTTTAATCTTTATAGAATTTTTTTCTTAAGCAATTTTATCTTGAGGTTTCAATCATAATGTTTCTTGATTGTACCAGGAATTTTCTTCTTTTTTGCCCATGTTTATAACCCCTTTGCTAGATATGGTTAATGAAGGTCCCCTCCTTGTTATTTCAAACTTTTCTTGCTTCTTCCATTGATGGAGTTATTTTGATTGTATTTCTATACCTCAGTTTCAAGGATTGGATTAGAAGACTTAAAACTCCCTGAATTATCAGTCTTCACTCAGGAGTATGTCAACTAGAAAACTTATTTGATAATAGTTTCTTGGTCCTTTCCCCTCTAATAATCTTCTTAAGAGACACCAAGATAGAAATCATCATGTTATAAATGGGATAACTGAACTTCCATTCCTCTGCCATCACACCTCTATGTCCTAGGTGAGTATAACCAATATGGAATGTTAGCAGGCTTTGAGCCCCAGATAGGGATTTTAAGTCAGGATTGGGTCTTGTCCCCTCTGGTAGGCTTTCTTGGAGATATTAAGACTGAGGTTATACTCCCAGATCCCTTCTCACTCCCACAATCCTCAACGGGGTGGTTCAATCTACTTTGCTTCTGCCCCAGTATCAGTCAGCAATTCTGGGACCATGGCATACTCTATCTCCCACTGTAGATTTAGATGGATTGAGGGAGCTATAGAGATTGATGACTCTTGGACCCTGAGATAGAGATCCCATTTTTGAACCTTGCTCCCTCTTACAATTCCAAATGAGGCTACAGAGGGGAGAATTAGAACACTGGCTCATATTCGAGTTTATAGCATGGTCATTCATACAATAAACACTGATTGAGCAGCTATCATATACAACATTCTGATCAACTTTCTGAATTACTTTTCAGTACAGAACTCTTTAAAGAGTTCCAGTAGATTTTCAAGTAATTCAAATGGATTCAAGAAGATAATCAATCTCCAGTTGTCTTTGCTATCTCTTTATACTATTGTCCCTTACTAAACTAATTAAATATGTTAATTAACATTAATATATTTAATACCTTACTGGAACTAGGTCAAAGTCTAACCTCAACTAGATAATGGTCTCAATGTGGGCCATAATTTAAGTAATAAAATACAGTTATGTTTATTGTATTTACATTTTTTTCCATCTCCCTAAAAAATGCAAGTCTAGTATGGAAGTACATGGAAAGTATGGCATTCTAGAAAGGACAGTGAATAACTGATAGAGTACAAAGAGTCATCATCTGGAAATTCATTGGGTTTTTACTGTATATTCAATTCAAGAGACATTTTTTAGGTATCTATTATATTCAAGGAACTCTGCTAGGCTCTGACAACATAGAGATAAAAAAAAACCATTCCCTGTCCTCAAAAAAGCTTATGGATTTTACTGAGATCTTAATGTTGTAGAAATATTATACACAGTTTGTGGTACAATCCAAAAAGAATGTAAGATTTTTTGACTACTGTAAAGATGTAGTGGATGTTGGGACATTTTCTTCTCCCCTCCTCTATTTCATTAAGCTATACCACAAGGCATGCATGGTGAAGGATGATAACTGGAAAATAGCAAAAACTGATATGAACTGATGGAAAAGAAGAGGGAGAAAAAGAGGAGTCAGGAAAAGAGGAGTTGTGGCACTGGGGACACTTGGGAATTTTGCCTCCATCTTACACAGTATAAATAGTATCTCCAAATAACAAATACTCATGTGTCCCCCTTTCCTTTTGTGAGAAATAGTAGAAACAAGTATCTGTGCTGTGCACCTGGGAAGGAGGGCAGGAGACAGAGGCAAACAGCTACAGACACACAGAGAGACAAAGACAAAGAAACCTGTGACCATATTTGAGACACAGAGAACAGTGAGAAAATTTGTGAGATTTCAGAAGTGTTCTCGTATTTGAAAATCATGAGATTGAGATAGACCTGGTGAGTAACAGTTATTATTCAAAAGCATGATTTACTTTCTTATTTTCAATAAAACCTGAAATAATATGAACTGTGTGCTTATAAGTGAAAAGCTAGACTGATAGTGTAACAGGTTACTATGTGGTTACTATGAGCCAAGAAAAGTGAGGGGAAAAAATTGCTCCTGGAAAATTTCTAGCATGAAGTTTTTCAATACAAGAGGCACACTAAGAAAGGGTAGCTATAAAATGGAAAAGAATCATGTAGGACTAGACCAAACTTTATGTTATAGTGAAAAGAACCACATATCAAGAATTAGAAAATCTGAGTTAAAGTCCAGATTTTACTACTTTGCAGCTATTTGACTTTGGATAAGTCATCCCACTGCTTTGATCTCAGCTTCCTCATCCATAAAATAAAAGGAGCTGAACTATCAAACATTCTTAACATTTTTTATGCCATGTACCTCTTTGGCAATTTGGTGAATCTAAGGGACCCATTCCCAAAATAATGTTTTTAAATTTGAATATTAAAAT
Organism: Vombatus ursinus; assembly: GCF_900497805.2. Lineage (NCBI taxonomy): Eukaryota > Metazoa > Chordata > Mammalia > Diprotodontia > Vombatidae > Vombatus > Vombatus ursinus. Next base: position 13,408,110 of record NW_020954583.1, read on the forward strand.
GCATAGATTATAGAGGAAACCAATTTTATTTAAATGCATTTAACAAAATATTATTTAAAATATGTTCATGGCCCCCAGATTAAGAAGCCCTGGTAGACAATCTCTTAGTCTTTTGCTATATCAAAAGTTCTATAATTCTTTGATTCTAAGCTCAGGTATGGATGGGATGGGAGGTGAAGAGAGAGAAAATGAGAAATGTAGAATTTAATAAACAGAGAACATAAAACAAGAATGATAGAAGGAAAAGAAGATGAAGGTGAATGGAAAGACAGATTGAGTATCTTAGGCAATCCAGAGGCCTGTTAACTATTTGCAAGAACAACAAAATGTTTTAAAGTGTATTACTAGTCACTAATTTTTTTAATTAATTAATTTATTTTTAGTTTTCAACATTCACTTCCACAAGATTTTGAGTTCCAAATTTTCTCCCTATCTCATCCCTCCCCCCACCCCAAGACAGTATGTATTCTGAATATCCCTTCCCCTAATCTGCCTTCCCTTCTATCACCCCTCTCCCCCCTCTCTAATTCCCTTCCCCTTCTATTTCCTTGTAAGGCAGGATAGATTTCTATACCCCATTGCCTGTATATCTTATTTCCTAGTTGCACGTGAAAACAATTTTTAACACTTGTTTTTAAAACTTTGGGTTCCAAATTCTCTCCCTTCCTCCCTCCCCACCCACCCTCATTGAGGAGGCAAGCAACTCAATACAGGTTATACATGTAGTCACTAAATTTTTAATGGAAATTTACACATTGCAAAATATAGAAATGCAATTCCAGCAAAGGACACAATTGATCTGGGCCTAGAGTTAGGAGGACAAGTTAAAATCCAGCCACAGACACTTTCTATATGTCAGACCCTGGTCAAGTCATGTAACCTTTATTTGCCTCAGTTCCTTCATCTGTAAAATAGGGATAATAGCATCTACTTCCCAAGGTTGTTGTAAGGATAAAATGAGTTAATAATTGTAAAGTGCTTGGCACATAGTAACTTGTAGATAAATGTTAGCTTTATTATTATTATTATTACACTTTATAACCCAAAGAAAAGTTCCTGAGCTATATTTGAAATATTCTATTAATTTTCCCCCAACTCTTGACATTTCAAATTTATATAGTAATCAAATTTTGAAAAATTAAGATTTAAGATTTAATTTTAGCATGTTACACAGGAGTGATTTACTATATACTCTTGTGTATTTATCTGTTTTCACATTCTATAGAATACTTTCTTTGTACATATTTTGTCTAAAGTAATTTAAGCCCTTCTAAATTAAAGTTAAAATGTTATACATCTGCTTATTTCACCAACCAAATGATTTTCGAGATAAATCTTGAAGAAAACGATTACATTCAAATTAAAATATTTGTTTTGGGTAGAGCTATGATTTTAAGATATATCATGAATCTGCTCAGGCTGCCTAAGTCACATGGTTTGATTAAGGTTTGATACTGATATGTTTGGACATGGTTTACAATTTAATTTCACTACAGAATGAACACTGAATCAAAGAAGTTATTCACATAGGACTGACAGTCTCTGTTTGAAGATTACCTCTGGCCATACTATGACATTTCATTAAAAAAAAACTAAACAGTAAAAACAAGAAAAAAAAAAAGAATTACAAAGGCAAAAACTGCAATGCTTGCTAATTGTTGTTAGGAAGTATTGTATCAGTCTGAAACAGTGTGCTACAATGGATATAACAGTGATAATAATTCATATTACCTGGTGCTTTCCTCACAACATCCCAGAGGGAGAGGTTGTGCAAGCAATAGTATCTTTAGTTTATAGATTTTCAGAGAATTTAAATGACTTTCCTATAGTTAAACATCTATTATGTTTTACAGCCAGAACTTGAACTCACATCTCCTGATTCTAATGTCCAACATTCTTTCCATTACACTATATAAAAGGAATTAAAATGGGGTTATATTGTTCAACTAAAATTTCCAAAATGAATACCCACACATATACATATGCATAAACATAATCATATACATACACATACATATATATGCATACACATACATATGGATGTACACACATATACATACACACATATGTGTGAGTGTGTATATATATATCTATATATAAATATATAGATATATATAGATATATAGATATACATACACATGTGTATCCCTAAAGAACAGGAAGGAAAATAGTGTCCTTGACCAAAATAGGGAATTCTTAAGGAAGGATAGAGGAGGGAGAAAATCATCAGTTTTAGCTTGGAATTGTTTAGTCTGAGATTTCTATAGGACATTTAGTTTATGGGACAGAAACTTAAGTAAGAGATTAGGATTAGATGTAAATAGTTATCTTTATAGAGATTACACTTAAACCCATGGGAATTTATGTGAATCCTCAAGGGAGGGAGTGTAGAGAGAAAGAAGAGAAAGGACTCAAAATAGATATTTGGAGTACACCCACATTTGTTAGAATGATATGAATAATGAGACAACAAAGAGAATGAGAAGGATTGCTCAGGCAGGAAGGAGAAGAATCATAACAGAATATTTTCACAAATCAGGGAGTATATTCAACAAGTAGGAGCACTTCTGCTGAAGATAGAGGATGACTGGTAAATTAAAATGCTAGCAATTGTTACATTCCCATTTGGTGTCTCACCAGCTGTACCTAAAGATTTAGCAAGCAGCTCTATCCATGGGGTGGCATAATGTGGGGAGGGAGAGGGGATCTGTCCATAGGGCAACATGGTAAGGACAGGGGGATAATATATACATTTTTATTTTCAACTTATTTTAAATAGATTGAAAAATATACCACAGTGGCCTCTGTTGGTTCCCAGTATGCTACATGATGAAGTAGAAATGACACTAGGAAAGCAGATATTGGAAAAACAGTTGACCTAGGCTAAGTCCATACTGAAGGTAACATAATTTCAACAGCATTGAGATTGAATCTCAGAGGAGATAAAGCCAAAGACTTCCAAAAAATAAAATAAAAAATCCACTCATAAATAGTAGTGGAGAATGTTAACAGGAAGAACTTTAGTGGTATCATGACATAGAGTTTTAGGAGTATAGCCCCAAAGAGCAAACATAGAACCCAAGTTAGCATCTTTTAACTGGGTACTCAATCGTAGAGTAACTGTTCAATCTGGGAGGTTGTCCCAGGTGAGCAATTATGAAGAGTTAATTATAATGAAGGGTTGTGAGTCAGGAAGACTTGGGTTCAACGTTGTTCTCTGATTTACATTGCCTTGGTGACCCTAGTATCCTCTCATGATCATAGTAGTTTCCTTACTAGCAGTTCCCTATGGTAACAAAATCACAGGTCTGGAGAAAAATAAAGGTTCTCATTAGTGAGATCAAAATGATATTGAGTGCTCTTACTGTAAATTAAACTACTTTGAGTCAGCTCAGAAGTGTAATGGAGAGCTCTACAGGCTACCAAATGTGAAGTCTGACTCCCCCCCAAATACATTTTTAAAATTTGCATTCCTATTACACTGCTTATTGCTTGAAATCTTGAAATAACACTGCTAGCTGGGCACTGATTATTCACTACTCTGTATGTACCCAAATGATTCTTATTAGATGAGTGTCTTGATTCTTCTCTTTAACCTCAGGAAGATTTGGAAAAATAATAGATTGTTAACTCTCTATTTGAGGGAAGAATTGAGGAATACTTCTTTTGGTGACTGGTTACAACATTAGATTTTAAATGGCTTTCAAACTAAGCAAGGAGCAAAACACTGGCTATTTCAATTATATCATAAAGCAGACTCCTCTGGGTGTGATGCAGTCAGCCTAGGTTGAGGTGCAATGCCTCATGATGTCAAACTGTCCATGATTTTCTCTCCTTTATCTTGGCCACACTTCCAAGATGTCCGCATTCCAAAGGCAAATGGTTGGGTTCCATGAATAATATATTAAGTACCATGGCCTTTGAAATTTCTGCTGTCAGGCAAATGTCTAAAGTAAGATTAAATCTTGCAAAGTCTTTGTTTTCAATTATGTTTGAAAAATGAAGCTGGTAAGTTATTTTGGGTTTTGTTTTTTTTTATTTTTTTATTGTTCTTACTCAAATATTTCTTCTCTTTCTCCATTGGAGACAATCTCTTATTCATTCCTTTAAATAAGTTTATGTTGTTAATAATGTCAAGAACTAGAAATCTAAATGGTGGTTTAATGTCCCAGGGAATATCTATATTGGTTGTGAAGCAACAAAATGTCTTTTCTTTGCACGACTGAAAATAAAGGTTTCTTTGCTTTTGTAATAGAGCCATGAGTAAAGTAAGGGAAGTACCATTTTCTCTGTGCATTAGGGTTCTCTTTGTTCTTATGAGAGCTCTAATTACTTAAAAACAATTCACTTAATCAGCGTGGCAAAGGCAATATATCACATTGTTTTCCATGTTAAACAGATAATCACTAGTTTGAGACAATAAAATTAAATGTTTTTAGCTTTATTAAATGTAGGGGACAAGTGGAGAGCAAGAAGGTAGCAAAATATTCTTAAAAGTGGGTTAGTACAGTTATTATGTCAACATATATTTGAACCAGATTATCTGGACATAGTGTGAAAAAAATTACCACAGGAAAAATGCCATAACTGAATTAATCATGATCATTTTCAAGGAATAGGAAATAGCCTACTTTATTTTAACTTTCCCTGATACCATGATTTATGAACTCATGTAATGTATTTACATCTTATTCAGAAGTCTGAGCTTTCATGATATTTGGGTTTTTCATTAGAAATGTATTTGGGAATTGAAGAAGCAGCACAGTATAGGGAAAAGAGTACTTCATTTAGAATCAGAGAGCCTAGTTTCTTATCCCTACTTTGCCACTTACTACCTAGGTAATGCTAGTTAAACCATTTAACCTCTTGAAGGTTTTATCCATTTCTATAAAATGAAGGGGTTGTACTAAATTATTTCTTTGTCCTTTCCAGCTCTTAAACTACGAAATATGAACAGAGTTTCACTCATATATCAACAAATGTGTGTTTTTTTTTTAAATTTCTTCTATTTGATTGTCTAGATCACTGATCTCTGAACTTTTGAGGCAAATAGGTGCAGTAGTGAACAGTGCTGAATCAGGAATCAAGGAGACATGAGTTCAAATCTAGTCTCAGACATTCACTAACTGGCTGACCCTGGACACGTCTCTCTCACCTTCAATTCCCTCATTTGTAAAATTGGGGTATAATAACTTTTACCTCCCAGGGTTGTTGTGAGGATAAAACAGTACATGTGTGAAGTGTTTTGTAAACCTTAAGTAACTATATAAACAAGTATGGTCGACAAGTATGGTCAAAGTATATGGAATAGCAACTCATGCCTCTCATACTGAAAGGTCACTGATGTTTTCTAAAGATGCAATTGTGCCATCTCCCCCTGCCATTGGATTCATAATCTCCACTGGAAACTATCATTCAGCTCATAATCTCTGCTATCATTTGCTGCTCCACTAGACTTGTACTCTCTACAGACACAGCTGAGCTATAATCTTCACCTACTCCAGTATTTGGCTCGGCTAAAACTGGTCATGTCCTTCTCAGGCAAGAGCATGTGTTGCATGTTCTTTTATCTTGAATAAAGCAGAGGAGTAGTGAAAAACAAAGTATCCCTATCTTGTTCTTTCAGTGGCTTAGGTAGTAACTATTCTCTTCTCTTTAGCAGGTGACCATTAGTCCCAATATAATAATATTTTTGAGATTTTATTTAATAGGTGTTTATCACCAAAAAGTTATTTTCTCAAAGAAAATATGCATGACATATGAACATGAATCTTACTTCCAGAGTCTCTCTGGAAGTAAAAAATATCCTATCCTTGCAATCACTCTCATTGCACAGCCCTGGGGAGATGGCTACTTCCCAAGCTTCTGGCCCACAGACCCAGGGGGAATCAGGTGGCTGATCAATGGGGGATTGCAGAGATCTCTTTGCTGGTGCAAGATTCTCTTGCTTTGCCTATGCTTTGATCTGGGTCATAGTTCTGGGTGTGGCAGAGGCAAAATTTGTCATTTGGGGGGGAAAAAGTTAGATTTTTATAAGTTAAATTGGGGTTCTCCTGTATTTTCATTTTGCTATTTCTATCAGGTTGAAGTTTGCCCTCTGTTCCTCTTACTTCCAGGCATTTTTCTTGCAGGACTTCCTGGAATATGTCATTGAAGTTTTTTGTTTCATTATATTTTACTTTGTTTTTCCTGAGAGGTCAATAGATTACAGATTGTCTCACTAGACTCTGCCTTAAGGTTAGTTGTTTTGATTGCAAGGTTAGGATTTTTTTTTTTTAGATTTCACTATCTTTTGGTTTTTGTTGTTCCACATCTGATTTTTGTGGTCCAGACCTGCAATTCTCTTTTTCAATATCCATTTTTACTAATATTTTCTCCTGTTAGATTCTTGTTATATCAAAAACAATTGTTTAGAATTAAGAGAGGTCAGTATTCTCAAAACCTAGAAGGAGTGACTGAATATTCAGAAAGATAAAGTGATAGTTCTGCCAAATGCAACAGAAGTTTCAGAGGAGAGGGAGGAGCCAAGATGGCAGAGTAAAAGCAGTGACTTGCTTGAGCTCTCCTCCAAATGCCTCCAAATACCTTTTAAAAATGGCTCCAAACAAATTCTAAAGCAGCAGAAACCAGAAAAAGACAGAGTGAAATAAATTTCCAGCCCAAGACAGCCTGGATTGTTGATCAGAAATGTATATCGCACCAGGCAGGAATGCAGTTTGGCATGAGAGTGCAGGCAAAACAGGCCTCAGTGAACCTGGAGCAGGCCCCAGAGGACCCAATCATGGGCAGCTGTGGAGGTTTCCAGCCTTCTCAACCCATGAATGCCAAAGACAATTTAGAAGGTTGGTAGGAAAAGTTTGTGACTGTGGTGAGAGAGAATCACGGTCACAAGCCCCAGTCCCTGTGCACAGCCCTGGGGCAATGGCTACTTCCCAAGCTTCTGGCCCACAGACTGAGGGGGAATCAGGTGGCTGATCAGAAGGGGATTGCAGGGATCTCTTTGCTGGTGCAAGATTCTCTTGCTTTGCCCATGCTTTGATCTAGGTCATAGTTATGGGTGTGACAGTCCTGGAGTGAGGAGGAGTGTAGGCATGGTGGAGGTTGTAGTGGTGGTGGAGAGGAAATCCTCCTCACAGTTCCAAGGCAGAAAAGAGGGCTTGTGGTTACTCATAGACCACAGTACAGGCCAGGAAAGGAATAAACAACTCACCCCTTGTCATACCACCTTGGAAGAACTGAAAATTTACAGGTCCCTAGAAGTATCTCTAAAAATAGCTTCACAAAACCCCTAAAGCTTGGGACAGTACATTCTCCACACTGGAAGCAGACCCCTACCTTACCAAAGTGTTTATAACTCAAGTAATTGGCTGGGATCAAGAGCAAACCTCACAAAAAATGTCAGACAACAGAATTTTACTTTGATGACAAAGAAGATCAAAACATACAACCAGAAGAAGACAACAAAGCCAAAGGTCCTACATAAAAAGCTCCAAGAAAAATATGAATCAGTCTCAGGCCATGGAAGAGCTCAAAAAAAGATTTTGAAAAGTAAGAGAAGTAGAGGAAAAAGTGGGAAGAGAAATGAGAGTGATGCAAGAAAAATCATGAAAAACAAGTCAACAGCTTGCTAAAGGAGACCCAAAAAAATACTGAAGAAAATAACACCTTAAAAAAATAGCCTAACCCAAATGGCAAAAAAAAGATCCAAAAAGCCAATGAGGAGAAGAATGCCTTCAAAAGCAAAATTGGCCAAATGGAAAAGGAAGTACAAAAGCTTACTGAAGAAAATACTTCCTTAAAAATTAGTATGGAGCAATTGGAAGTAGTGACTTTATGAGAAATCAAGACATGATAAAAAAAATCCAAAAGAATGAAAAAATAGAAAGCAATGTGAAATATCTCATTGGAAAAACAACTGACCTGGAAAATAGATCCAGGAGAGAGAATTTAAAAATTATTGGATTATCTGGAAGCCATGATCAAAAAAAGATCCTAGACATCATCTTTCAAGAAATGATCAAGGAAAACTGCCCTTATGTTTTAGAACCAGAGGGCAAAATAAAAATTGAAAGAATTCACCCATCACCTCCTGAAAGAGATCCCCAAAGGAAAACTCCTAGGAATATTGTAGTCAAATCCAAGAGTTCCCAGGTCATGAAGAAAATATTACAAGCAGCCAGAAAGAAACAATTCAAGTACTGTGGAAACACAATCAGGATAACAAAAGATTTAGCAACTTCTACATGAAGGGACTGGAGGACTTAGAATATAATATTCTGGAGGGCAAAAGGGATAGGATTACAACCAAGAATCACCTACCCAGCAAAACTGAGTATAATCCTTCAGGGGGAAAAATGTTCATTCAGTGAAATAGAGAACTTTCAAGCATTCTTGATGAAAAGGCCAGAGCTGAATAGAAAACTTGACTTTCAAATACAAGACTCAAGTGAAACATGAAGAAGTAAACAGGAAAGAGAAATCATAAGAGACTTATTAAGATTGAACTGTTTGCATTCCTGCATGGAAAGATGATATTTATAACTCATGAAACCTTTGTCAGTATTAGGGTAGTTGGAGGGAATAAAATTATATGTATGTAGATAGATAGCTAGGTAGGTAGGTAGGTAGATAGATAGATAGAGGACCTAGGGTGAGTTGAAGATAGGGTGACTTGAAGATGAAGGGGTGATATCTGGAGAATAAAATTAAGGGGTGAGAGAGGATTATACTGGGAGAAGGAGGAAGGTAAAGGTAGAATGGGGTAAATTATCTCACATAAAATAGATAAGAAAAGGCTTTTATGGTGGAGGGGAAGTGGGAGAAGGTGAGAGGGAATGAATGAATCTTATTCTCATTGGATTTGGCTTAAGGAGGGGATAACATACACATTCAATTGGGTATAAAATAAATAATTTGTTTGAAAAAAGGAAGCTCCAGAGGACAACTGATAAAAGACCATTGGACTTCTTAGGAGATCATTGCTGACCTTAGAGTCAATTTCAGTCAAGTGAGGAGTGCTGAACACAGATTGCATTGGAGTGAGGAGCAAGAGGAGAGGAAATAAGGATCAATAAAGTAGGCAATATTGTTTGGTTTTGTGCTGTTTTCTCTCAGGTATTTACTTAGGGGGTAGATGATATACAGGACAATAGCTTGAAAGGATAGGAGTGTCAAGTGAAAGTATTTAATGATGGACTAGTTCTGAATATGTTTGTTCTAAACAATTATATCATTTGTTATTTTGTACTCTTCCCCCAAAGCTCTTATTTCTAATTCTGTATTTTCCTTTAACTATTTTATTGATCCTTTAAAAATTACTCTGGAGATTCTAGTGCCTCCATTTCTGTAAGACTAGTTGTATTTGCAGAACTGTTCCCTTCTTCTAAAGATAAATCATTTTTTTTACTACATTGTTTGAAAAATTCTTTAGTGCTCACTCATTTCTTTAGTCTTTTTACTCTATTTTCCTGAAAAGGTTTCCCTATACATATTTCTTTCCTTTTTTGTCACTATTCTTTTACTCTACTTGTAGTATCTTTCTGTGTTTTAAGATGATGGAGAACTGAGTGTAGACACAAACATTAACAGCCATCTTGCCAGAAATTTGTTATTCTGATTTTCTCATCACTGCTATGGTTGCAATATGCTTAATTTAAAGGCAGTCTTGTTGAGGGAAGATACTTTTTTCCCCAGGATGTGCTACTTGATTAAGTAGCTTTTGATTCTTTTTAGGATTGTGGGTAGAGAAAGAAGATAAAACCAGAAGGCACTTTTTTCAAAGGATTAATTGGAGACAGTTATTAGGCACAAGGAAAAATTAACTAGTCTCTTTCATAGCATAAAATTGTTTATAAGCCCTTGGTCAAAGAAAAGGAAAACAAATAATAGAGAGATACTGCCTTTCTCTTATGTTCTCTGAACCTACTGGAGTTCTCCAGTCCAGCTACAAGAATTTTAGATGAAGTTGTATGATAAAGTGGAAACAAGACTGAATCTGTAGGTTTTTTTTAATTTGGAAAGACAAAATTAGTAAAAAAAAAAAAATCTTGGTTTTATCACTTACTATATGTATCACCCTGGACAAATTTATCCAATACTTTTTCGTGACAAAAAAAAAAGTATTGTCTTTTCTACAATACCCTACTGATGTACTTTTAGCAAGATATACCTTACATTCATATAGAATTTTCCAATGGTTTTTTATTGTTATTTTAAGGATGAAATTCACTAAAGCATCTCTTACCTGTTATCAAATCAATCTACTTTATCCGTGATTGCATTTACTGTCATCTCCTCTGATAGTTCTGTTCCTTAATTACACCCCTTCTTTAACCTTTGATCTCTTCCTGCATATAAAGTCATTCCCTCCTGTATATAAACATGTTCAGATCTAGCCCATCCTTAAAAACTTTCAATTGACACTCCTATTCCTTCAAGCTGTTTCCCCATATTTCATCTAAAACAGCACAAAACCAAATTATCTACATTATTGGCCCTCATTTCCTCTTTTCTTGCTCTTTACTACCCTGCAATCAGTGTTCAAGACTACTCACTTGACTGAAATTGACAGCAATGTCAGCAATAATCTCCTCAGAAATCCAATGTCATTTTAACAGTCTTCCTCACTGACTTCTGTAGTATTTGATAGAATTACCACTTTATCTTCCTGAGTATTCACTCACTCCTTCTAAGTTTTGAGAATATTGCTCTCTCTTCATTCTCTGTCCCTTCTAGTCCCTCTTTCCCAATCATATTTCCATAAACTATCATTGATAACTTCCCCCTCCCTAACCATTAGTGTTCCCCAAAGCTCTTTCTTATGCCCTCTTTAATGGTTAAATAAAAAATATTTAATCACCCTTAACCAGGTGTAAGGGCTCATTTCCCTGGGATAAGACTATTTTAAATAGCAACATTCTTCAAGCAATGTCCAGGATATTTTCCCCACCAAAGGCAAAATTATATAATCATTGGTATTTATATCCTTCTCTGACTATATTATTCATTTTTCTTGCCAAAATGACTTAGTTAATTATGGTTTATCATCTAAGAAAATGTAATTAAAATTTCTGAAATGTTCTGGCATTATGCTGACAAGTTAAAAAGGTGGCATCCATGAAAGAGTATTATGCTTTAGAAGGCATATGTTGTTGAGGGAGAAATTTAAAGGAGGAGTGAATTTTATCAATAATGCCATTTTTTTCACCAATTAGGCCCAGCCATACACAACTTCCCCAAGTTAAAGACAAAAGTGATTGTGCATAGCAGTAAGACAATTCTAAACAAAGAATTTTAGATCTGAAGAAGAATCTTAGAGAAAATTTAGTTCTATATGTTCATACAATCGTAAATTTAGAGCTGAAAGGGGCCTTAAAGACAATTAAGTTCAACTCCTTCATTTTATAGATGAGCCACAGAGATGATAAGAATCTTCCCCATAGTCACTTAGCCAGTTTGTGTCTGAGGTAGCATTTTAATCTGGGTCTTTCCTCAGTTCAAGTTCATTACTTGATGCTGCTTCTGGTTTAATTTACAGATGGTGAAAATGAGATCCAAAGAGGAAACTAACATTCGTGTGTTCCTTAACTGTAGCATAAAAGCCAAAGGGGAATAAGAGGAGGGAATAAATATTTACATAATGCCTACAATGTAAAATACATGGGAGAGTACCTGTGAAGACAAGGTCAGAAACTATATGAACACAATTATAAAATACTTTTCACACAAATATTGTGACATCTAAACCAAGACTGATAGAAAGGAGGACAGCTTGGGGGAGATGGTGATCAGAAGTAAATCATATGTGAGAAGGGACAGGGCAGGGGTAAGAAAGAGAAAGGGATAAAAGAGGGAAAAAGCATGGAATGAAATGACATGATTAGTTATCATAACAATAAATGTGGGTAGAATAACTCACTAATAAAATAGAAGCAGATAGAAGAATGGATTAAATACTAGAATCCTACAATATATTGTTTATAAGAAACACATTTAAAGCACAGAGACACACACAGAGTAAAGGTAAGGGGCTAGAGCAGAATATATCATGCTTTAACTGGAACATTGGAAAAATATTAATTGTTCATGGGTAGACTGAGCCAATATAATAAAAATGATGATTGTATCTAAATTAATATTTTTATTCAGTGCCATACCAAACTACCAAAAATATTTTTATAGAACTATAAAAAAAATAACAAATTCTTCTGGAAGGACAAAAGATCAAGTATTTCAAGGGGAAATGAATGAAAAATAAATTGTGAAAGAATGTGGTCCAGTCTTACCAGATTTCAAATTGTATTATAAAGCAGTAATTCTCAAAACAGTCTGGTATTGGCTAAGAAATAGAGTGGTAGATCAGTGGAATAGATTAGGTACACATTAAATTATAGTAAATGACTGTAGTAATCTAGTCTATGATCAACCCAAAGATCCAAGGTTTTGGAACAAAAGCTCATTGTTGAACAAAAACTGCCAGGAAAATTGGAAAACAGTATGGCAGAAACTAGATATAGACCAACATCTCACACAGTATACCAAGATAAAGTTAAACTGAGTGCATGATTTACACATAAAGGGTGATATCATAAGCAAATTAGGAGAGTGTGGAATAGTTTGTCAGCTTTATGGGTAAGGGAAGAATTAGGAACCAAGAAAATATAGGGAACATTACAAAACGTAAAATAGATGATTTTGATTTTATAAAATTAGAAAGTTTTTGCACTAACAAAACCATTGTAACCAAGATTAGCAGGAAGCAGAAAACCGGGAAACAATTGTTACAGCAAGTGACTCCAATAAAGGCCTCATTTCTCAAATATATAGAGAACTGAGTAAACATTTATAAAAAAATACACATCAGTCCCTGATTGATAAATGGTCAAAAGATATGAACAGGCAGTTTTCAGACAAGAAAATCAAAGCTATCTATTGTCATATAAAAAGAATGTTCTAAATCACTATTAATTAGAGAAATGCAAATTAAAACAACTCTGAGATTCCACCTTTACACCTATTAGATTGACTAATATGACAAAAAAGGAAAATTACAAATGTTGGAGGGGATATGGGAAAACTGAGACACTAATGAATTCATGGTGGAGCTGTGAACTGATCCAACCATTGTAGAGAGGAATTTGGAATTATGCCAAATGGGCTATAAAGCTGTGCATACCCTTTGATCCAGCAATACCACTGCTAGATTCATATAGCCAAAGACATCAAAAAAGGGGGAAAGAACCTATTTGTACAAAAATTATTTACAGCAGCTCTTTTTGTAGTGGCTAACAATTGGAAATTGAGAGAATGCCCATCAATTGGGGAATGACTGAACAAGCTATGGTATATGATTGTGATGGAATATTATTATGCCATAAGAAATGAGGAGGATGGTTTCAGTAAAAACCCAGAAAGGCTTGTGTGAAGTGATGCAAAATGAAGTCAGCAGAAACAGAAGAATGCTGTACACAGTAACAGAGCTATTATACGATGAAGAACTGTGAATAACTTAGTTATTCTCCACAAGACAATGATCCAAGACAATTCCAAAACACTCATAATTAAGAATGGGATCTGCCTACAGAGAAAGAACTGATGCTATCTGAATACAGACTGGAGCATGCTATTTATTTTTCATTCTTATTCTTTTTTTTTTAATCTGAGTCTTCTTGTACAAAATAACTAATGTGGAAATGTTTTACATGATTTCACATGGATAATCTATTTTGGATTGCTTAACATCTCAGGGAAGGGAAAGGAAAGGGTAGGAAGGAGGGATAGAATTTGGAACTCAAAACTTTAAAAAATGTTTTTAAAATGCCTTAACATGTAATTGGGGACAAAATAAAATATCATATATGCGTGTGTGTGCATATATATACATATATATGTGTGTATATATGTATATATATATATATGTTTATGTGTATACCATAGGTGAGCATGTGTATATGTATATGTGTATATATATGCATACATGCACACATATATACTTATATGTATGTGTATGTATGTATGTGTGTGTATATATATCACCTTGTTATATAGCTAGAACATTGTAGAATCTGAAAATATGAATGACATTATCAAGTCCACACAGTGACCATACTAAGTACAACAAATCTTCATCTACTTGTCTGCCTCACAAATTCTCACCAGGTTATGTACTGCATATAGGTTTAGTTTCATAAACAGCTATCTCACCTACAGATATTTAAGAGTTTTGTGAAGGGGCTGGAGCCAAATATTTTAAGTAACTCCCCCATATACCCAGGAAATCCAACCCCTCAAGCAATTGGGTTAAAACATATATGTATAAAGCAATCATGAAAGTTACATGGAAAATGGTCCAATGAGAAATCATTATCAGCTCTCACTCCCTTTAAGCTTAATCCAGGTGGTTGTTCTAACTTGTTCATCCTTCATTCTTTTAAGGGAACCAATGGCATCATGGGGTGATATCCTGACTTATGGGTAAGAGGAATGAAGTTTTAAAGGCTAGAGTCAGATGAAACCGTAGCTCAGAAAAATTATTAACCAAGCAAAGATTATCAAATTTGATTGGGACTAGGAGGCATAGGCAAGATTGTGTGAGAGGCTTCAATTGCTGTTAAATGAATAGCTTGACTAGTTGAAAGATTTTGTTAGTTACAGAGGTGGAGAACAAATATTACCTATTAATGTCTTTTTTTAATAGAGACAGGGAGGTTCTTAGAACATATGATATTCACATATTGAAAACAAACTCTGGATCAATAAAATTAAAGACAATATGGATAAATAACATTATTTAAATGAACAATTCAGTAGGGCTGAGTAATTTATCTTTTAACATTATGATTAACATTTTTTGGGTCAAAGTTCTGAGGTCTTTCAAAGTTGTTTCCCCTCACATTATTATTATATAGCCATTATATAATTTTTCTACTATGTTCTGTTCATACTTGGCTTTGCATGTTTCTCTGAATCTGTCATATTCATCATTTTATATGAAATTAAAATTTCTTTAGATTCATATATCCCACTTTGTTTAGCCATTCTCCATTTGATGGACACTCATTTTTTCCAACTTTTTCTATAACAAAAATGCTTTGCAAATATTTTTGTGAATAATTTCTTCTCATAATTATTTTTTTTCTATGGGCATGATCTGTATCCCTGTCACAAAAAAAAATAAAGCATTGCATTGTATGATCTATAGGAATAGGAATTCAATTTCACTGGTATAAAGGACACCAAGAAAAGGAATTACTTTGTTGTTAATGCTGGTCAGTACTTTCTCTATAATTTATAATCTTAGAGATTGCCAAGGACACTGAGTTGTCAAATCAAATCAACAAGAATTTATTAATCATCTATTATGAGCCAAACATTATGCTGTTTATTGAGGCTACAAAACAGACTGGAACCCCCCCAAAAAAACAGTCCTTACTCTCAAGGAACTCATAATCTATAAAGATGATACAAATAACTATGTGTATGTATGAATGAATACATGTACACAATATATTATCTTATATGTATAGTACACATATATATGCATATACATGTTTGTATGTGTATATATACATGTATGTATGTGTAGATGTGCATGTATGTATGTGTGTACATGTATATATGTGTGTATATACATATATATATATATACACATATGGCATTGGTTCCCTTTAAAAAAATGAAGGGTAAACAGGTCAGAACAACCACCTGGATTAAGCTTAAAGGAAGTGAGAGCTGATAATGATTTCTCATTGGACCATCTTCCATGTAACTTTCATGGTTGCTTTATATCTATATGTTTTAACCCAATTGCTTGAAATGTGGTTGGATTTGCTGGGTATAGGAGACACAGAGACAGAGACAGAGAGAGACAGAGAGAGACACACACAGAGAGAGATACAGAGAGAGAGTTACTTATATATATACTTATATGTATATATATACTTATATATGTATATATAAGTATATATATATACATACAGAGACAGAGAGAGACAGAGAGAGATAGAGAGAGAGCAAGCTGGGGGAAGGGAAGGCACTAGCAGTAAGGGAAATTGGAAAAGGATTCTTATAGAATGTAGGATTTAAGCTGGTACTTGAAGGTAACCAGAAGAGATGGCGATGAAGAGAAAAAGCATTCCAAATATAGAAGACAGGGGAAAAGCATCACATCAAGAGATGGAGTATATTGTTGAAAAAAAAAGCAAAAAACCCATTAGATTGCAAGAGTATGTGGGCAGGGTTTAGGGTGCGAGGAAGGTAAGGTATGAGGAGACTATAAAGTTAGGAAAGAGAAAGGTTATGAAAGGCTTTAAAAACAAAAGAGAGATTTTTATATTTGATCCTGGCCATAATAGGGATGACATGGTTAGACTCGTGCCTTAGGATGATCAATTTGATGGATGAGTGGAGGATAGATTGAAGGTGGAGAGGTTTTGATTTGTCCAGGTTTTAAGCATCAGAGGTGGGACATACAGCTCTCTACACACTATGCCATTCTTCCTCTCTGGTCTGTATCATATATACAATTCATTATGCAAATAATGAATAATAAATAAGATGAACCATGTGTGTGCATAGAGAAAATTCAATATATTAAATATTACTAAGATTTTGTAGGACAGGAATCTTGACTCTGTGACATAAAGGTCCTAAAAATGAAATATTAAAGAAACAAAAAAAATTATATTCCCAAAAAAGAATGGAACTGTATGAAGGGTTTAAGGTTGATATACTGACCATCATACATTTGGGTGAGGAGGAGGATGTGTAAAGAAGATTGGAAGCAAGAATGAGTAACTGAGGGGTATTTTGAAAAGGTAGAACAGCTGTAAGAATAGTGTCAAAATTATAAAACTGAGAATGTGATGAATCAAACTTTTAAAAATATATTTTGGTGTCGACACTAAGATAAAAAAAAAGTTAAGTGCTCAGAGTAGCAGGGATGATGATAATAGGCAATAGAGAAAAAGCAGGACCACTTCACTGGTACTTCCTTTCTGCTTTCTCCCATATGCAGAATAATATTGAAACTAGGAAAGATAAAATTTTTAAAATGGTTATGAGGTGGTAACATTAAAAATGAGTAAGGGAAGACAAGAAATAACCTAGCTACCTTCAATGAATTCAAGTTATCACATCTAAATGAATTACTTCCAAGTTTCTGAAATGAATGTGATTTTATTAAGTGATTCTGAAATGTGTGTTACTGTAAATGTATATGACTGAAACTGCTCTCAGTGATATTTCAAACATCTTAGAGAATGGGATGTAGAAGATACTTCAGAGATTTGACATATCTGCTCATTTGACAGATGAGGAGCTGTGGAAGAGAGAGCTTTGTCCAAAGATATATATAGTAAGTTAGTGGCAGACCTCAAACCTGAACCAAGGGTTTTAGGAAGAGTTGGGAAAGGAAGGACCATATCTTCAGGACAGAAGGAAGTCCTAGATGTAGAACTGAAAGGATACATAGAGATAATGTATACCAAATCCTTCATTTTACAGATGAAGAAACATAGGCTGAGAGAATTTAAGGGACTTGCCCAGTGTCACACAGGCAGTAGGTAACAGAACTTGGATTCAAATCCAGGTTGCTTCCATTATTCTAGAATTTATGGTATCAGAAGCAAGGAATCATAAATTGAACAATTTTGGCCAGAATCTATTTGTTCATTCAGCAAATGTAAAGTTCCTATTAAAAGTAAGATGCTTTGCTAGAAAACTAGGGAGGTACATATATAAAAAGAAATATCTTCCCTCAAGAAGCTTATAAGAGTCATTAGACAGTAAATGATTATCCATGCAAAAGAGAATGTGATCAGTGCATAAAAGTTTGGAGCAATTGTTGTAAAATTTGTGAGGAAGATTAGATAAAACTTTATGGTCAGGAGGGGTCATTAAGCAATGTTATGAACCAAGAGATAGAAGTGAGAAAGTGCAGAATATATTCAAGGTATACCAAGTGGTACAGTTTGCTAAGAGCCTAGCATATGTAAGGAGGAAGAGCAAAAGATAAGACTTTCAATCAAGGTAGGATGGAGTTAGATTATGGAGGCCCTTGAATACGAAGCCAGGAGTTTATCTGGTAGTCAATGGGAAGCAACTGAAGGGTTTTGAAGTGAAGAATGATGTGGGCAGAGATATACATCAGAAATCATTATAACAATGGTCATTTATATAGTGCTTTTTGTATATTATCTAATTTCGTCTTTATAGCAACCTTGTGGGGGGAGGTTGATGTGTAAATATTGCCAAATTTCAAAAAAAAAGAAAGGTATACTCTTGAGACTATATTTCAGTGAATCTGCCTTTGATTATAGACACGTTTTTGAAGTAATTTCTTAATGTTTAAATAAGGACTTCAAAAAAAAAAAACAAGTTACATTGTTCTCATCTCATTACTCTCTCAGACAGGGTTACTATTCTGTTTGAGTGGGAAATTCCATGGACTCGATTTATATATAAATTGCAGGAAAATGTTTTGTATTGTGTACAAAACACATAGATGTGGTCCATCTCGTAGTACACTTAGGTAGATTCAGAACTGATTGAATGACTCATCTTAAAGAATAGTGTTTAATGGCTCAAGTCAGATTGGAGGGAGTTGTCCAACACAATGCACCAGATGTGTCCCTTGGCCATCTGCTGCTAAAAATTTGTATACAAGACTTGGATGAAGGAATGCATAGCATGTTTATCAAAATGATAGGTAACACAAAGTTGAGAATAATTAAGATGTTGGATAATAAAAGACCCAGCTATTTCTACAGGCTAGAATAACAGGTGGGACTTAATGTGAACTTTAATAGAGATAAATTGGGAACAAAAATTTAACTGGCCAAATTCAAGATAGAAACCAACAGGGCATAGAAAAATGATCAAAGGGCTTTAGTGGATTGTAAATTCAATGAGTCAACACCGAAGCATGACAATCAAAAGGATAATGAATTTGTAACAGGAGCTGGTGAGCAAGCAGTAATCTTAGGTAAACAGTGCAAATTATTCTTTATATGTTGAATTTTCATAACTTTATGTTGGTAGACAATTTTGTGATTTTTTTTTGCCTAAAATGATAGATGATAGACTCTATTGGGTCACGATATATTACTTCCTGTATGATTTCTTATATAGCACTGGATAAACAAGTGAAAAGAAGATGCTTATGCATCTCCATATAGACATATAGAAAGTGGAAGGAGAAAGGGAAAATAAAAGGGAAGGGATGAATAGGAGAGAAGGAAGAACTAGAAAAGGTAAAGGAGAAGAAAAAGGAGGAGGCTAATAGAAGGGAGGGCAGATTGAGGGAGGTGGTGGTCGAAAGCAAAACTCTACTGAGGTGGGAAAGGGAGAAAAGAGAGAGAAAAAATACACTGGGGATGGGAAATAGGATGGAGAGGAAGACACAGATAGTAATCATAACTGTGAATGTGAATGGGATGAACTCTCCCAAAAAATGGAAGCAGATAGCAGAGTGGATTAATAACCACAATTCTACAATACGTTGTTTACAAGAAACACATTTGAAGCAGAGGAATATACACAAAGTCACTGACAAGGCTGAGGTTGTAGTCTTTGCTGCAGGGGAAAGCGAGATTGGTGGATCGATAAAATACAAGAGTTCTGAGTTGGATCAAAGCTAAAATCTGATGGATGTCCACACTAAAACCAGAACTAATATGATATGCCCCTGTAAATATAGGGACACCAGGTTGTCTAAATAGGAACCAACTGTCCCAGGTAAGAAAAATGGATCCAGTTAAAGCTGCTGTGTTGATCAATACTTCTATGATTTGTTGTTTAATCTACTCATTCTTTAGGATAAGATTATTTAGTTTCCAATTAATTTTTAGCCTATCATTCCTATTACATGTAATTTTTTATTGCATCATGATATGAAAATGATGTATTTAAAATTTCTGCCATTCTGCATTGGATTGTGAGGTTTTTATGACCTAGTACATGGTCAATTTTTGTATAGGTGCCATGTACTTTCAAAAAAAAAAGGGTATATTCCTTTCTGTCCACATTCAGTTTTCTCCAGAGGTCAACTATATTTAAATTTTCTAAAATTCCATTCATCTCCTTCTTTCTTGTTTATTTTGTGATTAGATTTATCTAGTTCTGAGAGGGGAAGGTTGAGGTCCCTCGCTAGTATAGTTTTGCTGTCTATTTCTGCCTATATCTCCCTTAACTTCTGCTTTAAGAATTTGGATGCTATACCATATGGTGTATATATGTTCAGTAATGATATTACTTCATTGTCTATGGTAACTTCTAGCAGGATGTAGTTTCCTTCCTTCTCTCTTTTAATTAGATCTATTTTTGCTTTTGCTTTGTCTGAGATCAGAATTGCTACCCCAGTTTGTTTGTTTGTTTGTTTTTTTACTTCAGCTGAAGCACAATATATTCTGCTCCAGCATTTTCACTTTACCTTATGTATATTCCTCTGCTTCAAATGTGTTTCTTGTAAACTACATATTGTAGAATTGTGGTTATTAATCCACTCTGCTATCTGCTTCCATTTTATGGGATAGTTCATCCCATTCACATTCACAGTTATGATTACTGTCTGTGTCTTCCTCTCCATCCTATTTCCCATCCCCAGTGTATTTTTTCTCTCTCTTTTCTCCCTTTCCCACCTCAGTAGAGTTTTGCTTTCGACCACCACCTCCCTCAATCTGCCCTCCCTTCTATTAGCCCCCTCCTTTTTCTTCTCCTTTACCTTTTCTAGTTCTTCCTTCTCTTCTATTCATCCCTTCCCTTTTATTTTCCCTTTCTCCTTCCACTTTCTATATGTTAAATTAGATTTCTATATCAACCTAATTATATTATTCCCTCTGAACAAAATTTGATGAGAATAAGGTCCAAAAAATGCTCATCTCCCTTCCTTCTTTCCCTCTACTATATTACATTTTTGTGCATTTTCATGCGATGTAGTGTACCCTTGTCTGCCTCTTCCTTTCCTCTTCTCCCAGTATAATCATTTTTCAACACTTAATTAGACTTTTTGCCATCATAACAAAGTCAACTTATACCCATGCCCTCTTTCTAAGTATACCCCCTTCTAAATGTCATAATAACATTACAGTTCTCAAGAGTTACAAGTGTTGTGGGGTAACTAAGTGGTGCAGTGAATAAAGCACTGGCCCTGAAGTCAGGAGGACCTGAGTTCAAATCCAGCCTCAGACCAAACACTTGACACTTATTAGCTGTGTGACCCTGGACAACTCACAACCCTAATTACCTAAAATTTTTTTTTTAAAAAGTGTTACGAGTGTCATCTTCCCTTATATGGATATAAACAGTTTGCCCTTATTAATAACACACTGCTGTTTTTCTTTCCTGTTTGCCTTTTCAATACCCTTCTTGAGTCTTGTATTTGTAGGTCAAATTTTCTGTTGAGCTCTGGTCTTTACATGAGGAAGATTTGAAAGTCTCCTATTTAGTTGAATGTCCATCTACTCCCCTGAAAGAATGTGCTCAGTTTTGCTGGATAGTTGATCCTTGGTTGTAATCCAAGCTCCTTTGCCTTATGGAATATTGTATTCCACACCCTCAGATTTCTTCATGTAGAAACTGCAAGGTGCTGTGTAATCCTGACTGTGGTTCTGTGATTTTTAAATTTTATTTCTGGCTGCTTGTAGTATTTTCTCTTTGATCTGGTAATTTTGGAATTTGCTGCAATATTCCTTGGCATGTTCAATTTGGGATCTCTTTCAGTAGGTGATGGGTGGAGTCTTTCCATGATTAATTTACCCTCTGGTTCTAGAACCTCAGGGCAATTTTCTTTGATGATTTCCTAAAGGATGTTGTCCAGGCTCTTTTTATCATCATGATTTTCAGGTAGACCCACAGTTTTTAAATTGTCTCTCTTTTATCTATTTTCCAGGTCAGTTGTTTTACCAATGAGGTATTTTATGTTTTCTTGTACTTTTTCATTCTTTTGTTTCTGTTCGACTGATTCATACTCTTTCATAGAATCATTAGCTTCCTGTTGCCCCATTCTAATTTTTAATGAGTTGTTTTATTCCTAGATTTTGTACCTCCTTTTCCATTTGGCCCATTTTATTTTTTAAGGAGTTCTTCTCTGCAGTTTTTTTTGTACCTCCTTTTCCATTTGACCAATTCTACTTTTTAAGGACTTATTTTCTAAAGTTAATTTTTGTCCTTCCTTTTCCAAGCTGTTGACTCTCTCTTGCATACTTCTCATTTCTTTTCCAAATTTTTCTTCTACATCTCTTATTTAACTTTTAGAATCCTACTTGAACTCTTCCACGAAGGACTTTTGGACTTGAGACTAGTTCATATTCCCCTTTGAGGTTTCAGATGTGGGTATATTGTTAATGTTGTCTTCTTCTGAATTTGTACCTTAATCTTCCCTTTCCCCACAATAAAAATCTATGGTCATTGTCCATTTCTGCTTTTTGTTCATGGTATTTGCCTATCTCCTGACTTAAAAAAAAAAGCTGAGGTCTCCTGCTAGAGCAAAGGGTTCACTTACCCAAGCTTCTTTCCTCCTCACCTGGGCCTTGCACTTGAATGTTTGGCTCCTGCTCACTCGCACCTTGCACAGGGATGTTTCACTGCTGGTGGATGTCTGTTGGCCTGGAGCTTTGCCTCCTGGAGTTGCGCTTCCCAGAGTTGTGCTTAGGCATCAGTTATTTGACTGCTGGAGAATGTGGTTGCCTATAGTGGTTTTTCAAACTGGTGTCTACTGGTTCCCCTGCCTTTATTGAGGCTCTTGGGTGGTTCCATTGTTGGCATTTGCCTGCTCCACCAACCTGGGTCTCAGGATCTCTCCCTGGTATGCTGAGGTGGGGATTGCTCCTGGTTTTCTGGGATGCCACCTGTCCTGTACTGCTCCCCCCTCCTCAGAACGAGAGAGGCATTTCCCATAAATCCCCCAAGCTTCCTGGGCTATGAGACTGCTGTGTCCCATCTTTGTGCTAGCTCAGGGTTTTTCCTGGTTGATATTTTCTGTGCTTTCAGAGGTCAATAAGGGAGGGTGAGAGAGACTTACTTCTTACTCCATCATCTTCTGTGTTATCAATATTGACATCAAGTTTATGAATGGCCACTAAACTTCCAGCCTAGGTGAGATAAGGTGATATCAAAAAGAAAGAAAGAAAGAAAGAAAGAAAGAAAGAAAGAAAGAAAGAAACACTGAACAAAAATGAGTCACACTTTTTATGTCAAGCTTCTGTTTGAGTGAGAGGGACAATGATATAAGGGCAGAAGCCTTGTGCCCTCTCCATCTAAGACTTATAAATATGACTTATAAATATGGTCCTCTCTTCTTTAACTCTTTGCATTTATTCTGTCCTACTTTGGGATGAATGAGTATTGTTGACAACTATGACTTGATAGCTTTGAAAGTTCAGAATGATAGGTCACTGGAAGTCCAGGATCCAGACTCTATGCTAGGCTTTGCCAGCCATCCCAGAGTCAAGGCCCTGAGGAATGACTTAAGGGATACAGCCTAGTGATAGCTTAGAAATAGACTCATCAAGCTGCCATGCTGCATTTGGAAATGACACTAGTAAGGCTAATATTATGTAAAACCTTAAGTTTGAGCTCACTATCCCCAGGGCTTGAGGTTGAATAGGTGAGAGTGTATACCTCACCTAACCCTAGCATTAGGGAGAAATGTTTGTGTTTCTATTCTTAGTATGCCTTTGAAGCAAATATTCTTTGGTAAAGTTAATTGAGACTGTGTTTAAATGGAACTAAGATACTAATTACTTCTGGCTAAAACTGAGGGGAATACACCAGAATGGGGTTTGAGGTAATTATAGTAGAGAAGAATCACCATGAAACATTAAGGTCACCCTTGTCTGAAAAAAAGTTAATCTTGAGTATTGCTGCACATTAATAAGCTACTTTAATAGATATAGACATATTACATCTACCAGAAGCCCAAGTCCTATGTTCATAAAGACTAGGTTCAATATTGAGGACTTCTCAAAAATATCAACTTGTGCTCTCACCCCAGTTTTCCCTTAGATTTTCAATATTTTACTAGTGTGTTCCTACCTAGAGTTTCCTCTGAGAATTTCAAAATATGGCTTGTATATGATTTTCTTCAGATGTGGGTCAAAGGACCTTCAGTTAGCATCCAGCCAACATATATTTCAGACAAAGGGCAACTGCTATTTCATCCTTTGGAAAATGTAAAGCAACATAAAGGACTTACAGTAGACCACAAGTAGTCAATATGATGCTTATTTCTTCCCTGATGAGTCTGTTCTCTCCCCCATTTCCTACCCCCACCATGAACCTAGATAACCCTCCCTTTGGACTACATCCAGTTTGGCAATCATTTCTGGATGAGTTAAAATGAAGGTTTCTTCTATATAGTCATATGTAGATTCTATTTTAATTTTAACAATTTAAACTATTGTGGGCCCTGAATTCAAGAAATTACATTCTACTTGGATTTTTCTTTTGTTTTAAATAGTCCTATGCAATTTCCATCTATTTTCATATCTTTGACCTCTTCTCATCTCTTCCAAGTCCATTGTTTTTATGGTATATATTTCCTATGTTCTTTCCATTTTTCTTTTTACTTTGTTGTACCATGTCTTGTATAGAAAAGGTGAGCAAATAGCATTGCTTAATTTATTAAATAACAAATATAAATTGCTTTTGCCCTTTTTCCTATTCACCCTTAAAAACTCAATTCCAATGCAACCTCCAGAAACATTTTGTTAGTCTCCTCAGTCTATAATGATCTGTTCCTTGAGGTTTCACATAACATTTTTGTTGCAGCTCTCCATGATACTTAACATGTAACATGTATAATAGTCATCTTGGTTTTTTACTAGATGGTAAGCTACTTAAGGGAAGGGATCATGTCGATTAATCCTAATTATTTGTAAATTTTGTATTTGTGAATTTGCAAGTATCCAAGAAGATGTAGATCACATATCAAGGAATGTCAGTCAAAATTGCAGAATCACAACAAATATATGGAAATAAAAGGATGAATAATGACATATTGAAAGTTCTAAACCCAGAAGTAATTTATACTATAAAGCTCAGCTTAATCACACAGGATTCCAAATACTTTAAAGAGAATCAATGGCCACCAATCAAACCTCTTATAAGAACCAGAGTTGCAATGCTAATGCAGTAGATACAGAAACCTGGAACATGACTTATTGGTTAGAACAGAACACTATTTTCCTGCTTCATGACAAAAGAGTTCAAAATGAATCTTGAGTACTCTTTTGGGAGAAGGGAGAGGTGCAATCTGTATTAGATTTAGGATAATCATGATCAATAATGGTGTGTCTCCCCATCTTTAATTATCTTGTTAATTTTGTTTTTAAGTTTTGGAGTTTTGTTTCTTTCTTTGTGTCACCTTCATGGTGTCCTTTGAGTATTTTTTTCCCTCCCAAGACTGCACTACCTCCCTTACTGGCCTTGCTGATTGGATTATCATTGAAAACTTAACAAGAATTTGTTAAAGTTTAACCTGTTGCTCATTTTTTGTGTTCAAGAGTTTGCTTTCTCTTAATATATGGAAAACAGGGCGGTTCATGTGATGGACTTAGTAGGCAAGGTTCATAGATGATATCAATACTTTGATTGGTTAGTGTCAGCAAGTTTCCTTACTGATCACAGGTAACTGGGCAAAATCATACACTCTTGTGAAGCAAAGATTAATAAAGGAATGAGTGTCAAATAATAGGTTCAATCAGATCAGCTGGAACAACTGTAATAGAGGAAAAGGAAAAAGGCAAGTCAGTCAGGTTAGAGGCAGAGGAGTCAGAGAGTAATCTCAAATTGAAGTAATCATGGAATTGTGTGCAATCCTATGGATGAGATATTACTTAGTGAAGTGAAACAATGCTCATAAGCATCAAAGGTGGTTTGCTCCTAGCTGACCAAGCCTTCAATGGTTGGCTTCAATTTGAGGCAAATCACTGGATAATAACTTTTTGCTATTAGTATCAAAAAGAAAACCATGTCTGATATAATTTGGGTTTGATAAAAGAGTTCTATATGTCCAGTTACACCTTTCATTGTGAATCCTGAGGCCAGTGGGTAAGGTTCTGTAACAGATGACTTCTTTATCAGTGTTTTTATTCCCAGTGGGTTAAACATTTCCCAAGGCAGGGTCTGGGACCTAGAGAAAAGGTATCAAGCAAACTATTTTGCATGGCAGTCACAGTTCCACTCAACTCTAACCAAAGATTTTCCTACCTTGCTTTACTTACAATCAACATTTTCATTATGTTTCCAGCCTTGTTTCATCTAATTCTTACAATTTACAAAAAAAAAAAGGAAACAAACAAATAAAACTTTCCACTCTTCTGAATGCCTGAATTTTTGTTTCTTCATTCACCATTTCTGCAAACAGAAAGATGTCTTAAATCTATCTCTAGGTGATTTACAAGTGCTCATCTGCTTACTCAGCATGGATGTTATTATGTTCTATGTTAGTCATAATGTTTGAAGGGCAGTAACCAGCAGTTATGCTAGATCACATCATAGTGAGATAGGAAGTCTTCACATATATCATAATCATAATGCTTATCCTAAAGAAAAAGGAAACAGAGTCTTCGGACTAGTCAAAATTTTGGGGGGGTAGTCCTACTGGCCCTAGAAACCTCCTGAGAAGACATCAAATGATGGAACCAGTAACATAATTGATTTTTGCTTTATATTCTGGGAAACCACATCATAAGATCTAAAAGTAGAATGAACTTTCATCATTATTGTGTTCATCTGTTATAATATTTTATGTCATTATTGCTGATTTTTTGCCTTTATACTGCCTGTGTTTTGATCCACTCTACTATCCACTTCTGTTTTGTGGGTGAATTCATCCCATTCATATTCACAGTTATGGTTACCAACAGTGTATTTCCCTCCATCCTATACTTCCTCCTGTTTGTCTTCTCTCTCTTTCTCTCCTTACAACCTTTCCCTCCTCATCAGTATTTTGCTTCTGTCTACCATGTACCCTGATTTTCCCTCCCTTCTGTCAGATCTTACCCCACCCCTTTTCTTGATCTCCTCTCTTCCTACTTCCCAATCAGCTAAGATAAATTTCTATATTTAACTGATTCTGTATATGATTCCCTTTATGAGCCAATACTGATGAGAGTAAGGTTCAAGCAATGCTCCTCATCCACCCTTCCATTTTCCCCTCCATTGTAATAGGTCTTTTGTGCCTCTTCATGTGAAATGATTTACCCCATTGTACCTCTCCCTTCCTTTTACACCTATTGTACTCTTCTTTCTCATCCCTTGATTTTTAAAATTTGTTTAATATTTTATTTTCCCTAGTTACATGTAAAAACAATTTTAACATGTATTTTCAATTTTGAGTTCCAAATTATCTCCCTTCCTCTTTCCCCATGCCCGTCATTGAGAAGGCAAGCTATTCAATATAGGTCATACATCTGTAGTCATGCAAAACATTTCCATAATAGTCATGTTGTGAAAGAAGACCTAGAAATAAAAAAAATTCAAGAAAAATAAATAAAGTTAAAAAAAACAACTATGCTTCGACCTATATTCCCTATATGATCAGTTCTCTGTCGGGGAATAGATAGCATTTTTTCATCATAAGTTCTTCAGAGTTGTCTTGGATCATTGTATTGCTGAGAATAGCTAAGTAATTCACAGCTGATCATCTTACAATATTGCTGTTACTTTTTACATAGTACATTTCACTTTGTATCACCTCATGTTTTTCCACATTTTTTGAGAGCATCCTGCTCATCATTTCTTATAGCACAGTAGTATTCCACCACAATCACATAGCACAATTTGTTAAGCCATTCCCCAATTGATAGCCATGCCCCAATTTTCAATTATTTGCTCCCAGAAAAGAGCTATTATAAGTATTTTTGTACATGTAAGTCCTTTTCCTTTTTGTTTTTTATTTTTTTTGGGACACAGACCTAGTAGTGGTATTGCTAGGTCAATGGGTACAAATGTTTTTATAGTCCTTTGGGGGTAGTTCCAAATTGTTCTACAGAGTGATTGAATCAATTCACAATTCCACCAACAGGACATTAATGTCTCACTTTCCCCACAACCCCTTTAACTTTTGCTATTTTCCTTTTTTGTCCTATTTGCCAATGTAATAGCTATGAGGCAGTACCTCAGGACTGTTTTAATTTGCATTTCTCCAATCAATAGTGAATTAGAGCATTTTTTTCATATGGTCATAGATAACTTGACTATCTGAAAACTGTTCCTATCTTTTGATCATTATCAACTAGGGAGTGGCTCTTATGTTTATAGATTTGACTCAGTTTTCTATATGCATGAGAAATGAGTCCTTTAACAAACAAACTTGATTCAGAATTTTTTCAGTTATTATTGCTAAATGTATTTCCCTCCATCCTATCCTCCCCATTTTATTCTACACTCTCTCTCTTTTCACCCTGTCCCTCCTCAAAAGTGTTTTGTTCTGATGACACCTACCCCTTCTTTCATTCCCACCATCTCTTATCCTTCTATCCTCCCATTTCCTTACAGAGTAAGATAAATTCTATAACCAATTGAATGTGAATGTTATTCCTACTTTGAGCCAATTCTGATGAGAATAAGATTCACTCACTCTCCCTCACCTCCCCCTTCTTCCCCTTCACTATAAAAGATTTTTCTTGCTTCTTTTGGGTGAGGTAATTTATCCCATTCTACCTCTCCCTTTCTGTTTCTTCCAGTACTCTCTTCTTTCAACCCTTAATTTTATTTTTCTTAGATATCATCCCTTCATATTCAACTCACACCTTTGTTCCCTCTCCCTCCTTCTCCTCCTCCTCCTCCTCTCTCTCTCTATATATATGCATATATACACACATATATGTATGTATATATATACACACACACACACATACACATATACATATGTATGTATGTATACATTCTATCTACCCTGATAATGAGAAAGCTCTTATGAGTTACAAGTATCATCAAGAAACTGTTTAATCTTATTAAGTCCTTTGTGATTTCCCTTTTCTGTTTAACTTTTCATGCTTCTCTTGAGTCTTGTATTTAAAAGTCAAACTTCCTATTCAGCTCTGGTCTTTTCAGCAAGAATGCTTGAAAGTTCTCTATGTCATTGAATGGCCATCTTTTCCTCTGAAGGATTATACTCAAATTTTTTGGGTAGGTGATTTTTGGTTGTAATCCTAATTCCTTTGCCTCCAGAATATCATATTCCAAGCCCTCCAATCCTTTAATGTAGAAGCTGCTAAATCTTGTGTTATCATGACTGTGGCTCTATGATACTTGAATTATTTCTTTTTGGTTGCTTACAATATTCTTGTCTTGGGAGCTCAGGAATTTGGTTATCATATTACTGGCAGTTTTCATTTTAAGATCTCTTTCAGGAGTTGATCAATGAATTCTTTCAATTTCTATCTTA
The DNA here is from genome assembly GCF_900497805.2 of Vombatus ursinus. Classification (NCBI taxonomy): domain Eukaryota; kingdom Metazoa; phylum Chordata; class Mammalia; order Diprotodontia; family Vombatidae; genus Vombatus; species Vombatus ursinus. The sequence continues at coordinate 13,437,499 of NW_020954583.1, forward strand.
GCCTCTGGTTCTAGAAAATCAGGCAAGTATTCCTTGATAATTTCTTGAAAGATGATGTCTAGGTTCTTTTTTATCATGGCTTTCAGGTAGTCTAAAAATCCTTAAGTTATCTCTCCTGGATTTATTTTCCAAGTCAGTGGTTTTCCAATGAAATAGTTCACATTGTCATCTTTTTATATCTTTTTTGTTTTGTTTTGTTTCTTGATTTCTTATAAAGTCATTAGCTTCCATTTGCTCAATTCTAATTTTTAAGGATTTTTTTCTTATTTTTAAACAATTTATTTAAATATTTTTAGTTTTCAACATTCATTTCCACAAAATTTTAAGTTCCAAATTTTCTCCCCATCTCATCCCTCCTCCCACCCCAAGATGGCATACATTCTGAAAACCCCTTCTCCTAATCTGCCCTCCCTTCTATCTCTCCCTCCCTCTCTTATCCCCTTCCCCTTCAATTTTCCTGTAGGGCAGGATAGATTTCTATACCCCATTTCCTGTATATCTTATTTCCCAGTTGCATGTGGAAAATATATATATTTTTAACTTTAGATTTTGAAACTTTGGGTTCCAAATTTTCTATTCTTATTATTCTATTCCCTCTTTGACCCTGTCCCTCCTGCCCTCCCCTCTCATCCTCCTGCTCTCTTGTCCCCAGGTAAGATAGATTTCTATACCCAATTGAGTGTGTATGTTATTCTCTCCTTAAGCCAAATCCAATGAGAATAAGATTCACTCATTCCTTCTCACCTTCTCCCACTTCCCCTCCACCATAAAAGCCTTTTCTTGTCTGTTTTATGTGAGATAATTTACCTCATTCTACCTCTCCCTTTCTCCTTCTCTCAGTATAATCCTCTCTCACCCCTTAATTTTATTCTCCAGATATCACTCCTTCATCTTCAATTCACCCTGTGCTCTCTATTTATCTATCTATATATCTATTTATCTATATCTATATCTATACATATATACATACATATATTTTTTCCTCCAACTACTCTAATACTGACAAAGGACTCATGAGTTTTGAAAAACATCTTTCCATGCAGAATGTAAAGAGTTCAACCTTAATGTCTCTCATTATTTCTTTTTCCTGTTTACCTCTTCATGCTTCTCCTGAGTCTTGTATCTGAAAGTCAAATTTTTTATTCAACTCTGGTCTTTTCATCAAGAATGCTTGAAAGTCCTCTATTTCACTGAATGACCATTTTTCCCCTTGTAGGATTATACTCAGTTTTGCTGGGTAGATGATTCTTTGTTGTAATCTTATTTCCTTTGCCCTCCAGAATATTATATTCCATGCCCTCCAACCCCTTAATGTAGAAGCTACTAAATCTTGTGTTATCCTGATTGTGTTTTCACAATACTTGTGTTTCACAATACTTTCACAATACTTTCACAATACTTGTGTTTTCACAATACTTGAATTGTTTCTTTCTGGCTGCCTGAAATATTTTCTCTTTGACCTGAGAACTCTGGAATTTGGCTACAATGTTCCTAGGAGTTTTCCTTTGGGGATCTCTTTCAGGAGGTGATCAGTGAATTGTTTCAATTTCTATTTTGCTCTCTGGTTCTACAATATCAGGGCAGTTTTCCTTGATAACGTCTTAAAAGATGATGTCTAGGCTCTTTTTTTGATCATGGCTTTCAGATAGCCAAATAATTGTTAAGTTCTCTCTCCTGGATCTATTTTCCAGATAGTTGTTTTTCCAATGGGATATTGCACATTGTTTTCTATTTTTTTTTTTCATTTTTTTGGATTTGTTTTACAGTGTCTTGATTTCTCATAAAGTCACTAGCTTCCAATTGCTCTATTCTAATTTTTAAGGAAGTATTTTCTTCAGTAAGCCTTTGGACTTCCTTTTCCATTTGGCCAATTTTGCTTTTGAAGGCATTCTTCTCCTCATTGGCTTTTTGGACCTCTTTTGCCATTTGGGTTGGGTTATTTTTTATGGCGTTATTTTCTTCAGTATTTTTTTAGGTCTCCTTTAGCAGTCTGTTGACTTGTTTTTCATGATTTTCTTGCATCACTCTCAGTTTTTCCTCTGTTTCTCTTACTTGCTTCTCAAAATCCTTTTTGAGGTCTTCCATCACCTCAATTCATATTTTTCTTAGAGGCTTTGGATGTAGGAGCTTTGGCTTTGTTGTCTTCTTCTGGTTGAATGTTTTGATCTTCTTTGTCACCAAAGTAAGATTCTATGTTCTGACTCTTTTTGCACTGTTTGCTCATGATCCCAGCCAATTACTTGAGTTATAAACTCTTTGTTAAGGTAAGGGTCTGCTTTCGGTGTGGAGAATGTACTGTCCCAAGCTTTGGAGGTTTTGTGCAGCTGTTTTCAGAGATACTTCTAGGGACCTGTAAATTTTCAGTTCTTCCAAGGTGTTATGATCAAGGGCAAGGTGTTTACTCCTTTCCTGGCTTGTGCTGTGGTCTATGATTGCCCACAAGCACTCTTTGCTGTCTTGGAACTGTGAGGAGGATTCTCTCTCCACGGTCGCTACAAGCTCCACCACGCCTGCACTCCTCCTCACCCCAGGACTGCCACACCCAGAACTATGACCCAGATCAAAGCATGGGCAAAGCAAGAGAATCTTTCACCAGCAAAGAAATCCCTGCAATCCTCTGATCAGCCACCTGATTCCCCCTCAGTCTGTGGGCTGGAAGCTTGGGAAGCAGCCACCACCCCAGGGCATACACAGGGACTGGGGCTGTGACCATGCTTCTCTCTCACTGCAGACACAGACTTTTCCTACTGACCTTCTAAGGTGTCTTTCACATTCATGGGTTGAGAAGGCTGGAAACCACCACAGCTGCCAGCAGTTCAGTCCTCTGAGGCCTGCTCCAGGTTTGCTGAGGCCTGTGAGCCCATGCTGAACTGTGCTCCTCTCCTAGCCTGGTGCAATATACCTTTCAGATCAAACCTCCAGGTTGTCTTGGCCTAGAAATTTAGAAATTATTTTCTTCAGTGAGCTTTTGTACCTCCTTTTCCATTTGGCCAATTTTACTTTTTAAGGAGTTATTTTTTTTTCTTCAGTGAATTTTTGTGATCTTGGTTATTGTTTTTTGACTGTGTGTTTCTAGCTTCCTTGTCACCTTATAACACTCTATGGTCAGAATTTTTTTCTGTTCTTTGCTCATTTTCCCACTCTTTTACTTGACTTTTTACTCTTTGTTAATATTTGGCTCTGCTTACAAGGTGGAGAGTGCATTGTCACAAGCTTTAGGGGGTCTGTACAGCTATTTTCAGAGATATTTCTAGCATCTGGAAGTTTTCAGTTCTTCCAAGGTGGTATGATCTAAGAAGAGGTATTTACTACTCTCCTGGCCTGTGCTCTGGTCTGTAAGTAACCACAAGCATTCTTTTTCTGCCCTGGAATTATGACAAGGGCCCCTGCTACACTGTGGCTACACCTCTGGTGTACTAGTGCTCCAGCTCACCCTGGGACTGACACCCAGGACTGTAACACTGATCTGAGTATGGGTAAAGCAACAAAGTCCTGTCTCAGTGGTAACAAAGAGATCCCTGTAGTCTCCTTCTGACCAGTTGTTTCATCACCTTATCATCTGTGGGCTCAGAGCTCAAGAATAGCCACTACTGATTCAATGGTTTCCAAGGCCTACTCCTTTTTGCTGGGGCCTGTTCTGTGCTTGTGTGGCCGGTGCTAGGCTGTGCTCCATTCTCACCCAGGAGCAGCAGATCTTTCCTGCTGACCTTCTAAGTTTTCTTTGCCATCTGTGAGCTGAGAAGTCTAGAAATTGCCACTACTTCCAATGATTCAGTCTCCTTGAGGCCTGCCTCTGGTTTGCTGGGGCCCTGTCTGTGTTGGCATGGCTTGTGCTGGACTGTGCTCTTCTCTCACCCTGCTGAAACAGACTTTTCCTGCCAAACTTCTAAGTTGTCTTGGGTTGAAAATTTGTTTCACTCCATCTGTTTGTGTGTTCTGCCACTCTAGAATTTGTTTAGAGTCATTATTTAAAGTTATTTGAGAGTTTTGGGAGGAGAGCTCAAGAGAGTCCATGCCTTTACTCCCCCATCTTGACTCTGCCCCAACAGTAACTCTTGAAGACCGTCTCTCCTTACTTTTTATGTCATTCCCTCAAGTTTGCTTTATACCCATACCTTCTGTCTATGCATATTCCTTCTAGCTGTACTATTAGTGATACAATTTTTAAGAATTACAAATATCATCTTCCTTTCTAGGGATGTAAATAGTTTAACTCTGTTAAATCTCTTATATTTTCTTTTCCCTTTTTCCCTGTTTATGCTTCTCTTGGCTCTTGGTTTGAGAGGTCAAATTTTTGGTTTAGTTCTGATTTTCTCCTTATGGAAGTTTGAAATCCTTCTATTTCATTGAATAGCCATTTTTTCTCTTGATGTATTATGCTTATTTTGTTGGTAAATGATTCTTGGTTGTAGTCCTAGTTCCTTTCCCCTCCAGAATATCATATTCCATGTCCTTCATCCTTTAATGTTGCAGCTGCCAAGTCCTGTGTAATCTTGATTGTGACTCTGTGATATTTAAATTGTTTCTTTCTGGCCATTTGCAGTATTTTTTCCTTGACTTGATAGTTCTGAAATTTGGCTATAACATTTCTTGAAATTTTTATTTGGGGATTTCTTTCCTGGGGTGATAAGTGGATTTTCTCAATGCCCTCTGGTTCCAGGACATCAAGGCAGTTTTCCTTGATAATTTCTTGACAGATGCTATTCACGTCCTCCTTTTGATTATGGCTTTCAGGTAGTCTAATGATTTTAATGTTGTCTCTCCTGCATCTGTTTTCCAGGTCAGTTGTTATTCCCATGAAGTATTTTATATTTTCTTCCATTTTTTTATTCTTTTGAATTTGTTTGATTGACTCTTGATGTCTCATAGTGTCATTAACTTCCACTTCCCTAATTCTAATTTTAAGGTTCTGTTTTTCTCAATTAGCTTTTGTACTTTCATTTCCATTTGGTCAATTGTACTCTTTAAGGAGTTGTTTTCTTCAGTGAATTTTTGGCCTATTCCGTTTGGCTAATTCTACTTTTTAAGCTGTTTTCCAAGGTGTTGATTCATAATTCTCTTGCATCACTCTCATTTCTTTTCCCATTTTTTTTCTTCTACCTCTGTTACATGATTTTAAGCTCCTTTTTGAGCTCTTATATGAATTCTTTCAGGGCTTAAGACCACTTCCAATTTTTCTTTGGGGTTTTGCCCATAAGTGTTTTGATACTGTTGTCCTCTCCTGAGTTTGTTCTTGATCTTTCTTGTCACCATAACTTTATATGATCGGATTCTTGTTGTTGTTGCTGTTGCTCATATTTTTTCTTTTGACTTTTTCCTTTCTTTTAAATTTGAACTCAGCACCCAGGGTGGAAGAGCCACTGTCTCAGGCTTCTTATGCTAGTAGCTGCAGGCCCTGGCTGTTTACCTAGTACTGCACTGATGTTGCCATGAGGCCCCAGGGTACCCTTGTGTCTTAAGCTGTGCTGAGAGAGTGAAGTGGGAGGGTGGCTGGTGTTCCTGGCAGCCTGTAGGGGTATGAAAGCTTACCTGGAGCTAAACTAGGGTCCTATTGGTGGTTTCTGGAATGTGCTGAAACCCAGTGGAGTGTTTCTACATTTCCTGGGCCTACACTGAAGCACATGAAGGTCTGGCTGCTAAAGAATGCTTGTTGCCTGGGGCTATGCTGAAATATATGGTGGTTCTCTGATCTGGAGTCTCCCATTTTCCCTCCCTAAGCTAAAGAACAGAGAGGGTCCTGGTGTTGACATTTGCCTGCTCCACTGCAGTACAACTTGGAATCTCTCGCTGGTTTGCTGAGATGAGGTTTGCTGCTGGCTTGCTGGGTCAATTCTTGTCCAAGAATGTGCTCCTTTTTTACCCAAGTGAGACAAATCTTTCTTGGTGATCTTCCTTGCCAAGTTCCTTGGGCTAAAACATTGTTTCCCCCATTTTTTGCTCATTCTGCTATTCCAGGATTTGTTTTGGGATATTATTTTATGTTTGTTTGGAGGTGAATACAGGAGAGTTACAGAGATTTACTGCTTACTCTGCCATCTTGATTCCCAGAAGTCCTCTACTTATGTAATTTTAAAGCTACTACTCTCTCTGAATATTCCCTGGCTCCTAGCTCCTTTCCTGATCTTTATGCATTGCTTTGTCTTCACTTCAAATGTATATAAATATAGTAGTAGTAGTAGTAGTAGTAGTAGTAGTAGTAGTAGTAGTAGTAGCAGTAGCAGTAGTAGTGGTGGTAGTGGTACTATTCTTCCTCCTGAACATTAAGAAGAAGAAGAGAAAGAAGACAAAGAAGAAAACAAGGAAGAAGAGGAGGAAAAGGAGGATAAATATGATGATGAATAGCATTAATGATAGAGAGTAGTAATAGTAATAAGTGATCATATTCACACAATGTCAGAATTTATAGCAGTATTTCATTTGAATCTGTACCCAACTATCTAAGTCAGGTGGGAGAGCTAATACAAGCCTCATTTTACATGTGAGAAATTTGAGAGAGATAAAATAGAGATAATGTTGGTTAATGAGAATAAAGGAATAAGTTTCCAGGCCCAGAACTTGAGGAGCAACAAAGGACTTAACCATGATGTTGGTTAGTAAACTTAGCCTATTACTATGAGTTATTCAGATATTAAAAATTTGACTCGAATAGGGTTTCCTCTCTACCAGCTCTAAGTACCAAATTCTTTTTGGGGGAGTCCCAAACATTTAAGTCGCTACTATATGTCTTTAAGACCATCTAATTTTTGAGGGGAACAGGGATGCTAACCAGAAGGTGAAGAATTGATTCTCTCGAGGTTATTAAGTTAATTTCCCTTCTGGGTGTAGTCCATAGGGAGTATAATCTAGGTCCACAACATGAGTGGGGGGGTGGGAGTGAGAAAGATAAAAGAGTCATTGGAGGATAAATATCATTAATCACAGTGTTTTCCAGTCATTCATGTACATGAGCAAAGAACAAAAATAATTTGAGCAACCCAACATGTCCCTCTTCCCAGTTGAGGTTGGAAAGGTAAACCTTGCTGGCTTAACTCTCATACTATAAATAAGTGTCCTTTTTGTGTTCTAGCTATGTTACTTTTTTTTTGCATTTTTGTACTTTTTTTGTTGTTGATTTTGCTGTTTGAAATGGTCCACAAGCATAGTGCTCAAGTGCTTTCTTGTGTTCCTAAGTTTAAGAAAGCTGTGATGTCCAGATGTACAAGTGAGGTACTTTTAGAGAAAATGCCTGTGCTAAGCTTCATCCATACATAAGTTATAATGGTATTGGCTGTAAGTTTAATGTTAATGAATCAACAATATGATACATCCAGAAAAAGGAAGGTGAAATTCACCCATTCAAACATGGGGCTGCTCGAAAAAGTGCTAAAGTAAATGTTATGATCAGAGACTCATAAGAACCTGACTCTACATTCCTTCAGTAGTAAGGATTTAGAATTTACTAATTCACTGGAGAAGGCAATGTTATAGACCACAACTACCTCAAATGACAAAAAAAAAAACTGTTTTTCCCCAGCGCCTTGTAAAATTTTGTGCGAGGAGTAAGTTTTATATTGCATCACATTGTGCTGTACTAAACCATACTATACTGTACTGTGTTGTGTTATGCTACATTTTTATTGTATTTTATTACCTTATGATGTACTACATTGTGTCATGAGAAGCAGTGTTACAAAGTGGGTAGAGAGCTAATGTCAGAAGCAGAAAGAATTAGGTTCAAGTCCTGCCTATGAAATATACAATGTGACCCTGCGACATGTCATTTAATTTGCCAATGTTCCAAGCTATGATTTAATATTATAAATTGCAAATAAGATAGAAACCTACTTTGTTAGTGGGAGTTCCAAGATAGGAACTCTATTTCAATGAAATCACTGCCTTAGTCCATATCACTCTTCCTAAACTGTACCATATTGTAATGCATTTCATTATATAATATTATACTATATCTTTCTATACTGTATTACTTTGTTGTTAAATATATTTTAAAATTTGCCGACTACACTTGAAAATCTAAAGATGAGTCAGAAGAGAGTTAAATACAAATGATAGTAAATAGTAAAAAATACTAGATTGTCAGTCAGAAGATCTGGGTTTTAGTGCTAAGTGGCTACCTAATCATGGACAAATCACTTCCCTCTCTGCCCAAATGTCCTTTCTAGTTCTGCTACTTATTGATTACATTGGATTGCCAGTATTACCATTATAATATCTATATCATAGTAATAAGAAAAATATTAAAGTTTTTAGAACTTTCTGGTTTTCTGTCAGCCAGAAACTACAGTTACTACAGTTATTCTAAATAATTTTGAAAATTTCAATTCTATACTATTTCCCAAATATAATGTATTCTACTCTTAAGTTCACATTCAATTATGGGCCCAACTCATTTGCTCTGTAGAGTCTGTCCTAAGTATATGTACCAATGTATTGACACAATGAACTGACCTTTGAATTTCAACATATCAAGTGTATATAATAAGCACTCAATAAATGTTTGTTGATTTGAAAAAATAAAAAAATTTCAAGTTATATGTAACTTACAAAAGTTATTTTAACAACTGTAGAAACCAAATTCAAAATATAGAAACATATCAAAATATCATTTGTAGAGTATTTTACATTTTCAAAAAGTCATAATACATGTAAATAACTAACTCCTTAGAAAAGCCTGCATAGAAATATATGGAGTGGATAAATGAGAGGTAAAAAGTAATAAAAGTAAAAAGTAAAGTAGTTTTATAAATTACTGTTATCAATAACAATAGAACTCAGATTCCAGAAAGCCAGTTGTCTATTAACTTTTCCTGAAAAGAGAAAGATAAAGAGGCTGGAAGCTAAAGCTTTTAGTGCATTAGAAAATTTTGTAGTGTTATATGGCCTGTTAGAAATAAATTTTTCTACCTTTGTGAACATAGGATTGCTCTCTATACCCACTCCTTTGTCAGGTCTACTTAAATGGCTCAAGTGATGGGGCTTTTCACTATTTCCCATAGGAAACAATTCTTCCAACTAATAGACCCAACTGAGCTATTTCTTCTCAGATATTCACTCAAAAATTTCCTTTACTCAATTCATCCCATTACTGCTAGTTATTTTCTCTTGACTTACCAAAAATTTTTTCTTCCTCCTTCCTTTATATCCTTAATCTGTTTCTGAGTAATCATATTTGTTTCTAGCCATTTCAACAATTTATACAGTCTGTTAGTCTGTATTTATTAATCATCCATGTTGACTTTCATTCATTTTTATTGTTTTCTGATAAATATTTCATTTACTGACCTGTGTGTTACACTGAGAAGTCAAAATTTTCAACCTGTACTGTGTGATGTCTTAGAAGACAAATGAATCAAACTTTTTCTTACCTAATCTCATCCCATAATGATAAATTATATTTCTTGTTCTGTGGAAGATGTGTGCTATTTGGGCTTAACTATCTGTATTTTCCTATGTTCTCTTTGCTGTTTAAATGTGTGTGTGTGTGTGTACACATACACACACATACATAGATACATTATACACACATATAGCTCATTTTTTCAGTTAGACTATAAACCTAAAAATGAAATTAATCATATTCAGAGAAATGTATATAATATTTTATGATTTTTCTTTTGAGATTGCCCTAGCTTGTTCAACTGTCTTTGTTGGCAATTAATACCTTCCTTTCAAAGGCTCACTTCAAATATTAGTTGGTTACAACAGATGTACATAAGAGATTTTCAAGTTGGTTCTTTCTATTAGGCCCCTCATAACTTTTTGCCCTCTAACCTGAGGTACTAATGCCCCACAAAAAGGACAATAACTTTTACTTTACACTCCTCTTTAAATATCTCTATGCTTCAGAAAAATTTAGAACTCTCTTCTACTGTACATGTCACATCTTACTTGTTACTTATTTGTAATTATCCAGAATACCTATCACACTCTGCAAATAGTTCTGAAATGAATGATTGGATATATTGATTATCAAAGATGATGGTAAAGAAGTGTACTCACATTCAACAATGACATCCATTACTTGTGCTGCACCTAGTTTTAGCCCCCATCACACTACAAGATTTAGTCCCCAGAGGAAAGCTGACTACTTCTACTCTCAAGGTTCCAGGAGTAATCATTAGGGGCTGTACTTTCTAGTATTGTTGCTTATGAGCCATCATCCAGTGTTTTCTCCAGTTTCAACCAATGAATAAAACTGCATTAGCTTCTATAAAAAAGATACTTAGAAGTGAAGCCAAGATGGTGGAAAAAAGGTATCAACTTGTTTGAACTCTCCCCAGAACTCCACTGAACACATACAAATAACTCCATAAAATAATTCCTGAAGTGGCAGAACCCACAAAAGAATGGGGTAAATAATTTTTCTAATCAAAGACAATAGAAGGCTGGTGGGAAAGGTCTGTTTTACCAGGGTGGAGCACAGTCCAGCATAGGCCACATCAGCACAGAATAGGCCCCAGCAAACCCTGGAAGCTCTTGAATCAGCAGCAGTAGTGGCTGCTTCTGGAGCTCTCAGCCTAAAAATGGTAAGGTGGTTGAACAACTTGTCAGTAAGAGATTACAGGGGTCTCTTTGCTGGCAATGGGGGAAGGACTCTGTTGCTTTGCCCATACTCAGATATAAGTTGCAATCTTAGGTGGCAGTCCTAGGGAGAAGAAGAGTACCAGCACACTAGAGCTTACAGCCACAGTGGAATAGGGACACTCAACACAGTTCCAGGTCAGAAGAGTTCTTGTGGTCATTCACAGACCAGAGCACAGGCCAGGAGAGGAGTAAACACCTTTCCTTAGATCATACCACCTTGGAAGAACTGAAAACTTACAGATCCCTAGAAGTATCTCTAAAAACAGCTGCACAAAACCCCTGAAGCTTGGGATAGTGCACCCTCCACCCTGCAAGCAGAGCCCCACTTTAACAAAGAGTCAAAAGTCAAGAAATAGAGTGGGAAAATGAGCAGAGAACAGGAAAAAAAATTGACCGTAGAAAGTTACTATGGTGACAACAAAGACCAAACACATACTCAAAAGAAAAAGAAAAAAAACAAAATAAAAGCTCCTACATCCAAAGCCTCCAATAAAAATAGGAATTAGCTTCAAACCATGAATGAGCTCAGAAAGGACTTTGAAAATCAAGTAAGAGAGGTAAAAGAAAAATTGGGAAGAGAAATAAGAGTGATGCAAGAAAATCATGAAAAAAAGAGTTAACAGCTTGGTAAAGGAAACACAAAAAATGCTGAAGAAAATAACAACTTAAAAAACAGGCTAGGCCACATGGTAAAAGACAATGAGGAGAAGAATGTCCTAAAAAGCAGAATTAGCTAAATGGAAAAAGAGGCACAAAAATTCACTGAGGAAAACAACTCCTTAAAAAAGTAGAATTGACTGAATGGAAAAGGATACCTTCTTCTTTGCTAATTGAAGCAAGTAATTCCTTAAAACACAGAACTGAGCAAATGAAGCTAATGACTTTGTGAGAAATCAAGAAACAATAAAAATAAAACCAAAAGAATGAAAAAATGGAAGACAATGTGAAATATCTCATTAGGAAAAAAAAAACTGACCTGGAAAATAGATCCAGGATAGATAATTTAAGGATTATTGGACTTCCTGAAAATCATGATAAAAAAAAAGAAAACCTAGACATCATCTTTCAAGAAATTATCAAGGAAAACTACCCTGATATTCTAGAACTAGAAGGAAAAATAGAAATTGAAAGAATTCACCAATCACCTCTTGAAAGGGATCCCAAAATGAAAACTTCCAAATTCCCAAGCTCTCAAGTCAAGGAGAAAATATTGACAAAAAGAAATAATTCAAATATTGTGGAGCCACAGTCAGGATAACACAGGATTTAGCAGCTTCTACCTTAGAGGATCAAAGGGCTTGGAACATGATATTTCTGAAGGCAAAGTAGTTAGGATTACAACCAAGAATCACCTGTGCAGCAAAACCAAATATAATCGTTCAGGGCAAAAAAAAATGACATTCTCTTTTTCACCCAGGACTTTTAAGAATTCTTGATGAATAGACCAGAGCTGAATAAAAAATATGACTTTCAAATATAAGACACAACAGAAGCATGAAATGGTAAACAGGAAAGGAAAATCATAAGGGACTTAATAAACTGAACTGCTTACATACCTACATAGGAAGATGATACTTGTTACTCATAAGAACTTTCTTATTATTTGGGCAGTTACAAATCTATATACTCAGATGGCACAGGCATGAGTTGAATATGAAGGGATAATATCTAAGAAAAATAAAATTAATAGGTGAGAGAAGAATGTACTGGGAGAAAGGGAAAGGAAGATGTAGAATGAGGTAAATTATCTCACATAAAAGAGGCAAGAAAAGTTTGTTTTACAGTGGAGGAGAAAAGGGGTAACCTACAAGAGGGCGGTAGTGAGTTTACTTTGGTCTCATCAGAACTGGCTCAAAGAAGGGATAACATACATACTCAGTTGGGTAGAGAAATCTATCTTACCCTACAGGAAAATAAAATAGGAAGGGTATAAGAGAAAGGGGAGAATGATAGAAGGGAGGGAAGATTGGGGGAGAGGGTAGTCAGAAACAAAAGACTTTTAGAAGGGACAGGGTGAAAGGAGAGAGAGAATAGAATAAACAGGGGGGAATGAGATGGTGAGAAATACATTTAACAATCATAACAGTGAAAAAAATTTTGAAGCAAGTTTTTCTGATATAGGCCTCATTTGTCAAATGTATAGAGAACTGAGTCAAATTTATAAAAATGGGAGCCATTCCCAATTGATAACTGATCAAGAGACATAAACAATTTTCAGATGACATAATCAAAGTTATCTACAGCCACATGAGAAGGTATTCTTAATCACTATTGATTGGAAGAATGCAAATTGAAACAATTCTGAGGTACTATCTCATACATATTAGATTGACTAATAGGACAGAAAAGGAGAATGACAAATGTTGGAAGGGATACAGAAAAAAATGAGACATTTAATGCATTGTTAATGAAGTTATGAACTAATTTGACCATTGTTTAGAGCTATTTGGAACTATGGCCAAAGGGCTATAAAACTATATATAACCTTTGACCTAGCAGTGTCACTACTAGGTCTATATTCAAAAAGAGATTATAAAAAGGGAAAAGGATCTATATGTACAGAAATATTTATAACAGCTCTTTTCTGGTGGCAAGGTGTTGGAAATTGGGAGGATGGTTATCAATTGGGGAATGGCTGAACAAATAGCGCTATGTAATTATGATGGAATACTATTGTTCTATAAGAAATGATGAGCAGGATGCTCTCAGAAAATGTGGAAAGACTTACATGAACTGATGCAAAGCAAAATGTACTGTGTAAAAAGCAACAGCAATCTTATAAGATGATCAGCTATGAATGACTTGGTTATTCTCAGAAATACAATGATCCAAGACAACTCTGAAGGACTTATGAAGAAAAATGTTACCCATCCGCAAACAAAGAACTGATGGTGTCTGAATGAAGATTGAAGCATACTTTTTTTTTACTTTATTTTACTTAAGGTTTTTTTGGGGAGGTCTATGTATTTTTTTCACAATATTGCTAATATGGAGTTTTATATGATTACACATGTATGATTTATATCAAATTGCTTGTCTTCTCAATGAAGAGGGTGGGGAGTGAGGGAGAGAATTGGGGAATCAAAGTTTTTTAAATGAATGTTAAAAGTTGTTTTTACACAATTGGGGAAAAATAAAATATTAAATAAATTTTTAAAAAAGAAAAAATATCATTCTGAGAAAGTATGGCAAAAATAATAGTTGCAAAACATTCCCCTTGCCCCAAGGGCACACTCTCCACTTATGCACAGAAGGTCCCTGGGGAGAGTTAGCTTAAACTACTCCAGTCCATCCTCCACTTACCTATCAAACTGATCCTCCTGCAGGTCTGATACACTCCTTCCCCAATTCAAGCAACTCCAATGGATCCCTATCTCCTCCAAGATCAAATATAAAATCTTCTGTTTGGTGTTCAAAATACTTAACAAACTAGCCATCTCCTACTTTTTCCAGTCTTCTCACACCTTACTCTTCTCTACATAATCTACATACTTTGGCATGCCTGCTGTTCCTCACACAAGATAATCAATCTCTTGACTCTGAATATTTTCATTTGCTTTCTCCCATGACTGGAATTCCCTCCATCTCTTCATTTCTGCCATATCGTTTACCTGGCTTCCTTCAAATCTCAGTTAAATTCCCAATTTCCACTAATATCCTTTCATGATATCCCTTAATTCCAATGCCTTCCTTCTGAGATTATCTCCAATTTTTCCTGTATGTATTTTGTTTATGCATGGGTGTTTGAATGTTGACTCTCCATTTAGACTGTGAACTCCCTGAGAGAAAAGACATTCTGCCATTCTTTGATTCCCTAGCATTTAGCACAGTGCCTGGTGCATAGGAGGTATTTAATAAATACTCACTGAGTTGGCATGAGTTATCACATAGCACTTCCTTCAATGCACTCTACCTATGTCCTAGACAAACTGAAATTATTCTGCCAGTTTCTTTCTCCATGCCTTTTACCATGTTGTCTGTCTTCTATCCACATAATGGTTACCCCAACACCTTCATCTGTAGAAATCCTTTCTTTCTTTCAAGGCTCCTTTCAAGGTTCCAACTCCTCCAAGGATCTTTACCTTAGGTCCTCCAGTTGTAAACAATGCCTTTCTTCTCAGATCTTCCATATAATTCTATTTGATTTGTACTTCCTACATGCGTTTTTCATATTGTAACATTTATTCTAATTACCTGTTCACTTGTCTTATCTCTATTACTAGAAATATTCATGAGCAGCAACTATGTGTGCTTCTTTTTGTCTTCTTATGGCCAGTTCTTATCGCACTTCATTGCATAGTAGGTACACAGTGAATATTTGCTGAAAAAAGAAATGAATAAATGAAAAGATAAAGAACTATGGAATGCATAATCACAGAGTTAGATTTATAGCAAATTGAATTGTAGTTCTGAAAGAATGTTTATTCATAATCTTTATCCACGTCCATCCAGATCTTTATTTTTAGAGGCTTATATTGAATCCTGCCATTTTTATCAGTGACAAGATTGAAGACATAGAAGATATACTTGTCAAACTTAATGCCGAAGAATTCTAAGATAGAGTTAGTAATTTGAATGAAGGAATCAAAAGCCAAGATGTTCCTCATGGTTTGGAATAATTGGCTCAAGCTACCAAAATTGAATTTCAGTAGTGATAAATATAATACCCTGCATTTATGCTGAAAACAAAATAACAACAAAAGTACATGATGTTCAAGACCTTACTTAATATTATTTCACAAGAAAAATATTTGCAGTTTTGATTAACTCAAACATGAATCAACAATATGGTCATATGCATGTATACCTATGCATCACCAACTATGTTTAAATACTCTTTAATACTGCTAAAACAAACATTTTGTTTCATTTTTCAACATTTATATTTCAAATGAAATTTAGTTATTAGCTTAAAAAATAAATTTATTTCTTTAGGTTCTTTAGTACATATTCATCTTTTTTAAAAACAGGAAAATAAAATTCCACAGTCGAACAATCTAATAAAATGTGCTACCCTTCACAATGAATAGTGTAAAGCTACCAAATAAGTAAATGCACTATTAGAATCAACAAGTCAGATCATATCTGGAGTATTATATTTCTTTGTGGGTGTCACATTTTAAAAGAATGAGTGACATACTCCATATTGTCCATATAAGAGGATGAAGGATGGGAAGGAGACTCAAAATCATGTCACTAAAGCATCAAATGAAGGAACTGGCTATGGATAGCCTAGAAAAGAGAATACTTAGATTGCTCAGGATAGCTATTTTTCTTTTTTTTAATTATTTATTTATTTCAACATTCACTTGCATAAGATTTTGAGTTTTAAATTTTCTCCCCCTCTCTGTCCTCTCCTCTCCCCAAGACAGTGTGCAATCTGATATAGGTTCTACTTATACATTTATATTAAACATATTTTTACATTAGTCATGATGTAAAGAAGAATTAGAACTAATAGGAGGAACCACAAGAAAGAAGAAACAAAACAAAACAAAACAAAAGAATAGCAAATAGTATGCTTCCATCTGCAGTCAGATTCCAAAGTTCTCTCTCTGGATATGGATAGTATTTTCTACCGTGAGTCTTTTGGAGTTGTTTAAGATCCTTGCATTGCTGGGAAGTGCTAAGTCTATCAAAGTCAAACAATGCAGCCGTTTTGTGTACATTGTTTTCCTGGTATTGCTCATTTCACTCAGCATCAGTTTGTATAAGTGTCTCCAGATTTTTAAACAACATATTGTAGGATTATGGTTCTTAATCCACTCTACTATCTGTGTCTTTCTCTCCATCTTATTATTCCCCCTGTTTATGCTTTTCTCTCTCCTTTCTTCCTTTCCCTCCTCACTAGAGTTTTGCTTTCAACCACCATCTTCCTCAGTCTGTCCTCTCTTCTATCAGCTCCCTCTCTTTTTTTCCCCTTTCTTCTCCTACTTCTTATAAAGTAACTTATATTTCTGTACCTAACTGATTATGTTATTCCCTCTTTGAGCCAAATCTGATGAGAGTAAGGTGCAAATAGTGCTCGTCTCCCTCCCTTCTTTCCCTCTACTGTAATAAGTTTTTGTGCCTTTTTAACTTTTTTTTTTCATTTGGTTAGGCAATGGGGTTAAGTGACTTGCCCAGGGTCACACAGCTAGTAAGTGTTATGTGTCTGAGGCCAGATTTGACCTCAGGTCCTCCTGAATCCAGGGCTGGTGCTCTCTCCATTGTGCCACCTAGCTGCCCCTTGTGCCTTTTCATGTGATATAATTTACCCTTGTCTGCTTCCTCCTTTCCTCTTCCCCCAGAAGAAACTCTTTTCATCACTTAGATTTTTTATCATCTTATTATAGTCAACTTATACCCATGCCCTCTGTCTATGTATATCTCTCTTAAATGTCCTAATAATGATATAGTTCTCAAGAGTTTCAAATGTTGTCTTCCCTTGTAGGGATATAAACAGTTTGTCATTATTAATAATATGTTGTTGCTGTTGTTTTCTTCCTGTTTATCTTTTTATGCATCTCTTAAGTCTTATATTTGAAGATCAAATTTTCTGTTGAGCTGTAGTTTTTTCATCAGGAAGGTTTGGAAGTCCCCTATTTGTTGAATGTCCATCTCCTCCACTGAAAGATTATGCTCAGATTTGCTGGGTAGTTGATCCTTGGTTGTAATCCAAGCTTCTTTGCCTTATGGAATGTTGTATTCCACACCCTCAGATCTTTTCATGTAGAAGCTGCAAGGTGCTGTGTAATCCTGACTGTGGTTCCATGATTTTTAAATTTTATTTCTGGTTTCTTGTAGTGTTTTCTCTTTGACCTGGTAATTTTGGAATTTGCTACAATATTCCTTGGGGTTTTCAATTCGGGATCTCTTTCAGAAGGTGATGGTGGAGTATATCCTAATTTACCCTCTGGTTCTAGAACCTCAGGGCAGTTTTCTTTGATGATTTCCTAAAGGATGTTGTCCAGGCTCTTTTTTACATCATGGTTTTCAGGTAGACCCATAGTTTTTAAATTGTCTCTCTTTATCTATTTTCCAGGTCAGTTGTTTTACCAATGAGGTATTTTATGTTTTCTTGTATTTTTTCATTCTTTTGTTTCTGTTTGACTGATTCTTACTCTTTCATAGAATCATTAGCTTCCAGTTGCCCCATTCTAATTTTTAATGAATTGCTTTTGTCTATTAGATTTTGTACCTCCTTTTCCATTTGGCCCATTTTATTTTTTAAGGAGTTCTTCTCTGCAGTGAGTTTTTGTGCCTCCTTTTCCATTTGGCCAATTCTACTTTTTAAGGACTTGTTTTCTAAAGTTAATTTTTGTCCTTCCTTTTCCAAGCTGTTGAATCTCTTTTGCATACCTCTCATTTCTTTTCTCAGTTTTTCTTCTACCTCTCTTATTTGACTTTCAAAATCCTTCTTGAGCTCTTTCAAGAAGGTTTTTAGGACTTGAGACTAGTTCATATTCCCTTTTGAGGTTTCAGAAGTAGGTATACTGACAATGTTGTCTTCTTCTGAATTTGTGCCTTGATCTTCCCTGTTTGCATAATAAGAATCTATGGTCATTGTCCATTTCTGCTTTCTGCTCATGGTGTTTGTCTATTTCCTGGCTTTTAAAGTTGAGCTCTCCTGCTATAGCACAGAGGGCACTGGCCAAGATTTTTGTGCTGAAAGTTGGGGACCTGGTCACTGGCTTTATTTGCTGGGGCCTCAGATACTGGCAGCTGGAGGCTGTAGGTATCTGGCAGCTTACTTGGTGCTGATCTGGGGTCAGCAGAGAATTTGGAGTAAGAATGGGGAGCCTGGGCCTTGGAGGAGGGCAGCTCATCCATGCTTCTTAAAAGCACTCAAATATTTGGCTACTGGGGGATGTATGCCAGCCTTGAGTTGTGCTGAAGCACCAGGAGATTCGGCTGCTGGGGAATGCTGGCACAAATGGTGGTTTTATGAAATGGTGTCCACTGATTCCCCTTCCTGTGCTGAGGCACTCACGTGGTCCTTGTGTTAGTGCTTGCCCACTCTACCACCCTGGGGCTTAGGATCTCCCCCTGGTTTGCTGTGGTGGGACTTGCCACTGGCTTGCTTGGATTTTTTCCATTCTGTACTGCTCCCTCTCCCCCAGAGCAACAGGGGCCTTTCCTGTTAATCCCCCAACCTTCTTGGGCTACAAGACCACTGCATCCCATCTTTCTGCTGGCTCAGTTGTCCTAGGGTTTTTCTGAGGCAATATTTTCTGGGCTTTCAGAGATCAAAAAGGGAGGGTGAGAGTGACTTACTTCTTACTCCACCATCTTGGCTCCCAGAGTTCAGCATGAATCCAGAATAGCTATTTTCAAAAAACATGAAGAACAATCATCTGGAAAGGGATTAATTTCTGCTTCTCCAAAGATCAGCTTCTGCTCTGGAACAATAGGTAACAATTACATGGAAGAAGATTTCAGTTCAATATAAGGGATAATGTTCTGATAATACTATTATTACGGATAATCATGTGACAAAGTGAAGTTAATCATCCATGTTAGTGTTCAAGAAGAGGATGTATAGATGACCCCTTTCCAGGATTCTTCTCAGGCAGTCTTGGTGGTATAGTGAATACAGTGGTGGACCTGGAGTTAAATTTGGCCTAAGACCCTTACAACCCCAGGCAAGTATCTTAACTTCTGCCTGCCTTAATTTCCTCATCTGTAAGATAAGGACAATAATAGTGCCTCTCATGGGTGTTGTGAGGATAAAATGAAAAATATGATGATAAAATGTAAAGTGCTTTGCAAACATTAAATGAGGTTGCTGAAGAAGGTGGAAGATTGAACTAGATGACTTCTAAGGCCCTTTTCAACTGTAATGTTTTAAGATTTCATAATTCTATATAGTCTTTAAAATTATAAAAGCTAGTGATCAGTAGGATAAGTTGAAAGCTTATTTATAAAAATTGAAATATTAGGGGCAGCTAGGTGGCACAGTGGATAGAACACCAGCCCTAGATTCTGGAGGACCTGAGTTCAAATCCGGCCTCAGACACATAACACTTACTAACTGTGTGACCCTGGGCAAGTCACTTAACCCCATTGCCTAAACCAAAAAATAATTGAAATATTAGAATATAATAGTATTCCTTCAAACTTGAAAGGAGGAATAAAGGAAATAAAAAAAATTTACTAAAGTTTTACACAATAGGTAGTGAAAAAATTACATGTACTTTATCAGCCTCTACTAAGTCAGAAATATAGATAGGATTAGAAGGGCTAAGATAAACTTATACATACTAGATCTATTAGAAGTTCTTATGTGGCAGATTTTTTTTTTAATTTTTATTCTTAAGGCAACTAGTAATGTTTTGGAACATATTTCTAGAACTTAAAGCCAATAGCATTTGCTTATGAAACATTGTCAGAGACTAAATACTGAACTGGGTAAACCCTTGTTTAACTCAATATGTAATTTGTTGTTAAGGGCAAGTGGATGTGTTATTATTATTTTCTATTGTTATTAAAGATCCAGGAATAGAAACAAGAAAAGTGCATCTAATCACATTGATGGTAGAGAATTTTCCCTGCTACATGTAATTAAAAGTACATATATAATACTTAATATTGCATCCATAGGACTATGGACATAATTAGAACCCCACTACATCATTAAATAATGGGACATTGCTAAAGACTTTTGTGTTAGATACCCAACTAAAAGTTTTTAATCATGGTAATTATAGATTAGGAGGATCTCAAAAATAATGCAGAATCATAGCATGGAGCTAAAAAATGTTATGAGTTTCCAATGTAGAAATTCTTTTAAACAGTCTTCAAAGTAAAGATGGGTACTGATAAAAATCTAGTCTAAGTATAGGATTTAGGTAATCCTAACACAATTACTTATGTATTTTTTTTGTTTTTCCTATAGGTTTAGTCCTTAAACATTGCTAACTACCATTTTGCATTGCTATACTTAGGATTACAACAGCATTAAAATTTGTTGTGCTATTCATTTTTTTGCTTTTGTACCTGGCTCCAACTAAAGTAACATTGCATGTGTCTGCTGACAGAGGGAGAAATCTACAAATTTAAGCAATGTTCTGTTTATCTCTTATTCCTATTCATTAATAAATCTTCAAGAAAATGGAGCATGATATTGATTTCCGCTGGCTATTCCACAATTCATTATAACTTTAAACTTGTAGTTCTTCATCCAACACAACAACTTTAATCTCTAGACACATTTGAATTGACTTTCAAATAACTTTTATTTAGGTTCATGATACTCACTTTACTATAATATTTATTTTTTCTATTTTCAATTTTGTAGCCTGACCAACAATTATTCTATTTTAGGTAAAATGAATTATTGATAAGCTCTATTTTTAGTAGCTCCATTATTCTCTGGATATGTTTATATTTGTTTTCCTCCTTCACATTAGTGCATTTGTTTTCCTCTGGTTTCAGCAGTGTGGACTGCATGATTACTAAGTTCTCTTCCAATGCCAAGTAAGTTCTATAAAATTAGCTTACCATAGGGCAACTATACATTTGAAGGGTTTTTAAAGTTTTCTTTATAAAATAGGAGTAATCCCATTTTGCTAGTATTACTTTTCAGATACTTTTAAAAATATCTTAAAATCACCATCTAGAATGTAATTTCCCAAAGTTGCTTTCTTCGAGTGGAGTAATATTTCAATATTTTAAGGATTTATGAATTTTATCACTGTGAGCACTTCTACCAATACAGAGTTTTTTGAGCTGTGTGAAAAAAAAAACTGAAGTCTTGAAGCCAATGTTCTACTGATGATTCTTTTGAATCTGAGCTAATCATCAGATGATAAGCCTACAATTTGTTGCCAAGCCTGTACATGAAACCTTTACATGTTGGTGGGACATGTAGGGGTGTGCTAGAGCTAGTTTGCACCAGAGAGTGTAAGCATCTATACTTAGGAAATCAGCAAATGCTACTTATCAGGGCTCAACTTATTGTTCTGTTACTTTTCTAGTCTTAAGAAAATCCTGGGGGGTGGAACCAAGATGACAGAGTGAAAGCAGTGACTTGCTTGAGCTCTCCCCCGAACCCCTCCAAATACCTATAAAAATGGCTCTAAACAAATTCTAAAGCAGCAGAACCCACAAAAAGACAGAGTGAAACAAATTTCCAGCCCACGACAACCTGAATGGTTGATCAGAAAGGTATATCGTGCTAGGCAGGGAGAGGAGCGCAGTTCAACTTGGGCACGCAGGCCGCAGTGAACCTGGATCAAGCCTCAGAGGGCTGAATCTTGGGTAGCTGTGGTGGTTCCCAGACTTCTCAACCCACGAATGCCAAAGAAAACTTAGAAGGTCAGTGGGAAAAGTCTGTGACTGCAGTGAGAGAGGAGCTAGGTCTCAGTCGCAAGTCCTGAGCATGGCCTCTGGGGCAGTGGCTGCCTCCTGAACTTCTGGCCCACAGGCTGAGGGGGAATTGAGTGGTTGATCAGAGGGGGATTGCAGGGATCTCTTTGTCAGTGCTAAGGCAGGAATCTCTTGCTTTGCCTGTGTTTGATCTAGGTCACACTTCTGAGGGGCAGTCCTGGGGCAAGGAGGAGGGCTGGTGTGGTGGAGCTTGTTGTGTCAGTGGAGAGAAAACACCCTGCCCCTTATCATACCACCTTGGAAGAAATGAAAATTTACAGGTCCCTAGAAGTACCTCTGAAAACAGCTGTACAAACCCCTGAAGAGTGGGACAGTACATTCTTCACATTGGAAGCAGACTCTTACCTTAACAAAGAGTTTAAAACTCAAGTAATTGGCCAGGATCATGAGAAAATGGGACAAAAAGAGTCAGACTATATTATCTTACTTTGGTGACAAAGAAGATCAAAACATACAACTAGAAGACAACAAAGTCAAAACTCCGGCATCCAAAGCCTCCAAGAAAAATATGAATTGGTCCCAGGCCTTGGAAGAGCTCAAAAGGGATTTTGAGAAGCAAGTAAGAGAAGTAGAGGAAAAACTGGGAAGAGAAATGAGAGTGATGCAAGAAAATCATGAAAAAGAAGTCAACAGTTTGCTAAAGGGGACCCCAAAAAGCACTGAAGAAAATAGCACCTTAAAAAAATAGCCTAACCCAAATGGCAAAAGGGGTCCAAAAGGCCAATGAAGAGAAGAATGCCCTAAAAAGCACAATTGGCCAAATGGAAAAGGAAGTCCAAAAGATTACTGAAGAAAATAATTCCTTAAAAATTAGAATAGAACAATTGGAAGTGAGTGACTTTATGAGAAATCAAGACACTGTAAAACAAGTCCAAAGAATGAAAAATTAGAAAACAATGTGAAATATCTCATTGGAAAAACAACTGACCTGGAAAATAGATCCAGGAGAGAGAATTTAAACGTTATTGGACTATCTGAAAGCCATGATCAAAAAAAGAGCCTAGACACCATCTTTCAAGAAATGATCAAGGAAAACTGCCCTGATGTTTTAGAACCAGACAAAATAGAAATTGAAAGAATTCACCCATCACCTCCTGAAAGAGATCCCCAAAGGAAAACTCCTAGGAATATTGTAGCCAAATTCCAGAGTTCCCAGGTCAAGGAGAAAATATTCAAAGCAGCCAGAAAGAAACAATTCAAGTATTGTGAAAACACAGTCAGGATAACATAAGATTTAGCAGCTTCTACATTAAAGGACTGCAAGGCATGGAATACAATATTCTGGAGGGTAAAGGAGATAAGATTACAACCAAGAATCACCTACCCAGCAAAACTGAGTATAATCCTTTGGGGGAAAAAATGGTCATTCAGTGAAATAGAGGACTTTCAAGCATTCTTGATGAAAAGACCAGAGCTGAATAGAAAACTTGACTTTCAAATACAAGACTCAAGTGGAACATGAAGAGGTAAACAGGAAAGAGAAATCATAAGAGACTTTTTAAGGTTGAACTGTTTACATTACTGCATGGAAAGATGATATTTGTAACTCATGAGACCTTTGTCAGTATTAGGGCAATTGGAGGGAAAAATTATATATATGTATATGTATAGATATAGATGTAGATATAGATAGATAGACAGATATAGATAGATAGATAGATAGATAGATAGACAGACAGACAGACAGACAGACAGACAGATAGATAAATAGATAGATAGATAGATAGATAGATAGATAGATAGATAGATAGATA